>NC_083832.1:2460664-2949779 GCF_015708825.2 Lethenteron reissneri
CTCCCCCCCCTGCCATCTGCCCTCCCTCCTCCCCTCTCCCCCCCCTCTCCCTCCCTCCTCCCTCCCCCCCTCTCCCCTCCCTCCTCCTCTCCCCCTCCTTCCCTCCCCTCCTTCCTCCCCCCCCTCTCCACTCTCCCTACCTCCCTCCCCCTTCAGCCTCCCCACCTCTCACCCCCCATCTCCCTCACCCTCCCCCCTCTCCCCCCACTCCTCTCCCCTCCCCCCCTAACTCCCTCTCACCCTCCCCCTCTCCCTCCCTCCCCCTCTCCTCTCCCATCCCCCTCCCTCCCTCTCCCTCCCTCCTCCTCCCCCTCTCCCTCCCTCCTCCGTCCCCCCTCTCCCTCCCTCCTCCCTCCCCCCCTATCTCTCCCTCCCTCTCGTGATCCCCTCTCCCTCCCCAGTGCCTCCTCGCCCCCCCCCCCCCCAGTCCCCTCCACTCGCAAGGGGGGTGGTGGAGGGGGGGTGGTGGAGGGGGCGGTCCGTCACGACCAGACGAGGTCTGCGGGCCGATGTGTCGGGCAAAAAAAAAGTTTTCACGACTGCGGAAGTTTGGCGTGGCTAGGAGGCAATGCAGGGCGGACTGTAAGAAGAAACCTCACTGTCGAACATGTGGGGGGCCGTCCATAAATGACGTCACGCACCTGGGGGGGGGGGTCAGACATTTGTGACGATGTGTGACGAGGGGGGGGGGGTGAGAAATGTGACGTCGCATTAAAATGCGCAACTTTAAGTAAACATAGACAACACGTTCTACTTAATTAAATAGACTTGTTAATAAATGTTTTCTCCTACATCAGAGTGCAGCGCCACATTAAATACGCACTACAATGACAATAGTTTAAAGCGATTTGAAGCATGTTTTTGATTTTTTTTTGGGGGGGGGGGGCAGAGCTTTGTGACGTCATTTGAGGGGGGTCTGACTTTTTGTGACGCCGTGTGACGAGGGGGGGGGGGGTCAAAACTCGTCCAAATTCGCGTGACGTCATTTATGGACGGCCCCTAACACGTAGTCGGCTCCTCGCGACCGATATTATTCACGATGACGTTTTTAATTTTCGGTGTTAGATCGCGTCAGTGTTAATGTGTCGCACACACACAGACACACACACCACCGAAACCCAACACGAACCTTCACGATTGTCTGCGTCGTGTGGAGGTGGGCGGACGACACAACGACAGTGCATTTACGCACACAAACAAGACTTTATCACTGTTGGAGATTGTAATTGATACATAAGCGTTATTTTTAGGTTTTTTTCGCTAAAGTCACGTAGGTAAAACATTACAATTAATAAAAGTAAAATAAAATAAAAATCACGACATTTCGGAGGCAAACGTCGTGATTTTTTTTATTTTACTTTTATTAATTTTAATGTTTTACCTACGTGACTTTACCGAAAAAACCTAAGAATATGAATCCTTGCAGTCACGAAAGCTTCAAATCTAGAATAAGCGTTATTGATTCGTTGCGTCGAATTGAACTTGCTGCTGGTGGGGGGGGGGAGCGACTCAAGAGGGAGAAGGCCACTGGTGCAGCTTTGCGAGGGAACTCGACTTAGGATGGAGATGCGTTACCACGACCCCATCGTAAGTCAAAAATATCGTAAGTCGAAGATGACCTCGCCTACCCAGGAGTCTTACAGAATGGTGATCATTTATCAACACAGAGCAATTTACCGTACCGTACTGTATAAACTATATATTCTTATGTATTTATTAATTTCAATGCTGGATTGCAACAGTGAAATTTAGAGTAAAAAAAGGTAAATTCTTAGCCTACCTATATGAACTGCAATTTAATAGAAAGTTTTTTCAGGAAACAATCCTATCTGCTATAAAAAAAAAAAACTTTTAACATGCATTTTGTCGCATCGCCATCGTAAGATCGAAATTCGGGGACTATCTGTATAAGTTAGGCGTGCCTGTGTTGTGGCCTGTGAAGAATGGTTGTTGGACACAGCACGGATGAGAGATGCATATTTGTCGGCGTTGGCAGACCGAGTGAGTGAGTTCTCAACGTGGGTGCAGGGATGTCAAGCAGCGCAGAGCAAGTAGCAATGGAAGAGTGATACGGAGGCGACTGAGCGAGTTGGCTTGGGAGTGAATTAGCGAGTGCCGCTCTTGATCATCAATCAACCTGCTTTATCGTTGCTTATATTGGCAAGTACAATGGGGGTGGTGGGGAGAGGGGGGGTGGTGGAAGAACTGGGTGCTCCATTGCAGATAGAACAACAGATGCCCTCCAACTTCGGCAGAACTCTGTGGATTTGTGGCGGTGGTGGTGTGGGGGTGGTGGTGAGTCCGAGTGGGGGGGGGGATAGGAATTCCAGTTGGGTTGACCCACACCGCGTTTCCACCCACCACCACCCCAAAGACAAAGATCCCCCGTATAGCCTCAACAGACTGTTGGGGAAAGTGCTTTTAGCGAGCACCGATGAAGGCCGGCACGGCACACGAGGGTGGCCAACACCACACCCGGTCGCCTTTGTCTTCCTTACTGACGATATTTACACATCGCACCTGGTAGTCATTCGAAGCTGAGCCGACCTAGGGGAGGCCCGGTTCCGGTTCGGACAATCGTCACCGGTGTTAGCCGTGAGCCGGAATCGAACCCGGGTGGCCAGTTTCGACCCATCACACATCCGTCAGTAGGGTCGTCCCAGACCCTCACCTCGGTAGCCACAGTCGTCGAGAGCGGGGCCGTAGTTTCACCAGCTCGCCACCCCAGTGAACGCAACCCACTCCAAACTGGGGTTTTTTTTTTTAAACCCAATACAGCTGCAGCACAATAAACCTGCCGCACTGGGCTTTGTGTCTCAGTTGTGTTTAAAAAAAAACAGTTGAGGCCTTTTGGACACCCCCCCCCATGCCATGCATTCATTTTACGAGTAGTGGCAATACAAGAGATGATTTGTGGGATTGTACTGTCGAAGGCGAGCATGTGACCATTGGGATCGGTCCTCCCTATCGTGCCTTGCGTGTTCTTACGTACTGTAAAGAAGGACCTTTACCCGAAACGTCGCCCATTCTAAAACCTTTTTCCCCTTTCAGGCCACAGTTATTGATGAATGCATTGAGTTGTTATTCTGTTTGCTTGTGCACCACTGCCAATGCAGCAGCAGCATTGCCATAATACTCACATGCACTCATCATTTAAGACTAAATTAAATCCTTTTTTTTCAAATAGAGTATGAATAACTCAAATAAACTGAACAAAAAATTAAGTACTCTAGTGACAAGTACAGTTTGGATTTCAAATATTTTTTGTGCTTATTTGTTGTGTGTATTGTCTATACGACACTGTTTGAACATCGCATTTGTCCTGCAATGATTTCTTGCTGTGGTTTTCACACCTGATGATGATTGCTTGTGTTGCAATCGAAACGTCGTGAGAATTTAATTGTTTTATTTTTATTATTTTATTATTTCCCTTCTACGTGACTTTACCGAAAGAACCAACAATATGAATCCCTGCAGTCACGAAAGCTTTAAATCGAAAAATATGATTGTCAAATTTTTTTTTTGGGTCAGATCGGCATGAAGGTGAAATGTAAAAAAGTGCATTGTACACCTCCACCCGGCAAAGCCGCATACATAAAGTTTGTCACGTGAACAAACCTGGCAATTTACTCCCTAATTAGCCAGTCGCAACCTTTGTTCTGGCAGCCCTTGACATTAACTACATAGAAGTCGGTGCAAGATGTAGTCCATAATGACTGCTGACGGAGCAGTGATTATTTACAGTGAAGTGTAACAATGGGTTTATGGTTTGCACACTTCATGGCCAAGATGATATCCCTTGGATACGCAAGCCTCTTTGTGAGGGGAGGCCTGGCGGTGAAAAGTTCATGACGCCCCACCCCTAACAACTCATCCTTAAGAAAAATCATCAAAGACAGGAAAATGAAAGCAACTTTTCGCTGCTAATTCATGGAACAATCCAGCGCAGCTCACGCGCACAATGACACTGATTGGCGGGTGACCGATTCCGAGAATGCGGCGGCGCCAAAACCAGTTGTTTTTCCATAACGGAGGTTTTAATTTTTTGGGGGGTTAGATCACGTAAATATAACGTGTCGTTAAATCCGCCAACGCAGCCAATCGGTAAGGGTCTATCACGTAAAAACCCAAAACATGCCAATTCGTGACCAGTTCACCACAACCGGTGTGCCGGGAGAGTAAATACCACAGCATTTACAATTCGAGTGATATAACGCGTTTAACAATTCGAGCGCTCTAACTGCGGTTTTTTCTCTTCGCAAGGAAACTGTACGAGCGGCGTTTGCGAGTCATGGGGGCGCCAGCGTCAGAACCTCCCCATTCACGAACCTAAATAACAAAAAAATCCCGCGTCCCTTCTCAAAGTCCAGTCGCCTCTTCTCGCCCGGCCTCGCCTCCGCGTCGACTGCCCACATTTGCATTTGAATGCTCGGCCGTGGGAAGGCAACCTCGGGCTGTTTCCGCGACAGTGCGGGTTTGAA
The DNA here is from genome assembly GCF_015708825.2 of Lethenteron reissneri. Classification (NCBI taxonomy): domain Eukaryota; kingdom Metazoa; phylum Chordata; class Hyperoartia; order Petromyzontiformes; family Petromyzontidae; genus Lethenteron; species Lethenteron reissneri. Next base: position 2,465,146 of record NC_083832.1, read on the forward strand.
AGAGCCCCTCGCACGGGCTCTCTACAAAGCCGCGTCGAGTTAGGGTTGGAGGCGGGGTGTGGGCCAGAGCTTGATTTTAACTCTTTACGACCGACCGCTTCACTCGATTGGTGTCTTTCAAGCGGCGGAGAGTTGTCAAACAGTTTTAACACATAGTAGGGTTTCGCGACCAATATCCATAATATAGGGTTTTTTTGTTTGGGTTAGATCGCGTAAATATGAATGTATACTCTTTGGTTCTTTCGGTAAAGTCACGTAGGTGAAAAAAAAAATAGAAATAAAAATATCAGTGATTTATTTATTTCTATTTTATTTTTTTATTTTTCACCTACGTGACTTTACCGAAAGAACCAAAGAGTATGGATCCTTGCAGTCACGAAAACTTCAAATCTAAAATATAAATGTGTTGTTAAACCCGCCACCACCCGACACAGCCAGACAGTGAGGTTTGTCACGTGAATAGAACATGGCAGCTCGTCACTGGTACAGCACTAACCGGTGTGTCGGAGAGCAAATCCACAACATTTACAATCGGAGTACGACGTTTCGCCAGTCAATTACAACTAGCTTCATCAGGCGACAGACAGATTTGTCAACAGTTGAACAGACTGCTGTCTTGAGATGGACATGCAATTGGACCATAAATAAGTCCAAATTTCGTCGACACGTTCGGCCCTTTGCCAGGCTGCTTCTGGATGAGGGCGTTCCCAATCCGTGCTGGTCTTGATGGTTTTTTGGCAATACTTCACGTTATTCAGTGCGAGTTGATGGTCAATCAAGGCAGGTGTACAGTTCCGGTTGACTGATTTTAGCCATGGCCGAAAAGTTTACTCCGGTTTGCCGGCTTTCCGGCTTCATACCACTGTGCCACTGCTCCACCAGAATGAAGATTATGCTGGTGACAGTGATGATAATTATTGATGATGATGATGATGATGATTTCTTGCCACTGAAACTTTCTCACTCAAAGGGAAGTTGCAGTGTTGGATGAGTTTCAAATGCGAATGTGTTCATCTCCTGAACTCGAGAGCACGGCACTGTATGATAAAAATTGTTGCAAAACAGGACGGAAAACCTTAGTTACGAGAGGGAGGAAATGAAGAAAAGCTGATGTGAGACATAACATCACAAAAGGCAAAATCTGTCTGCCCATACGGTCCACCGCAGTCTTTCACTCCGCACGCACACTTTACTTTCTTGTGCTCATTCAGACGGTACATTTCAAACTTCCCTTTTTCTCCGTCATTTGTTTAAAACGAAAACAATTACCATCGCCACCTCCTGACTGTCGGTCGCAGAACCTGAAGCAGATTTAGGCAGCTCCATTCGTTGGCACTTTCGCTGTGGTGGCGTCACGGCGGAGCGTGGAGGGGTTCGTTCCCCCGGCCCACGGGACAGGCCCCGTCAGTCCGAGAGACGGTCACATCTTGGCAGAATGGCCGAGACACATTTGTGCATTGGTGATTTAGACAACGATTGTACCCCTTTGCGCAGGTTTTTGCACCGCGTTTGGCACCACGTCCCGACGTTTCCATTTCAACGTGATGGGAATTAAGTTATTGTGGAAGCTCCCAGCAGGCGGAGCGAAACGTCGGACATCACTGAGAACGCGCAGTGCAGCCAGACGAACACGTTGAGAGATATCTGCAGTAGTGTTGCCGTTGAGTAAAACGTTGAAATGGGGCAAACGGGGACGTTAGTCAATGTGGAATCACAAGATCGTGGGTTCGATCCTGACCCCGACGCCTGTATGTTTGGAGTTTGCTTGTTCTCCCCGTGGTCGTGGGGATTTTTCTCTGGGTCCTTCGGTTTTTCCCTCCGCATTTAGAATCGGCGTGTGTTTTAGGGTATTTGGCTGCTATAAATTTCCACGTGATAAGCCACTTCGTTGAGCTACCATTTGTGATAGCCAGGTCGCTTCTGAAAAAGAGCTACATAGCTCAGTGGGCCTTACCTGGTAAAGTAAAACATTGTTCATAGTTTTAGTTTAGTTTATAGAGATTAAGGTGCAGTCCTCAACAGCTTGCTCACGTCACAGCTGGTTGAAGTGTCTGGATGGGACTCCAGAGGGTGTTTTCGCCTACAGTAAAACCTTGGATTGCGAACATAATTCCTTCCAGAAACGTGTTTGTAATCCAAAGCACTCGAATATCAAAGCACTCGTATATCAGTTGTGATCACGTGACGCTCGGCAGACACATACTACTCGTATTGCAAGACCTCGCTCGTTTATCAAATTAATATTTATTTAAAAATGTTGCTCGTCTTGCAAAACACTCGCAGACCAAGTTACTCGCAATCCGAGGTTTTACTGTACCCTTGTGTACGTACTGGCCAAATATCAGGGAACAGGTGGGAGTTCCCGCACTTTACCCCACCGCACGTGACCGCCACCGATTGATCGTCTGTGGTTGAACAACATTCATAACGCTGGGCGTGTTTGGAAGTTCCACTCAAGCCCTTCTTCACATACTTAGAGTCTCGCACTCATTACACGCACAAAGTGATTGCCACAAATGAACCCACAATACCGCGCTGATCTCGTCAAGGAGCATAAACCGTCACGCGAACTCCGGCCATCCTCCTGCGGCCGTCTGGAACGTTCTTGCTTCTTCCGATATGAGGAAGCCAGTGGGAGTTAGGCAACTTTTATATCATCTAGATTGATAACTAATTTCTTGAGAACACTTGCTTTTTGTGTTTTAGTTGTCTCCCCCGCACCTCCGATTAGCACGGTTGTGCCACGTACGGTGCGAAAGAAGTTCAACGTACGTACAATGCACACAAACGCAAACGTGCACGCATTCTGCAACGCGCGCCCTACTGGGAGTTGACGTAGTCGAGGCAGGTCAATGGAGGGTGGTGGTGGCCGCAGAGTGGTGTCGGGGAATCGCCAGCCGCGTTGTCAGAGCCGTCGCTTGCTGCAAAAATAAAACCACCGAGCGAGACCGGGGTGGGGGCGACGGGGAATGGGGGGCTTGGGGGCGGGGGGCTGGTGAGCGGGGGGGGGGGCTGGTGAGCGTTACGCAAGATCCTGTGGAGGGGGGGGGGGGCTTGCAAGTCTCTCTTGCACACAGTGTTGTTGTTCAACCTCCTAACTTGCAGGTCACAACAGAGTCAAAAGATCTCCCCCCTTCCCCACCATAGTTTGTTGTCCTTCGCCCCCACCGCACCTCCCATTATTGGCACGGTTGCCTACGTACTGGTGCGAAAGAAGTTCAACGCACATGCATTAAAAACATAGCCTTTGACACACTGTTAGGGCACGTGATGTTGGCAAGCACCCATGAAGGCCAGAACGGTATACGAAGGGGATGGGTTGGCCATGCAGCATTACGCCCGGCCGCCTTTGTCTCCCCAGTAGCGATGCTTAATACAACTGCACCCGGTTCTTATTTGCAGCTGAGTCGACCGAGGGGAGGCCCAAGACCGGTTCAGATAACCGTCACTGGTGTTGACCGTGAGTGGCAATTGGACTCGTGTCGCAGGGTTCATAATCCGCTATGGTGCCGCTCCCCACTGGTCACAACAAAGACAAAGACCCCCCATGTAGCCTTAACAGAGCGTAGGGGCAAGTGTTGTTAGTGAGCGTCTATGAAGGTCGGCACAGCACACGAGGGGGTGGGTGGCCAGGCCGCCTTTGTCTCCCTCGTGGCAATGTTTACACACCGCACCAGGTACTTATTTGAGGCTGAATCGACCTAGGGGAGTCCCAGGACCGGTTCGGATAATCGTCACTGGTGTTGGTCGTAGTCGGAAATCGAACTCGGGTCTCCTTGGTCGGTAGCGCAGCGTGCTAGCCGCTACTACGCTACTGCTCCCCGCTCTGGTCTCAACAACAAACAAAGATCTCATAAGACTTGTGGCAAGCGCTGTTCGCGAGTAGCAACTACAACAACACAGACACTCACCCGATCTATCACTCACCCGATCTATCACTCCCCCATTCACACCGACCGACACTCACACGTTTACTCACTCACTCACTGGCCACGCTGCAGGTCACAACACTTCTCTGTCCATCATGGGACCGCCTTTGCCAGTATCAAAATATAAGAATAGGTTTTGATCTTTCTAGCAATAAAACCGATCTTAACGTATTAAAACACCAAGCTGAACCCTTTTGCAAGGAATCACGTCTGCATTGACCACATATACTTGTGGTGAACATGCAAATAAATAAAAATATGCTCTGGTAGTATATGATGATGTATTGTCTTTGAAACTGATTTGTCCACACCAGACAGCTTTCTATAGAGCCTCGCCTCAAACGGTGTTAGACCAGAGGACGTCCAAAAGGCGAACAGCACAAAGACAATGCCACTATCAGAACATTGAGAGCTCGGTTTTGAGCAGCAACATCATGGGACCTCTCCTTGGCAGTATCAACAAATACCACGCACATACCTGGTCACCACAAGTATGTGTGGTTAATGCAGACGTGATCCCTTGCAAAAGGTTTCAGTTTGGTGTTTTAACATCATTAACACAACTGTTTTATTGCCAGAAAGGGTAAAACCTATTCTTCTACTTCTCTGTCCTGCTCAAGAAACGCGTTGCACTCTTCTGCCAATTACAGATTTGAGAGCGCTGTTGGTTGCCAGCCGCTTGGCAATTGCTGTGTTGCATCCTGACAGCAATCGGTCACCGCCAAGTATCGATGTATCCCCTAAATAGTTAAACGTTTCCTACGCTTGCGATGCACGCAGCGAATCGAGTAAGAATCGATTATTTACAGCTGACGCAAATTCTATGAACTTGTTACTTTGACTGCGAGTTTCTTTTACACTCGGGCTTAGGGAGTGGCAATTGACTGTGGCAAAAAAAAAAATACCTTTCTTGAATTTAATCAGCTACCTAAAAAAAACCGTGACGCTTCAATAAAATTGCCGGGATGCAGTGAAATGCCGGACAGTCAGGGAACATCCACTGCTACCACACCCTCCCCCCACAGCCATTCCCTGGCCTGTCACATTTAATTTCCAGTATAGATTCTTGCGTCTGGTTTGTACAGCCCCAATTGCATTGCCTGTCACACGTGCTCACGTTCTTCCGTCGTGTTTGTCCTGTCCTGTTCTTTTAGCCGGAAGAAGCATTGCGTCTTCTACGATTGGCACTAATCCGTAGATAACTCGATTTCTGTTGCAATGATTTGGAATCAATTCTTTTTAATCGTATATAACGTGCCTCGTGGGGCCTATATAGTCCGCATTGTATTACAGAAATGGTCATCGGCCGTGGTCGCTCCACTGCTGCATGAAAGCCTTACCAGGTAGGCGCCATCTCTAGAGGTGGTGTGATGTAACGGCCAGTCTGTCTTGCCGCTTTCTACACATGAGCTCATTTTCCAGCGTGTTGCATGATCACAGCATGGTCACACGGATACTTTGCAAAACTGTAACGGATCATTCGGTGAAATGCATTGAAATGTAGCAAATTAGATTCTTTGCTCCATCCCTGCATTGGACATCTACCTGCCCCCCCCCCCCCCCCCCCCCCGTGGCATTTCCCCTCCTTTGGCTGATTTTTTTTAAATTCACGACTCCGTGGTAACTAACCTTCCGTACGCTGCTTTGTCTATTTTGTTCCCGCGGTACTTCTCGTGCCGAAATTCAGTGTAAGCGTGGTTTGCCATTTTCAGCGTCGCGAGATGCAACCCGAACAAATCATGCCATGTGAATGACGCTGTCTAGTCAGGCCCGTTGTCATTACGACTGAATCGTCTTCATTCGTGGACACTTATGGTTTCATGACAAGATTGTCAAAGGTGGCGGTGGCGGCTTGTAGATGCCTTTGTCCAGCAGCGGATTGACCAAGGCCGATGATGATGGTGGCAACGATGAGATTGTGGCGAACGCAGCGATTGCTTGTGTCCGCCGTGGGTTACGTAAAAACGATTTCGTGAAACGTGCGGTTAAACGGGAGAGGGAAGCGGGAAAGGGAAGGGAGGGTGACGAACATGGGCCAGATAAAACATAAGCAACGATGGTGTTGCACATGCAGGTCAGGTTATAAAACTGTTACTGTTCACCCGCGTAAAAAACGGGTGTCATCTGTTTTTATTGTTTCTCGAGTTGCTGGTCACAGTGTCACGGGTGAGGCGCCGCTAAATATAGAAGCAATCGCGCCCTTTAAATAGGGTGCGAATTAGTGCGGCATATCGTACCCTACTTTGTATTCCTAATCCGCGACCCAGATAAATCCATCAGTGGAGAGAACCTGCAGTTTAATTGTATTTGCAAACACAAAGTAACGGTCTCTCACTGCTGCGTGATTTTATTTGTGGAAGACGAGCCCGAGAACAGATTCGCGTCAACGAATTTGATGCATTGCTACACGCTTAATGACGGTTAGTAAAAGTAACAATGCAAGTTGTAGCGGGCGCACTATTTTACGGACGTGAATAACCGTGACTTTTGAGGCACGGGGCCAAGCTCTGTGTGGGTGCGAATGCCACGCGAAAGAGGTGTGGGTGCCCTTAAGTGCCTCTTCCAAGTAGTGTGGGGGAAGATTGATGGCTCCTGCGAATGTGCGGCCAGGATGGCAGGATTCTCGGCGGCTGCGGCTGCCACGGGGTAACGACGCCTGGCAGTGATGGTGTGAGCGCTTGGTACAGAGAGGAGGAATTTGGAGTCGCGCCACGGACAGTTCTGCCGTGAGCTGTTAGTGTAGGGTGACAGAATGATACGGTTATGGCTCGCCACTGTAAGCTTATCACCGCTGACATGTAAATTGTGTCGGCGTAACACATCACCGCACACTGTTAACGCTTTCAATTTCATGTCGCTGATATCTAGGTGCATGTTGTGTAAAACGCCAATAAGAATGTACAGCTCCTCTTCTTGGTTCTTTCGGTAAAGTCACGTAGAAGGGAAATAATAAAATAAAAATAAATCTCACGACGTTTTCGGCCACAACGCAAGCAGCCGTCCTCAGGTGAACTTTCCGACAGACCTGTTCTTCACCTGAGGATGGCTGCTTGCGTTGTGGCCGAAACGTGAGAATTTTTTTTTATGTTTTATTGTATTATTTCCCTTCTACATGACTTTACCGAAAGAACCAAGAAGATTAATCCCTGCAGTTACGAAAGCTTTAAATCGAAATGTCCAGCTCTTTTATCAATCCACTGCTGAATGAAGGCCTCCCCACTCTGTGTTGGTCTTGGGGGTTGTGTGACCATACTTCACCAAGCTTCTCAGTGAGGATTTGTAAAGGACTGAGGAGGGAAGCCCAGGATCGGTTCAGATTTGCCATCGTGGCAAGATGTTAAATACCTCATGCTGCTATACAGGAAGTTGTGGGCTCGATCCCAACGCTGACACCTGTATATTTCGAGTTTTCATGTTCTCCCCGTGGTCGCGTGGATTTTTCTCCACATTTAGAATCAATGTCACGCATTACGAGTATTTGGCTGCTAGAAATTTCCACGTGATAAGCCACTTCGTTGAGCTATCATTTATGGCCAGGTCGCTTCTGAAAAGAGCAACGTAGCTGGCACAATTAAAGTAGTTTAGTTAATAGTTTTAAATAATTTAGATTTCACTTGCCACCGTGAGCTGGGGCCCCGTGTCCAACTCAGGCCTCGGGATTCACAGCGCGGCGCACGAAAGGCATTCCCCGCCGTGCTGCCCAGTGTTGACGATAGGTCACATACCATGATTGATGCAGAGTGAGGTTCGCTGCTGGTGTGAAACTTCAGCACTGCCACAGTCCTGGAGAATCTCTGGGGACACATCAAGCGGAGGGGGGCGGGGGGGGCAGATATCACGGTCATTACATCTCCGAAAAGCGTTTTTTACGCCAGCAATTACCAATTAAACGAATGCTTTATCTGATTAATCATTTCCTAGCTCAATTGCCCATGACGGTTCCCCCTTGGGGGGGCCGGGGGCGGGGGGAAGCGAGTGGCAGAGGGCGATCGGTGAGAGTGAGCCATAACAACGCTGGGTTTCCACGAAGGATCGGGATAAATTACACGACTCGTTGCAGAAGTTCCGTAACTTTTCGTTTTTGCCCAAAAAAATGCAATCGTTTTTTTCTCCCGAATTGCTTACGGTGGTGGCGGCGGTATACCGTTAGTTACGCGTCGCAGTTCACAGCAGAGTTGCGATTAGAGCTGCCTGGCTGCATGGTAAGTGACCCGGGGAGCGTATCTCTCCTTACTCACTCATTCCTAAAGTGCATTTATTAAGTACATAAATAAACCTCGCATAATCTGGTCGTGCGGGAAGTATACATTTCCATCCAGCCTGACGATGATTGTTTCATCGAAATAAACAGGGCATGTTGATTTTTTGTTATTTGAAGTGATTTAAAATGTGGTAATTCGGTATTGGTGAGGTTTTCCTTGATGAGTGACTAAACGTACGGCACGTCCGGCTGTAAAGTTTAACCACGCGAGGCTAACTCGGTGCCGTCTCCTGACCCTGCCGGTGTATTTGTTGCACACGTGTCATCAATTCAACCCCTCCACTGCAATTCTATTGCCGCGATCCAACTCAAGAATAAACATCAACGTTGTTATCACCTCGGGTTTTTTTTTGTGTTTGTTAAAAAAAAATTGGTGTTGATATTTATTCTATTGATAACGTCGGAATATATTTTGCACACAACAAAAGATAAATAATTGAGTCTTACATCACGATTCAACGAATGCATCCATGAGCCTTAGAATAAACATTTTTATCGACATATTGAAGCATCGCCCAGCACACCACATCCATGATACTTCTCGGCATGGCTGTGGTCGACGAGTTTCACACCCCCCTTCAGTCTACCCCGTGACCCAGGAAAATATTCGGTGGTGGGAAATGAAAGGAAAAACAAAACGGAATGTTTTGACGGCGCTTGCTTAAAAGCGCCCCATCAATTCAAAGCGCCCGAACGTCGTCGCGTCTCATCTAGACCGTTGCTATGCCCTGTTGCAGTTCAGTGATGGGGATGCTGAGTGGCATCTGTCCCTGTACGACGCGGGTTACACGCACCACCGGCCTGCAAGTGAACGCATTGGCGGTACAACGGTGTTGCGCGGTATAAAATAAGTAAATACGAATTCGCAATAGATATTTATTTTCCCCGCGATACGCTGCCCAGGTGCTGCATCGATATCGTTTCTCGTGACTTCGAAGCGGCCGTAAGACGAACGGTTATATGAGCGGCTGAACACGAAGCTTCACAGTCTGCTCTATTCTATTTCGGATTTCTAGAGTGCCCTTTTCCAGCGCGCTTTAAGATGCAATCCGACGGCGTTCAGTGAGGAAGGTGATGGAATGGATGGAGGGACAGGGGCTGGGAATGGTGCTGATGTTGTTGCAGGGGTAGGTAAGGCAGAGTAAGGTGGAATGTGATGGTGGGTGAGGGTGTCTGATGGGTGCAACGTGGATGAGAGGCAGTGGGGTATGGGGCACATGCGAGAAGTGGTGAAATGGGCATGGATGAGGATAGGTGGAGGGTGGTAGGAGCAGAGGTCTGGTGGCCGGACAGTTGTGCCGATGGAGGAGCACAGTGTAGCAGCACCCAGCCTGATGATGATTGACTGGCTCTGTGTTCCAAAGGAAGATTTGATTCCTCGTGCTCTAGATTTGGCCACGTGGTGTCCCCTCCACCCCCCCCCCCCAATTATTCTGTGAGAATGATGCAAATCTGGCTGGGTGTCCCTGAGAGCCCGACGGGCAACGGGGCGTTTGGCAGGCAAGGAGAAAGCTCTCGAGTTCAAACCCTGGTCACGGTGCTCACACCTCACTCTTACCCTCTCCCCTCCACACACCCCCACCTCCCCCGCACCCCCCTAATTCCCAGCTCGGCCTTGGACAGGCACCGCGCCATGAAGGTTGCGGTGAAGAAGCTGTCGCGCCCGTTCCAGTCGCTGATCCACGCCAAGCGGGCCTACCGCGAGCTGCGTCTTCTCAAGCACATGAACCACGAGAACGTGAGTGTGCAGGTTCCCTCTCGCTCCCCCCCCCCCGCCTTCCTCCTCCTCCTCCTCGCATCATCGCCAGCGCTCGCCAGTTTTTACTAAGTTAGGGTAGAACCGCATCGAGTAGGGCACGGGTCAAAACGTTCCGACGACAAACGGTACAAAAAAACACGATAGAAGCGCAAAGTATAGTAAGGGTAAAGAAATTGCTTTAAAAAAATGTATACAAATAAAACTAAACCATTTTTTTTATCTTACTGGGTCAAGCCCACTGAGAGACGTTGGCTTTTTTTTTTACAGAAGCAACCTGGCCACAAAAAGGTAGCTCAACGATGGGGCTCATCACCACGTGCAAATTTCTAGCAGCAAAATCATCTCAATTATAATCTAAGCGCACGTTTCTAAATGTGGAGGGGAAAAAAACAGAGGACGTGGCTGGAGAGAGACGCACACTTCAAATCAGTTCATCACGGCGTTTGTGCGACAGTTCCCAATGATGCAACACAAAGGAAACGCAAAGATAGTGTAGCTTGCTAACATGATGATGCAACACAAAAGAAACACAGAGATAGTGTAGCTTGCTAACATGATGATGCAACATAAAAGAAACACAAAGATAGTGTAGCTTGCTAACATGATGATGCAACACAAAGGAAACACAAAGATAGTGTAGCTTGCTAACACGGCCCTGGCTCTGTGCCCGGGGGAGCTGTCACACACACACACCTCTTGAGACTTTATTAATAACAATACGGACTTAAAAATTACGGTCAAATGCGTCATTATTTCAATACGCAGAGGTCACCGTGATGCTACTCCCAATGAGTTTTAATTTGGTTTTCACGCTGGAACTGTGTTCACCTTTTGCTATATTTAGTCAAACCCAGGACTGCCTTGAGAAAAAAAAAACTGACTAAATAGTCAAACGACAGAACCGATAATAGTAGGTGATCGCTTACTTAGGTAATGAGACAACCCAAACTCTGCTCGTAACGACGATCCCTGGTTTCCTAGTTCGTAGTGTGGTGCGCGCTAACCACGGAGGCACATCTCCGCCCCGTGGCCTCTTAGGCGTTACAAAAAGCTTCGTCTGTCCGTACCCTCAAGGTAATAATGTCACAAGAGCGGCCTAATTGAGTCCCCGACCACGATTAATCAGATTATGGTGATGCCGCACACTGGCAGAGGTGCACACGCGCAAAGTACGGTCGACTCGATTATCCGAGTGCGGTTTATCCGATTTGCGGACGAACCCCGCGCACCTGAGATTTTGACATGAATCATGGATTTTCCACTAAGCCCATATTAATAATCTAAAAACAGTTATGCATTGTTATTCTTGGACATGTTTATCACAAGTTACGTGCTTAACAAATATGTGCTCCTGTTAATCCGAAATCCACGTGATTGCCTCTGCAGTACAGTAGTTGCATATCTTTACAACAGTGGGTGGCGGAGTTGGATTGATGTTGATTGGCGTGGCTCTGCTGTCATCCACTTAGTGGGCTGAGTCTTCTGCGTGGGAGCAGGAAAGTGATATTATCACTGAGCATGCGCATCCATCGGTCGATCCATTAGTATTCGTTATAAATTGATACCTATATTCGTGTTTTTTGGAATAGAGATCCGCAGAAAATGGTTATATTTTTGGATTATCCGCGGCTATCCCTCCCCATCATTAGCACGGGTAATCGAGAGCTTACCGGAACAAAAAACGCAACACATTCTTCGATAACACTGATCTTAAACGGACACACACACACACATATATAATAGGTGACTATTTCGGGCAATACTCCTTCACAGCGCACAGAGAGAGACTGGGCCTCTCTGTGACTCCTACTTCTCTGGCCTCTCTCCGCGCTGTGACGAAAAGAGCCATTGGCCCCGAAACGTCACGAAATATATATATTTTTCTTTTAAAGGCCACAGCGTTCTTCACTGTGATCACTTTATTTTTATAAAAGCTTCAGACTTGCGTCAAACAGCTGTTCCAACACACAGGCTCCGCACGAGTCTTTTTGAACTCGCTCATGGCCATTAAGTATGAAAAATACATGGCCGTCGAGTATGAAAAATACAAAATAGGGTTTAACCACTTTCTGGCAATAAAACAGGTGTTATGGTGTTCAAACACCAAATAGAAACCTTTTGCAAGGAACCATGTCTGCATTAACCGCATGTACTTGTGGTAACCGTGCAAACAAACATGCTCTGATAATAAATGTCATTGTCTTTGAAACTGATTGGCCTACACAAGAGACAGCCTTCTTTAGGGCCTAGTCTCACCAGTTTCAGACTAGAGAACAACGCCAGAAGGTGAACATCGCAAAGCCAATGCCACTATCAGGGCATTTATAACTCGGGGTGAGCAGCAACAAAATGGGACCTTTTTTCCAGTACCAAAGTATGAAAAAATAAGAATAGGTTTTACCCTTTCTGGCAATACAACAGCTGTTAAGATTTCGATTTAAAGCTTTCGTGACTGCAGGGATTCATCTTCTTGGTTCTTTCGGTAAAGTCACGTAGAAGGGAAATAATGAAATAATGAAAATAAAACATAATAAAATAATTCTCAAGACGTTTCGGCCACAACGCAAGCAGCCGTCCTCAGGTGAAGAACAGGTCTGTCGAGAAGATTCAGACTCTCTTCAGATTCAGACTCTCTTCTCGACAGACCTGTTCTTCACCTGAGGACGGCTGCTTGCGTTGTGGCCGAAACGTCGTGAGAATTATTTTATTATGTTTTATTTTTATTATTTCATTATTTTCCTTCTACGTGACTTTACCGAAAGAACCAAGAAGCTTTTAAGATGTTCAAACACCAAACAGAAACCTTTTGCAAGGAATCACGTCTGCACGAACCGCACGCACTCGTGTTGAACACGCAAACAAACGTGGCCGTTAAGACCGCGACCCCCAACAAATTGGGGTTTAACGCAAATCGACAAAAAACGCGGCGGTCGCACGCGTCGAGCCCCACACACTTTGTGGTGGTGACGTGGCCCAGCGCTGGCGCTTTTGCCGCTCATTGCAGAGCTTCATAAGCAAACACAAAAGATAAAGAGTCCACGTGCAGCCTCTAACGAACTGTTGGGGGCAGTGCTGTTTTCCGCTTGTTGCAGAGGCTTGCAAGCCAGTCCTGGTGTGGACTCTGGCATGTGTTAACCGTACAAATACGCTCTGTCTGTTTCCCGGTGGACGTTAAAAGATCACCCAGCGTTATTGGAACCGGGTAGGCCCTTTTTGCGTAGTCCAAATTTTACGAACTCGGAAACATTCTCGCAAAAATCGCTCAATTGGGACCACGCTTGGCAGCAGTTGCTCCTGACCGGCGGACCATATGCGCTACGAGAACAGTTGCTGCGAATACAAAATGTGCTCAATTACTCATAATTACCCGTGTGTACGTGCACGCACCTGCTGCCCCCGGAATCACTCCCACCACATTGACTCACCTCGATTTGAGTTTACGCACCTCCGTTGCCAATCCCAGCCCTGGGGGGAGGGGGGGGAAACGAAGCCACCCAGGAGTGTGGTTCTGACGCCAGCGCGTGTGTGCATAGGCCGGCCCAAAACAGCGTACAGCAGAGCGCAATGCTCCCGTCGTTCCAATGCAGGGTAATAGAGGAAGCTGTGTCTGTGCACGTCTGTGCTTGCCCTCTCCCTGCAGGTAATTGGGCTGCTGGATGTCTTCACACCTGACAAGTCTCTGGATGTATTCAACGACATGTGAGTTCCCTGCCGTGTGCGCGCGTGCACATGCATGCACCGTACGTGCTTGCGTGTGCTTGCGCGCGTACGGACATTAAAAAGACCGATTCAGATAATGGTCACAGGCGTTGGCCGTAGTCGGAAATGGAGCTCGGGTCTCCGGGTTCATAGCGCAGCGCATGGACCGCCACTACTCTACCGCTCCCCACTCTGGTCACAACAACAAAGACAAAGATCCCCCGTATAGTCTTTAACAGACTGTTGGGGCAAGTGCTGTTAGCGGGGCTATCTGTTGAGGCCAGCACAACACGCCAGGGTGTGGGTGGCCAGCGCCACACCTGTTCGCATGCGTCATCTCCCCAGTGCCAATATTTACACACCACGCCACCCAGTGACTCTTTTAAGGCCGAGTCGGCCTCGGTGAGGGCCCAGGACCGGGTTTAAATATTCGTCAGCATTGCTGGCTTCAAATAGGGGTCGCTGGGTTCATAGCATAATGCTGTAACCACTACGCTACCTCTCCGCACGCACGTACATGCGTATGCGTACGCGCTGAGAGTGTCAGGTTTCAGGTACTCGTGATTCGATGAGTTGTCACGAGTCAGGATATCGAAACGTGCATTGAGATTGTTTCGATAATTTTGCTGCTTTAAATGTCCACTTTGTTGAGCACTCATTTGTGGCCAGGTTGCTTCTGAAAAATAAGTTAACACTTATTTTGATTGTGTTTGTGTGATTTGTTTACCTTTCTCGTACTTTGCACTACTATTGTATGTTTGTACTGTTTGTTGTTGCAACGTTCTTACCTCGTGCCCCTACTGGATATCTTTGAAAGAAAAATTTATAGCTCATCCGATTCCTCCAGCATAAATAAAGATTCTGATTAAGTGTCGGTTATGTTTGTTATTGTTTCGTATCGCTCATGTGGATCGACTGTCGCATCGGGCCCATCTAGTTTGGACAACCATCACTCGATTTGCGAACGTTCGCTTGAGGAAATTTTGCCTTGACGCGATTGACAAATTACGGAGACCTTTCGATAAGCGAAAATCTAATTTCCGCGTGAACGAAATTTCTCTCCGACTGTGTCATCATCCGTCCACGACATCGTCGTCATGGTTTCTCTGCAGTGCAACAAGTAAAGCCTCCACATCCCCTCTAGAGTCATTCGAACATGCAGCAGATCTTTTGGCGAGTTCCCTGAAAAGTCTACTCTTGGTTCTTTCGGTAAAGTCACGTAGGTGTAAAATAAAATAAATTAAATCGCGACGTTTCGATCGCCACACAAGAAATCATCATCATTAGTTTGAAATTAATAATTGTTCAATCGTTTTCATATTTATGTTCTCTATTACTGCTACTACCATTTTTATGTCGTCAAAAGTGATAAAGTCGTTTTATCCTTAGGGTTTGGAGTAGAGTTGGAATTACTGTCCAAAACGAGTCCCTAATTTTACGGATTAAATTAATGGAAAATCCATTTCCGACTTACGAAATGGCTTTGTGCGTGTGTCTTTTAAACAACACACAGCCCTTTCGAACGGCCGTTTTGTCAATCCGTGCTGTGTGGATTGCGGTGCTCAGGTACACCGTGTTATTGAATTTTACCAGGTAAGGCCCCACTGAGCCATGTAGCTTCTTTACCAGAAGCCACCTGGCCACAGATGATAGCTCAGCGATGTGGCTTTTTGTCATCGCGTGGAAATTGATAGCAGCAGCGTGACCTTGATTCTAAATGGGGAATGGGGATAAATCGGAGGACCCGGAGAAAAATCCACGTGACCACGGGGAGAACATGCAATATGCCAAACTGATAGGTGTCACTTGGTGGAGGTACAGCCCATAGATGAGGGAGCATAGAAGTAGAGTACAGCAATGGATTTAGCTTCACTGCCCTCTTCTGCCAGCAACCT
Organism: Lethenteron reissneri; assembly: GCF_015708825.2. Classification (NCBI taxonomy): domain Eukaryota; kingdom Metazoa; phylum Chordata; class Hyperoartia; order Petromyzontiformes; family Petromyzontidae; genus Lethenteron; species Lethenteron reissneri. The sequence continues at coordinate 2,480,689 of NC_083832.1, forward strand.
AAGCCCTGCTTGTACTGTCTGTTGCGCTCGGTAATATGCCGCTCATCCAAGAACCATCCAGGCCCAAGCTAATTCGCTGTCCTGATATCTAACAAGATGGGGCGCTTTCCGGGCGATTGGGTCATTCGCCACATTTTGTTTCTCGTCTGTCTCGTTTGTTTGCGCTTATTTAGTTTGTCCGCCTCAGGGGTAACGTTTGCAGAAAATGTGAATAATAACTTATGATGCGCACGACTCAATGCCTACATCATGAGAAAAATAATCTGTCAACAATATAATAATAGGGTTTTCCCCCTTTTTTCTGGCAACAAATCTGAAACCTTTTTACAAAGAATCATGTGTGCATTAACCACAATACTTGCGGTCAAAATGCAAACAAACAACACACTATGATAATACTTGTATAGTCCTTGAAAGGTTTCAGTTTTGTTGTCAGAAAAAAGGGGAAAAACCCTATTATTATGTTTTGGTACTGGCAAAGGAGGTCTAATGATGTAAATATATGAACAGTTACATGTCAAGACAAAGATCCCCCTTGTAGCCTGAAAAGACTATTGGGGCAAGTGCTGTTAGCGAGCACCTATGAAGGCCGGCACGGCATGCCAGTGGGTTGGTGGCCAGCATCACCCCCTGCCGCCTTAATCTCCCCAGGGGCGATGTTTACTACACACCGCAACCAGGTGCTCATTTGAGGCTGAGTCCACCTAGGGGAGGCCTAGGACTGGTTCAGATAATGATCACCAGTGTTGGCCGTGAACGGGAATCGAACCCGAAGCTGCCAGGTTCATAGTGCAGTGTGCTAACCGCTACACCGACGCTTCCCAAAACCACACATGCACACACGCACGTGTGTGGCGGCTTCCCCTCTCGACTCGCTCGACAACGCTCGACAACGCGCGTGTTGTCTTCCCAGGTACCTGGTGACGCACCTGATGGGCGCCGACCTCAACAACATCGTCAAGTGCCAGAAGCTGACCGACGACCACGTGCAGTTCCTCGTCTACCAGACCCTTCGCGGCCTGAAGGTGAGCGGCGTCCTTGCACCGGGCGGGGGGGGCGGTCGTGCCCAGCGGGTTAACCCTGCCCAGGGAGGCGGCCCTGCCTAGGAGAGAGCAGTTGTGCTCATGGGGGCATCCCTGCCCAGGGTGAGTGCCGTACTTGCCCAGAGGGGGTGGGGGGGGGGGTAAGCCGTGCCCCGGGGATGGCGGCCATGCCCCGGTAGGCAGCCGAGCCCAGAGGGGGGCGGTCAGTGCCCGGGTGGGCAGCCCTGCCTAGGGTGGCCGTGCCCCGGTAGGCAGTCCTACCTAGGGTGGCCGTGCCCCGGTAGGCAGTCCTGCCTAGGGTGGCCGTGCCCCGGTAGGCAGCCCTGCCTAGGGTGGCCGTGCCCTGGGAGGCAGCCGAGCCCAGTGGGGGGTGGCCGTGCCCGTGAAAGGGGGGATGGGGGGGAGGTCTGCACCGGGTAATGATCCTGGCCAGTGGGGTGGCGGTGCACACTTGGCAAGATGACAAGCTCGCCACGCGCCACACACTGCGCACGTCAGCCGTGACAGTCGACTGTCAAAATGATGAAACCGCGAGAAATGTTGTCAATACCATGCCCTCAAAAGTTTATGTTCTTTGTGCTGATGCACCACTGCCAGTGCAGTATCACAAACAAAACGAATTGAGTACTCTGTTTTTGCTTCGATTCATACAATTCGGCATAAATCATTCCCACACATGAGGCTGAAAACGTGTGTTGACCCAGACCATCATCATCATCACCACCACCATCATCACCACCACCACCACCATCATCACCACCACCACCATCATCATCATCATCACCATCGCCACCACCATCATCATCATCGCTTTTTGTTACCGCGTCACGCGGTGATTTTGCGGCGTAACAGCGGATGTCGTATATCCTGCCGATCGATTGTAAAACAAGAATAAATAGTAAACTCTTACTTCGAAACGATTTTATTGACTGACCGTTCCAGCGGCACCACTCGCGACGCTCGCCATCACGGCTCTGGCGGAAGGGAACTTCAATAAGATTACGGTGGATCGGTGCACCGTCTGTGAAAGCGGCGGCGGCAGAAGGAGTGAAAGCCCCTCCTTGCTGCCACTACTCGGAATCTTTATTTATTATTTTATTCTGGAGAAATCCGACGAGCCATGAAGCTCTTTTTCACAGATGTCCAATAGCCACCTTCCTGGTTGCACTTGTGTGTGTGTGTTGAACTTGGGGAGCGGTAGTGTAGCAGTTAGCGCGCTGCGCTATGAACCTGGCGACCCGGGTTTGATTCCCGCTCACGGCCAACACCAGTGACGAACCGGTCGCGGGGCTCCCCTAGGTCGACTCAGCCTCAAACGAGTACCTAGTGCGATGTGTAACCACCGTCACTAGGGAGACAAAGGCGGCCGGGCGTGGTGCTGGCCACCCACCCCCTCGTGTGCCATGCCGGCCTTCATAGGTGCTCGCTAACAGCACTTGCCCCTACAGTCTGTTAAGGCTAAATGGGAGATCTTTGTCTTTGTTGAACTTCTCTCGCATCGTGCGTAGCCAACCGTGCTTATCGGAGGTGCGGAAGGGAAGGACAACAAACAACACAAAAACTGTGTTTTATAGAAGTGAGTTTTGAGTCTTGGCTATAATAACCCCATGCACCGTGTTTTGTGTCTCCCTGCAGTACATTCACTCGGCCGGAATCATTCACAGGGTGAGTCTCACTGCCTTCCATGTGCCAGCCAAACTCTGCACGGCGTACAAAACGAATCTATCCATAATAGAGGTTTTTTTGGGTTAAATTGCGTGAATATAAATGTGTCGTCAAACCCGCCGCCACCCGACACTGCCAGTTCGTAAAGTTTGTCACGTTAACAAAAACGTGCCAATTGGTTACGAGTTCAGCGCATCTGGTGTGTTGGAGAGTAAAACCCACAACATTTACAATTCGAGTATAACGTTTTGCCAGTAATTACAACCAGCATCATTAGGCGACAGCGAGACACAAGGAGCCCGAAAGAGCCTCTCTAGAGCAGTGTTTTTCAAACTTTTCTCATCTCCGTAGACCACTGTATAAACTGTTAACTTATTTTTTATTTTACCGGCTAAGGCCCCATTGAGCCTTAGAGGGAGAGAACTCTTTTTTTTCAGAAGCAATCTGGTTTTCATAAATGATAGCTCAACGAATTGGCTTCTGATCGTCGCTTAGCAGCCAAATAACTCTATAAACACGTGACGTTGATTCTAAATGTGGAGGCAAAAAACCGGAGGGTCCTGAGAAAAATTGACGCTACCACACGAAGAGAGAGAGAGAGAGACATGCACACTCCAAATATACGCGTGTCAGGGTTTGGATTGAACCCACGTGGGAATGATGCCCCACGCTTCGAAGTGGACAGGGGGGAAAAGTACGGAACATAAAAAATATACACGCAACATTGCCGATGCTTTAGAGAGGATGGAGAGGAAACTTACGAGGACTTTAATTCTAGATTTGAAGCTTTCGTGACTGCAAGGATTCATACTCTTAGTGTTTTTCGGTAAAGTCATGTAGGTTAAAAATGAAATTAAAATTAATAAACGTAAAAGAATAAAAATCACGACGTTTCGGAGGCAACACAAGCTTCCGTCTTTAGGTGAAACCGTCACAGCAAAATATCTGTATCAAGTGAAAAGAAGTCCCAAGAGGCACGACCTTATATAGTGGTTAAGGGGGGAGGAGCCAAGATGGGCCACGGGAGAGGAGGAGTTGTGAGATGGTCAGTACGGCTGCTGGAACTGAGCCTTTGTAATGTAGATGGCGGAAGTAGATAAGCCAGCTTTTAATTTCATTTTTTACCTACGTGACTTTACCGAAAAAACTAAGATTACTAGGACTTTGCCCGGTGTTCGCTGTGGGTCCCCCGGGAGCAGCGCTGGCAGGGGATGGCGTGACCCTCGTAAGACTCTGCGCGGTATTCCCACCTCCTCCCCACCCCCCCAAGGATCTGAAGCCCAGCAACCTGGCGGTGAATGAAGACTGTGAGCTCAAGGTTAGCGACTGTCGCAACAACATCACACCCGACGACTACAGATGTTGTGCACTTCATATATACATACACAGTTGGCTCTCGATTATCTGCGCCCATGATGGGGAGGACAGCTGCAGATAATGAAAAATCGTGGATAATCCAAAAATATACAATTTTCCACGAATCTATGTGCCTAAAACCCACTAATGTAGGTACACATTATGATTGAGTTCAGTTTAGTTTGTGAATGAACGAAAACAAATGATTGCTCGATCAATTCACGTGCTCGGTGATACTAACAATTTCCTGCTCCTGAGCAGGAGACTAGGCCCACTCAGTGGACAGCAGCAGAGCCACTCCAATCAACACCAATCCAACTCCGCCACCCGCTGTTGTAAAGATATGCAACTACTATTACGTCGCTTTTTTTTTTAAAGACAGTCCTGGGATTGACTAAATATAGCAAAGGATGAACAAAGTTCCAGTGGGCAAACAAAATGAAAATGCATTGGGAGACGCATCACGGTGACATCTGCGGAGCCTGAGGCTCACCAAGGAGGGTTCCTGCAGCGTTCAGATATTTGGTTAACCCTTGGGTGAATGTTTGACGTGTGGGACGAAATCAGAGTGCCTGGGAGAAAACCCACAGGCACGAAGAGAGAGCACTTTTTTATTTAGCAAATGCTTTTTACACAGAGCACCAGATACACGGGAAAAATAAATACATAATTACATGGATACGTCAATGTTATGTGATACAGGTCAGCACAAACAGGTTCAGTGAAGCCACCTGATGCACTACAGCCTCAAGGCCTTCTTTGTAGCCTCGTGGATTTTCCAATTTCACGAATCCGCGACCCACCAATCCTTCCCCACCCAGAGTGATGGATGACTGGCGTGTGTGACCACGCTTGGCTCGAAACACGCGGAGTGCTGCTTGTTGCAAACGAACCACAATAACTCATACTCTTAGTTCTTTCGGTAAAGTCACGTAGGTAAAAAATGAAATTAAAATTAATAAAAAATAAAAAAAATAAAATCACGACGTTTCGGAGGCAACACAAGCTTCCGTCTTCAGGTGAAACTGTCAAGTGGACGTCGTGATTTTATTGTTTTTATTTTTTATTAATTTTAATTTCATTTTTTACCTACGTGACTTTACCGAATGAACTAAGAGTATGAATCCTTGCAGTCACGAAAGCTTCAGATCTAGAATGAACCACAATAACATCGCTGACCATCTCTTCAGGGAGCTATAAACCATCGCGCGAACTGCGTTCATCCCCGTAGCAGCGGCGGCGTTTAGGCGAGCTGTCGAATAAAGACGGTGGTCGCCGCATCGCGCGCTTTCGGATGCGCTTGTGCGCTTTCGGATGCGCTTGTGCGGCCGTCGTGAAAGCTCTTCATTCCGTTATTAGGAAGCCACTGCAGCTGTGCGCTTTTAAGTGATTTAGATTGAAAACTCATTTCTTCTCCCGCCGCATCTCCGATTAGCGTGGTTGGCTACGTACGGTGTGAAAGAAGTTCTACATACACACATACTTACGGAGTCTCTTCAATAGCAAAAGACAACCCCCCCCCCCCGCTTCGTCCCCCCAAAGCCTACACAGACATCAACTCTGATCTCGCTCTAACACATGGATTCGGTGACAGCCACCATGCCAAGAGGGTGGGTGCGGTGATCCGTTGGTTTGGATCTCGCCGTGGAAAAGTTGATTGGTTTGGGGTGTGGGGTGGAGGTGCAATGTATTGATGTAGAGCTGCGACATCCCATTGTTTAAATAATCGATTGTCGGCTCCGTTTGTCGACTGATTGGATAACTCTAAAACAATTCGAAGAAAAAAAAGGTCGCGCTTGTTTTCTGGCACGCCACCGGACAGAAGGTGATGGGCGAGGCTTGGTGATGTCACCTACATGACCAGCCATGTGACACTAGCTGCAGCTTGCAGGGGGTTTCCCACCTTTGGTGGACAGCTGCGATAATCTAAAGCAGTGGCTGTTAACCTGCGGTGCACGCTGCACCCCCTTGGGGTGCCAGATGCCCTTTCTGGTGGTGCGAGTCGTGACCAGGTGGTTTTTTAAGGTAAATCCTCGAAAACACATGAAGCACGGGCACGTCAGTGTCATCTTACTTGGTTTCATCAAACCTACGTCTTTATTAAGATTATATATTTTTTTTACGATTCAGAACCAAGTTCAAGTTCATTCATTAGGTTTAGCCCTGTGAGCCATTCGGCTCTTGAATCGGGTGCAACCGCAACAAACAAAAAACTTAAACATGAACAAGAAAACATCTTAAAGTGACTATGTGCAAACAGAAAATCCAAGAAAAGACAGCAAAATATTGCAGAAAAATCACCGTACACCAACGCTGTGTGCAAAAATCCCAGTGGGATACAAGTCAAACAACAACAACAACCACAAGACAACTTAGATTAAGGCCATCAGTCTAACTTTGTACTACAACAAACAAACATGGCCAAACCAAAAAACTTTTCGAAAATCACCAAAATAAAGCCATAAAAGCAATGAAACAGTGATCATAGGAACTGTGACCGAATTTTCACAATAAACGACATAAACAACATGTACTACCAAACCCTGCAGCCATAGCTGGCTGCATGAGTCACTCCACAACAGTAGGAGCATCAGTCGGAGTATCAACATTTTTCAATGCACCTTTAAGATCAGCACACTAAATCAAAACACAGATCATACTTTGCAGCGATCATCTGGATCGAAACATTGTATTTAGGCCACTAAGGGGTGCAGGCTGCATTAAAGGTGAAGAACCACACTGTTTTGATTTAAAGCTTTCGTGACTGCAGGGATTCATATTCTTGGTTCTTTCGGTAAAGTTACGTAGAAGGGAAATAATAAAAGAATCAAATATAAAACAATAATTATTCTCACGACGTTTCGACTGCAACACAAGCAATCATCATCAGGTGTGTTGCAGTCGAAAAGTCGTGAGAATTTTTATCGTTTTATATTTTATTATTTGATTATTTCTCTTCTACGTGACTTTACCGAAAGAACCAAGAATATATAACCACACTGCTCTAAAGCAGGGGTGGGGAACGTCCGGCCCACGGGCCGTATAAGGCCCGCTAAATAATTTGGTCTGGCCCTGCCAAGGCAACCGCACGACTCGAAATTGAATAAATCTAGGCGCTTTTTTCATAGCAACATGAATGTAATTTTGTACGGCCCACGAATGATGTTATAAATATCTAAATGGCCCTCGGCAGAAAGAAGGTTCCCCAGCCCTGCTCTAAAGGAACGGAGGCTCCAGGAAGCCGACCGCGAGGAGAGCAAGCGGTCGATTGAAACAATTTCTAGTCGGATTTTCACTCTTCAAGGTTCTAATCGTGCACCAGCTCTGTAAAGAACGGTGGCGTCGACGTGACGCGGCCCCCTGGCGACGCTGTCTCCGTATAGATCCTGGACTTTGGGTTGGCGCGGTTGACGGACGAGGAGATGACTGGCTACGTGGCCACCCGCTGGTACCGCGCGCCCGAAATCATGCTCAACTGGATGCACTACAACCAGACCGGTGAGCTACGTGGCGTGCGCCGAGTTCACACAGCCGCTGCGTCAGTTTAACACGTATTGCCCGATGATGCTGGATGCAATTACCAGCGAAACGTCGTACTCAAATTGTAAATGTGGTGGTTTCACGCTTCAACACACCGGTGGGCTAAAGCAGTGAACTATTTGTCTTTTGTCAACGTGACACTTTTTTACTGATTGGCCGTGTCGGGTGGTGGAGGGTTACGACACATTTATAAATAATGCGATCTAAACCCAAAAACGTTGATTATGAATAATATTGGTCGCGAAAGCCTACGTGTTAAACTGACGTAGTAGTAGTAGGAGTAGTCGTTGTGCTGTTGCGACCAATATTTATCCATGAGAGAGATTTTTTTTGGGTTCGGTCGTGTGAATATAAATGTGTCGTTAAACCCGCCACCACCCAGCCAATTAGTGAGGTTTGACACGTGAACGAAACATGCCGATTGGTTACCAGTTCAGCACACCGCTTGTGTGTTGGAGAGTAAACCCACAACATTTACAATTCGAGTCCCGTGACACTTCACCGGTAATTACGACGAGCATCATCAGGCGAATTGTCTCCAACACACCGGTGTGCTGAATTAGTAACTTTAATTGGCTGTGTCGAGTGGTGGCTGGTTTAACGACACATTTATATTCACGCGATCTAACCCCCAAAAGAACTCTTTTGGAGCCATCGCATGTGCTGTGTGCAGTGTTCAGCCTGTGCAGTGTGATACGAACCACGTGTAACGAACGCGTGGTGCGTTGTGACCCATATGATGTGCGGCGGTGTGTCGTGCTGCTCGTGCGATGCGGTGTGTCCCATATGACATGTGGGTCGTGGTGTGTTGCGGTGACCCTGTGGCGCGTGGCGTGACCTCCGTGATGTGACCAGGGGTGTCCGTGGCATGCGGCAGGGGCGCAATGTGTAGTGTATGCGCAGTGTGGTGTGACTTATGGTGTGACCCGCGTGTGCTGTGCGTGGTATGACCTGTGCCATTTTCAGTGGACATCTGGTCTGTGGGCTGCATCATGGCTGAACTCCTGACCGGACGGGCACTTTTCCCTGGGACTGACTGTATCCTTCTAAAACCTGCTTCTTTTGAAAGGGGGGGGCGGGGGGGGGGGAACGTTAAACGGCGTACGTGTGTGCAGGTGGCTGGCTGGGTGGCCCCCGGGGGCCTCATCTCATGCCAGAGAGACACCGAGTGGACAACCACTGTGGGTTGGGTGTGAATGTGACTTTCAGCTGCACGCGGTTCAACTCTGAGTTGGTGGTCTCGGCCCAATGGATCGTCGAGGGCTACGTAAGAACCACCGTCACTTAAAATGAGTTTTTGTCACATGATTGTCATTAATTCCGGCTCTGAGGCATTCACGTTTTGGTTCGATTGAAATTTCACCGTCTGCAGGGAATCTAAAACTCGTATCTCCCAAAGTGGCTGTAGAAGTTACTTACGAAGTACTTTTAAAGACATCATCTACCCGTGCCATTCTCCAACACAGGGCAGTGCACCGTTCCCTGTGAGAATTTCTCAAATGTGAGTGTCGTCATCCTACGATCACGCTGACAGTCTAGTGGGAATATAATTGTGAGAAATGTCGGCGTTTCAGTACGCGTCACCTCTGCTGGAACTCGCTTGTCTCAGTGGCCCACAAGCCTCCTCATGCCAGCAGCACAGAAGTCTCGTGGCTCATCCGTAAGCCGCGACTTTATTCAGCATTGTCATTCATTCGCAGTTGCATCACCTCTTCTTGGTTCTTTCGGTAAAGTCACGTAGAAGGGAAATAATTAAAATTTTACATAATAATTTTTTTATTATGTTTTATAAAATAATATATTATGTTTTATTTTTATTATTTTATTATCTCCCTTCTACGTGACTTTACCGAAAGAACCAAGAAGATGAATCCCTGCAGTCACGAAAGCTTTAAATCGAAAGTTGCATCACCGTCAACCGCCTTCCACTCGGCGCTTCTCTCGGAACGTTGCGTGGCCGGACGTCTGAAGGGGCTATGTCTGGGCTCCCTGTCAGGGGTTTGCAGAACGACCCCATCCAAGCTTTCCCGACAATTCCACGGGTGCTGAATCGCCACTCTGCCCCATTTCTCCGCAGGCCACACGGCATTTCTCCCGAATATCAAACCTTCGCATTGTTCTCCAGCAAGTCGCAGAGCAAGCGCACCGTGGTGACAATCTGTCGGCGTTTATTGAAGGCAACGGTTACGGGACTCCCTGCACGTCGCTAAAGCGCGTTGCCGTCGTTTTGATGGGACGTTGTAGGGAACAGATTTCATCTCTTTCCTGGAGAACCTAGACACCCTAGCGTCAAGGGCGCTATAGTATCAAAAGATAAATCATCACCGAGGTTGACGTTTGATGATGGGCGTGAAGGAATTTAGCACCCAGTCAGCAGTCTTCAAGTTCAAGTTCATTTATTAGGTATAGCCATGTGAGCCATTCGGCTCTTGAATCGGGTGCAACCACAACAAACAAAAAACAAAAACATGAACAAAAAAACATCTTAAAGTGAATATGTGACTGAGTGCAAACGGAAAATCCAAGAAAAGACAGCAAAATATTGCAGAAAAAACACCGTACACCAACGCTTCGGGGTAAGTATGTATGTTGAACATCTTTCGCATTGTATGTAACCCATCACGCGGGAGCAGCACGTTGAATCGTCCGTGACGAGTTGACTTTCCCAAAGGTGCGTGTCTCCCGTTGCGCCCAAAATATTAACGGAGGAACAACATTTTTACGGGATTTGCTGTGCCTTATCACCCAAGATTCCTGTGTGAAGGAAAGCGAATTTCTGTCTCGCTCCATCACAGCTGATGAAACTCGAAACCCCTCACTGAACCAGAGAGTTAGCACGTCAGCCAATAATGTAACCGTGACTTTACATCGCATCTCGTATCAAACAGCTGAAATGGCATCCAAAATATTGGCAAATATTTTTTTTAAATGTATCCCCCGCGAGAGTAACTTTTAACATGGCCCTGAAGCCATCGGGTCCCCCGATAATCACGTGGTAGACCGGCCCACTGGGCATTCTCAACACGCACGGCCCCTTCGATGTCCTTGGCTATAGAGTGACGCACGAGTGTAAATTTAGTTGTGATTTTTTTGTTGTTGTTGCGCTATGCAAGTGTGGCTTGCCAAACGAGTCTAACTTGCGGGTGCGCCTGCGTAGGGCGCGGCCGAGACGGTGAATTCACATTTCTCTAAAACTGCTTTCGTCATCCACGCTGGGCACAAATGACAGATCACGCCGGCATCTCGGAGCAACCGATGGGCATTTATTTTTTTGCAAAACAACCTGCAGTTGGTGATAGCAAATAAAATGTGTCAAAACAAACGCAACCCCCGCAATTGCTCGCTCGCCCGCCACGAGCTGGGCGGAACGGAAGGATGGGTCTCCACTCGAGGAAGCTCTCGAGCAGTGGTTCTCAACCGGGGGGGGGGGGGGGGGGATACGTAGACCTCTGGGGGTACAACGTGGCAATGTTCCCAGGGGGGGGGGGGGGTACGTGCGTGTGGTGATTTATAAATGCGTGAAATTATGTCGCACGTGAGAGTCATTGCAGACTAATCCTGTATGAATCGGCCAGTGTAAAATAACTCCCGATGAAATTCAAATCCTTGTGGTAACCTAAAACGACATGAAAGGCTTTTCTAAACTCTCCGATCGTAAACAAAGTGGGTTACCGAGAGTAACCAGCGAGCGCGAACAAATGACGCCACTCTTGCAGAGTGTCCATTGAATTTATTTTTGTTCCCTTGCAAGTTGCTAGCTAGTTAGGATACCTCACAAAATGAACAAATGGTTAAAATATTGGTGCTCAATATTCATACATTTATTTCTCAACCAAGTTGGGTCCGGCAAGGGTTGGTTGAAGCAAAATTCAACAACGAGGTCACAGTAGCCAAAAAAGTTTGAGAACCACATTTTTGGCACAGCAGCCAAAACAGTTTGAGAACCACATTTTTGGCCTACTCTTCATCTTGAAAGAGGTGGAAGTTCCCACCCTTTAGCTCACCGCACATGATCTGCCAACTTACGGACCCATTAATACTTCTTGGTGGAAAGAAGTGGGGAGAATAAACATTTTTTATCGCCCATTGTTTCAACTGCCATGCCAGGAGGTCCACCACGTGACCCCCCTGAATTGCAAGTCCACTGCGCTAACCGTGACACCTCCAGCAGCCTGGAGGTGGAATGATGATAGCCTCCATGCCCGCCAGAATCGTTGCTCGTGCATTCAACCGAGCGTTTATTCAGGAAAGCCGCACCGAGTCAATACTTTTTTGTATGCAATAAGTTGTTTTGGCCATTTCTGTGTTTTTTGCTATGAGTTGGAGGTAATCGTTGTGTACAAATCTACGATGCTCACCGGGGCATTGTGCTCAAAGCTCCGTGCAGACTTGTGCACGAACCCGCTTGCTGTGCTGCCTTCTGGCCCGCTCACACCTCAGCGGGGGTTTTTTGAGAGTTTGGTGAATTTACACGGGGATCCCTCCCCAACCCTCGCCCGATTACAGGCCACATGCCGCCGTTCACGCCATTTGCCTCCCAACGTCTGGCATGTGCGGCGTCCATTAGGTGGCTCTCGTCGTCAGCGCCGGTCATGATCGATCCACTGCTGGACGGAGGTCTCAAGTCGTCTTCCCACTTGCAGGGCATGAATGTTTTTGTGGTCACCCACGTGCTCCGTTTCCTTGACACAGAGTGGCAGACATCGACCAGCTGAAGCTGATTATGCAACTGGTGGGGACACCTGGCCCTGAGCTCATGCAAAAGATTTCCTCTGACTCGGTGAGTGGGAAAATCCTGTGTGTGTGCATGCGTGTGTGTGCGTGAGCATGCGTGTGTGTGCATCTCGGTCATCTCAGTCAGTCGACCCGTGGCACCTGCTGGGTCTGCCCCGTGACCTCCTGCCAGCGGGCGTTCGACACTTCACGTGGCCTCAAGGTGCACATGGCCTGGCACAAGCGTCGTGGTGACGTCACCGCCACTTAGTGGCGAATGGCGGTTGTGTGCATCTACTGGTCATCTCAGGCGACCCGTGGCACCTGGGTCTGTCCCGAGACCTGTCAGCGAGCCTTCGACAATTCGCTTGCCCGCAAAGTGCACCTGGTCTGGCACAGGCGCCGTGGTGACTTCACCGTCATTTGGTGGCAAATGGCAGGTGTTGGTATTGGGGGGGCGGGGAGCGGTAGTGCAGCGGTTAGCACGCTGCGCTACGAACCCGCTGACCCGAGTTTGATTCCTACTCACAACCAATGTACCGGTCCTGGGCCTCCCGTAGGTAGACTCAGCCTCAAGTGTGGTGTGTCAACATCGTCTACTAGGGAGACAAAGGCGGCCGGGCGTGGTTCTGGCCACCGACCCCCTCGCGTGCCGTGGCGGCCTATATAAGTGCCGCTCACTAACGGCACTTGCCCCAAAAGTCTGCCGAGGCTATACGGTGGGGGGCATCTTTGTCTCTTGTTGCGATCGGCCCTGCGGGTGAACTTCACGGGCTCTTGACGCACGCCACCGGTTGTCTCGTGAAACCCGACCCGATGGCCGAAACTTTTTTTTAAGTGCTCCCATTAGCAGCACAGGCCGAGGAGCTGCCAAGAGAGGGGTGTGGGGTGGGGGGGGGAGGCCTCAAGTTCAGATTGCACGGCGATGATAAACGTGAGGCGGAAAAACCAGGTCGAAGTCACTCGGCTGGCGCGGGAGTGTCAGTGTCGTCTCGACCGATCAAGTTTGTTCAGTTTAACCCGGCGAGAACCGAGGATAGCCTCGATTTGACCTGGAAAACCCTGAACATTGGCCACCTGGGTAAGAACCATGAGTCCTAACCGCTAGGCCGTACGGGAGCTAATCGTGTGGTGCATCGACGAACCTCCCAGTGCTCCTCGCAGGCCAGGAACTACATCCAGTCGCTGCCCGTGATGAAGAAACGCGACTTCCGGGACGTGTTTCTCGGGGCGAATCCCAACGGTGAGTTTTCTTTTCTCCCCTTTTCACAATGAACAGCTTCGTCAGTTGCCGCTGCCCGATTTGCGTGGAGGCAGTTTTTCGCCGATTTCTGCTTCATGGCTGGGATCATATGCAGGACAACCTCGCCGGACGCGCGTGTCTAATCGAACGCGCGTGGTTCTCCGAGCGCGTGTGGTTTATGATTGATGTCGTTTTACTTGATGCGGTCTGTTTTCCGGAACATGGTGTGGGGGGGGGGGCGGTGAGGTTTCAGCCATGCGCAGTTTGACGTCACTCCGGTGGGCTACGTACGGTGCGTAGGAAGTTCGACAAACATACCTGACTGCTAGGACAGTTGCTACGTAGGCTTGCGGAGGTGAGAGTGCTGCACCCGTTGGAGACTACTGTGGTGTGAATTAATCATCTGTGAGAACGGTTTATTTACCATGGATCTTTTGTGGTTTTTTCGTTCGATGATGTAACACAACTACACTCAACACTTGCGCACAACGCAAATGTTCAAAAGACAAAGATCCCCCGTATAGCCTTAACAGACTGCTGGGGCAAGTGCTGCTAGCGAGTACCTATGAAGGCCGGCATGGCACACGAGGGGGTTGGGTGGCCAGCACCACGCCCAACTGCCTTTGTCTCCCCAGTGGCGATGTTTTTACACATCGCACCAGGTACTCATTTAAGTCCGACGATCTAGGGGAGGCCCAGGACCGTTTCAAGTAATCGAACTCAGGTCGGTGGGTTCGTAACGCAGCACAGCGCTAACCGCGACTACACTACCGCTCCCCCACAAACGTTCACACACATTGCTGCACGCATCCAGCCGTCCACTCGTTGAGGACACCAGTCATACGGAGGCCTAAGTGGCGAATCATTGACGTTCCAAGTGGCAGCGTTAGGGGCGAGAGTCGGGCTGGGAGCTCAGTGTCGGGGGGGCGAGTGTGTGAGTGGTGCGGTAAGAGTACTGGAGAGGAGCGGGGGGGGGGTTTGTGTTGAGGGGAAATTGAAAGTGCGCACACACAAACAAAGAAATGGAGAGCGACTCTGAATCCTTTATTACACCGGTTCTCAGCCGGGGGTACGCGGACCGCTGGGGGTACACGTTGGCAATGTCCCAGGGGGTAACGTGAGGTGGTTTCTAAACGCGTGAATAGTCACGTGTGAATATGCCGATATAAAATAACTACGATAAAATGTAAATCCGTATGGTAACCTAGTACGATATAAAGGATATATAAACTCATTGATCCTAAACAATGTAGGTTTCCAAGGGTAACCAGCTAGTGCGAACAAATTACGTCACGCATTGTAGAGCGTCCGTTGATTTTTTTTTGTATTCGCTTGCAGTTACTTAGCTCGTTAGGATACCTCAGAAAATAGACAAATAGTAAAAATATTGATGCTCATTATTCATACATTTATTTCTCAGAATCATGTTTGGTCAGGCAAGGTGGGAGGTGGGGGGGGGGGTACTCGCTTGAAACAAAATTCAACAAGGTTGAGAACCACTGCTTTGTTAGAATATAAGGGCACATTTTTATTTTATTTTAGTGAAATAAAGAGGGAGTGGGTTGATAATTTTGGACCCAGGAACCCAATCCTATTCTTCCCATGAGGTCGATTATTTGTTGAACTTGGATTCGCTCGACGCAGCATCTTCCAGGAACATGATCCCCCCCCCCCCCCCCCCCCGCGTTCGCCGAGGTTTTCCCTACCGGTGATTTCACCGGTTTTCCCACCAGATTTTTGCAAAAACTTTCTCCCACCACACGACTTGAAAGAGCCCATGTCCCCCCCGTCCGATTAGCACGGTTGACTACGTACGGCGCAAAAGAAGTTCAACATACATCATTATCTTGTATTTTCAGTTGGGGTGTAATGGAGTCGCCTTTTTTCCTCTCTTGGGCATTAAATATTCACGGTATCGTGAATGTAATGGTACTTAAGCTGCAAACACGAGACGCAGTTGTAACATTTTCAGCTGATTGATCGACTGTAATCCACTCATTGTCCCGGCTCCACTAACGCGGCTTCCCCTTTGACCTTGCGCCCCCTTTGTTCGTCCCAGCGGTGGAGCTGCTGGAGCGCATGCTGGTGCTGGACACCGAGCGGCGCGTGACGGCCAGCCAGGCGCTGGCGCACCCGTACCTGGCGCAGTACCACGACCCCGAGGACGAGCCCGAGGCGTCGCCCTTCGACGAGTCGCACGAGAACCGACTGCTCAGCATCGACGAGATTAAACGTGGGGCTCGCACAGCCGCACGCACAACCACACACACAGCCGCACACACAGCCGCACACACAGCCACACACACAGCCGCACACACAGCCGCACACACAGCCACACACACAGCCGCACACACAGCCGCACACACAGCCACACACACAGCCACACACACAGCCGCACGCACAACCGCACGCACAGCCGCACACACAGCCGCACACACAGCCGCACACACAGCCGCACACACAGCCGCACACACAGCCGCACACACAGCCGCACACACAGCCGCACACACAGCCGCACACACAGCCGCACACACAGCCGCACACACAGCCGCACACACAGCCGCCTGCACACCAAAGCCCCCACCCATTGTTAAACTGAGTTCTCATGTGTAGCGAGTTTGATGGCCAAGTGTAATGAGTTTGTGGAATTACTTTGTGTGTGCCCATGATTTCACTCACAAAAATCTGATGAAATTTTGGTTTTTAGTTAATTTGGTTAAATTTAATCTTAGAATGTCAAGCATAAATTTGATTGCCATGCCACAAACATTTCTACGCAGCACGGTATGTAAGAGAGTGGCGTCTCCTACTTAGCACGAAGGTTGACACTGGGACATATCTCCGTAGCTCTAGGATGTCTGTTTCCACGGCCCGTTTGTAACACGCAGCGTGATGCACTGTGCTGTGATAATTATGTTTAGATTTTTCTTCTAATGACTTGGCCCCAATTGGACTAAACTGTGGGGGGGAAATTTAAAGAGCGCAAAATGAATTGTCCCCGATGCCTAATGCCCATGATGTCCTTCTTTTCCCCCACTGCTTCCGATTCATTGCACCACAGAACTGGCCTTTGAAGAGATCGTGAATTACGTTCCGCCAGAGACGGATGACATGGATATGTAAGTGATCTGGCGCCTTGGAGAGCGGTGAGGAGGAGGTGGTGGTGGTGATGGTGGTGGGGGCAGGGTGGGTGGCATCCTCGCAATCTCGTCACCGCCGTCGGCCCCTTCCTAGAGGCGCGTCCAAAAATTCTCGGACTGGAGTTTGTGAGTCGGCGGCGATATCCGTGACGTCACTCAATTCTAATTGGAGGCCGATGCCAAGACCCCAGTTGTCATCGGTCAGGGAGCGCAGGTGGGCATTCTTCTTCTTCCTCCTCCTTGTGCAAGTAACGAAGCAATAAAGGCAACAACGGGAACCAGGGACCCCGATAGCCAAGATGACGCGCAGGCTTCAACATCGCAAGCCACGCCTGGCGCGTGCTATTTATTCGAGTCGTTTCACGGCGAGGAGGCTTTCTTCCGTGGCTCTAACCTCCCAGGGCGCGCTTGGGAGATGTGTGCGAGTGTGCCCCATGTTGAAAATGTACCCTCCGCGGCTAAACGGGTGCGAGGGATTAAAAGTGGTGGAAGCACGTTGATTTCACCGCCGTTGCAAATCCGCTTAGAACGCTTGATTTGAGGAAAGTGGGCCGAAGAGAATTCCTGGAGAAAACGCCGACCACCCCCTTCCCCCGCCCCCCACCACTTCATTAGAAACATCTCAAGAACCCTTTTACACCACCCAGGGTCAGTTACAGCTCAGAACTGGAGAAATCTGCTGTAAAGACTTTCGGTCAGCGGGGCTACAAAAGTCACCCGATTCGAAAAGCAATAAAAAAAAAGCCATAAACCAACCAACCACGGGGATGGGCAGTGGTGCCATCACACGTTGGCTGCTGCTCTTTTTAAGTGCCTTACATGCTTGCCACGTCCCCTGCACGGCCCCGCAGCCGGCATTAGCGGATGAGCCGTAGCGGAAGGAGCGGGCCTGCTCCTATTCCGCTGCCGTGGCACCATTCCTGTGTAAAGAAACCAGTCCCGTCCCACGATTAAAGGGAGGTTTATTTTTTATTTGTTATTTTTAAATGACATTATATTCACAATAAAATGGTATATTTATCCTCACGGGCTGCTGATATAATACATAAAGCAACGCAAAGGTATTTGCAGCTAGTCCATCGTGTGGGCGACACTAATGTGTTTTACGCCGATTGAGGCACATCGGCAGCAAGCCAGTAATGCAATGAATGTCCGGGAGCTGTGTTATAAGCGTGGAGACCACAGCAAGCTGTTGCAACAGATACGTGATACGTCGTGTCTGTAACAATGACTTGGAAAATTGTTTATGAACGCACTAAGAGACCCAGATGACCTTCGGCTGGTGTGTGGCCCCGAATACCGAACGTGGTGGTTGACATCCATCGCATGTTGTCGTGCACGGCGCACGGCCCACACAGGTCACTCTCCCAACTGAGGCGGAGGAGGAACACGCTTGGTGGTAATGACGACAGTATTACTACCGTGTCGGTTTTCCAGGCAGTGCCGTTACTCACCTGCAATGTGTTTTTTTTCCGAGTTGTACCGCGTGGTGGCTTGACGTATCGATCGATCGCTCGCTCGCTCGGACGCCGCATTTGGGAAATTTCACTCGCTGGACGGCATTTTTTTTGAAGGGGGGCAACTAAACACGCGAAGCGAAACGTCCGCACACCGTGCCGAACAATACCGGCGGGCAAAACCCGGGGAGCTTTTGACAGTGTTGCCGCTGCGTTAGACGCGATATGTCATATGCATCGTAGGCGCGCGAGGCGGTACCGGCTGGAGGTGATGTGGGTGCCAGGTTTCTTGAAGACGTCCTCTGCTACGCCCGAGCATGTCGTAAATCGCCCCAATCGGGGCACTGAGCACCGGAAATGAAAAGTGGAACAAAACCTAAAAAGGCCTCGGTGCTCAACATTGGGAGAAGGGGCAAATGGTGAGGGGATAAAACACACCAGCCACGAGCCTTACTAAAAGCCCTAACTAGTTCAACCCCAACCAATCCGCTAGCCGTTACCCTAATCAATGTACTGAGCCCTATGCAACTCGAACCAAGGAGCAACTATCAACGTGCACCAACTACCCCCAACTAACTAGACCCGCACCTACGATTAGCACGGTTTGGCTACGTACGTACGGTGCGAAAGAAGTTCAACGTACGTTCATAAGGCCGCTTGTACGAGCCCCAACTCTACCCAACTAACTAACCACGACTATGACCTCTCCCCCGTGACTGCCTCTCAAAGTGTCATCGCCACCTCCAGTGCTTTATAACGCCAGGCCCCCCATTTTCACCGCTTTTCACTTCTGGTGTTGGCCGGTGCCTCGCAGAAGGGCGGGGGTGTGTGGGGGGGGGGCACAGCCATCGCGTCAAGTTGTGTTATGGTTCTCTCAAAGAGTTTTAAGAGTATTGTACATAATGATATTTTGTCTTAATTACCTTTCATGTGTATCATTCTTACGTAAGCCGCTCATGATTGCTCTATTCGTGTTCGTCTGTTCGTGTCGTCGGCGTTTTCATCTTTTTCCAATTGTGTAAATACGGTCGGCAGCGACGCTCCTCATCCGTCTATTATATCATTAATAACAGAACTCTGTCATTGTGTAGTTTGCGGGGCCGCTGCCGATTTTAGGCCGAAAATAAAAATTCCTATCGTTGCTTAATAAAAACAAAAAATATCTCAAGGGAAACGACGGCGATCCGAGTGCGAAATCTTCTTTTGCCAGTCTGCAAATGCTGCCACAATGCCACGTGAAAATGTTAAAATTGGGGAAAGTGAAATCCTGATTTACACTCGCTCCTCGTGGCTTGTCAAACCACTGCTGTACGCAGGCCTCTCCACGCTCTGGTCAGTCGTGGGGCTTTGGAGCTACAAAATGGGACCTTTTTTCCAGTATCAAAGTATGAAAAAATAACCAAAGGGTTTAGCCTTCATGGCAATAAAACAGGAGTAATGTTAAGATGTTCAAACGCCAAATAGAAGCCTCTTTGCAAAGAATAAAGGATTGCATCAACCACACGTACACGTGGTCAATGCAGACTTGATTCTTTGCAAAAAAGGTTTCTATTTGGTTGGTGTTTGAACATCATACCACCTGCTCCTTTATTGCCAGAAAGCGGGTTAAAACCTACTCTTATTTTTTCATGGGGTTTTCTTTGGCCATACTTCACCACGCTGGTCAGTGCGGGTTGGTAAAAGGGGCGGCGGATCAAGGATCATTTCTTGTTTAACTCGGTTCTTCCTTTGGCCGTGGCCGGGAATCCAACTCAGGTGGCCGGGATTCATCGCGAAGTGCCCTACCTCGCCCGGTGTTTAGATAGAAGTTGCAACAAAATTCAATGACAACAGAAATCGCACCACACTTTGCCTTGTTCTATGAAACGTGTTTTTTTTTTGACATCTTGTACTTCAGAATTCCCGATAGAAATTACCACCGTGACCTACAGTAATGCGGACACCATAAACTCTTGTGAACAACACGTTGTCGCGTCAGAATGATCACATTCTTCTTTTCATAAGCCTTCATGTAATGCTAATCTCGTAAATAATAATAATAATATACAGGATGGTCCACCTGTGTTGTGACCCCCCGAATTGACCCCTAATTTTTTTCGCCTCTGCATGTTAAGTTCTGCTTTAAATTAATCCTTTAAAATGAATCTTAATTTGGAGCTTTCGTGACTGCAGGAATTACTCTTTGGTTCTTTCGGTAAAGTCACGTATAAAGATAAAATAATAAATTAAATAATAGCATACTACGACGTTTCGATTGCAACACAAGCAATCATCATGAGGTATTAAAGAAAGAAATAGCAACAAAAATCTAACCATAAAACTATAGACAGACATATAAGCAGACAGATATCCTCTCTCTGTGTATCTTTGTGATATCTGTCTGCTTATATGTCTGTCTATAGTTTTCTGGTTAGATTTTTGTTGCTATTTCTTTCTTTTATACCTGATGATTGCTTGTGTTGCAATCGAAACGTCGTAGTATGCTATTATTTAATTTATTATTTTATCTTTATACGTGACTTTACCTTTAAAATTAAGCTAGATAAGTTTTTAAGAATTAAACGGGAGGCGTCACAAGACATCTGGACCACGCCGAGACAAATATCAAACGGAGGCTGCACTCTCTCCTACCTCTTGCGGATGACACAATTATTTCGGGTTATGCGACTTAAATCGCCGATACGATATTGTCAAATAGCTTTCAAGGACTTCTCAAGAGTGCGGACACCACGAGTCGTCGTCGTCTGTTGCTTTGCCGCCAAAACTTGAGGCGTGCAGGCCACGTGGCCGCCCAGGAGCCAATGAGGTTGCAGAGAATTGGCGGGAAAAAAAAGACAATGGGGGCTCGAGGCCACAAAGCAATCCCCTCAGAAGCCCCCTCATGACCGTCTGTGCTCTACCCACTGCCTGACGAAGTCCTCCCCCACACCGCATAACACTGGTCAACAACAAAAACATTTTTTTCTAGCCTGGACTTTTGCAGCTGTTTTAGACTAATTTCAGGGTGCCGATTCCAAATCTGGTCTCAGATTTGCTCAATCGCATCTCATTTTTAAAGCCTTTATATTAAGTTTGCTTGCTTGCTTGCGCGCTTACGGCCGTGCAAATCTTTCGGTCGTTTTTTAACCCACTTCCCGTGATCCAATCGAGCTGACATTTTCCACACAGACTCGTTGTGCGTGACAATTTATTTTCGTGAAATTTTTTTTCCATAGCTTTACACTTTTTAGGATTTTTTTTTATATTTAATTACCAATTGCTTAATGGTGGCAGGCAATCATCTGACCCATAGGTGGCAGCCATCTCAAGCCAGAGGACGAGAGGACTCTAGCCGCCACGCATATAAAGGATTCAGTGAAAAACTTTGTTTTTACGGGTTAATTTTTTATGCTATTGGCATACCCCATTTTCATTGATTTTACCCGAAATTAACTCTGTCACTTATGATTGCAAGTTGTTGCGAGTCAATGACTGCTTTAGTGTTAAAATATGGTGCTGTATTTTTAGGATAGTGTGTTTATAATATAATTTTATGTAGATATCCACATTTATTTAATATTTTTCTTCTGCAGTTATTGAAAATGCAATATTTGATATCTCAAAAACCTGATGTGATAGACAAAAACTGATGCCACATTTGGAATCGGCACCCCAAAATTACCTTAAACCCGTTGGAATACCTTATGCCAGAACAAGTGTGTTGACCAGTGTTATTGATAAGGACGAGGTGTTTAAATCCCTCGCCTGGGGTACGCAACAGGCTTGTGGGTTCGATCCCGACCCAAGACGCCTGCTGTAATGACATTTTGCAGGTCTCTGATTTTTCTCCGGGTCCTCCGGTTTTTCCCCCCTCAACGTTTAGAATTTCCATCAGACGTTTAGAGTACTGTATCCGGCTGCTATAAACTTACACACAATGAGCTGTAATGATTTGTGGCCAGGTCACTACTGAAAACGAGCTGTAACAGCTCAGTGGGGGCCTTACAAGGTAAAATAAAAAGCTTAGCTTAACAGGACCCTGCGGGGTGGGCTGGTAGGAACGAATAACCAAAGAATATAAACAATGTATTATTACACTTGTTAAGCCAGGAAAGCCCCACTGAGTCAAAAGGTTTTTGTAGGGTCCTGCCAAGTGTTTGCAGTAGGGGGCGATGTTGCTACACCTAATCGGACGATACGAAGGGAGATTTAGAGGCCTAGTTCTAGGCTTTAGGCCTAGCTGTAGGCTTTAGGGCGCTGTGAGTTAATTTTTATTTAAATGTTTTAATTAGTAATGTATAATTTAAATGTTTTAATTATTAATGTAAAAGCTTTAAATGTAAATGTTTCTATTTTAAAACATCAGGGAATGTAACATTGTTAAACATTAACTCCCTTTCACACACGCGGGGGTACGATACGAAGGGAGACTTTGAGGCCTAGTTCTAGGCTTTAGGCCTAGCTGTAGGCTTTAGGGCGCTGTGAGTTTTTTTTATTTAATTTCAAAGTTAATTAAAAGCTATCTCAGGGAATTATAAGGGAATGTTACACGTGTTTAGCCAGGAAAGCCTCATTAATTTAAATGTTTTAATTAAAAGCTATCTGAGGGAATTATAAGGGAATGTTACACTTGTTTAGCCAAGATAGCGTCACTGAGTCTAAAGGTTTTTGTAGGGTCATGCCAAGTGTTTGCAGTAGGGGGCGATGTTGATACACGGACAGACGGACGGACGATATAATCTATTGGTGTCTGGTCCACTTCGTTCCTACCAGTATAATGCTACACCTGTCAACCCCTTACGGTTTATTCGTATTCTTGTACAGGGAAATTTAGTTCTCGGGTCCATACGGCATACAGCCGTTTCAATTCGGGCAACATTTTGTTGTTGTGTTTCTCCCTTGTGATGAGACTTCGTAGTTTGAACGTTGATATTTATAAAGGCACGGGGTGACCAGTAAGGTCTGAATAGGTCTAAGGTTGGCACTGAAAAGGGGTCGATAGGTATGTAATGGTGCATTAGCAGGGGTGCACACAACACAAAATTCAATCGTTAATAACTCGTGGCCTTAAAATGAAAAAAAATATAGGCGACGGTGTGAGCAATGGCACTTCATAGCACACTGGGCCACTGCCCAAACAATATTTTTTCTTTTAAGGGCGCATTTATTGATGCAGTTTTTTTTATTTGACCATAATTTACCACACTTGGCAGCGTAGGTTAAAGGCGGGGAGCCATAGATGTGGGAACAAGGCAACTTGTTATGTTTTGTTACAAACTCTGCAGAAACGGAAAATAAAATGGACACATTTGAAATGGTGGCCATTTTTTTATTTCTTCAGATTAAGTGCGGCGGTGTACAAGTAACAATAATTCACAGTTGGGTGCTCACAACCAGCCGTCGACCTCCACCAACAGATGCCTTCAATATGACTTCACTGCTGTGCAACACAAGAGCACAAACTTCAAACACCAAGGGCGTCACAAAATCGGTAACACCTCTGAGACCCTGCTTCGGCAAGCTGCCATTAGGGGGTCCCCTCGGCTATACAATCTGCACTGAGACCTTGGAGCCAATGCTGGGCCGACGGTTCTGACCACATTCCAACCTCCCAAAGGCACGCACCCACACCGCATTAAGGCCACATTTCAAATGCAAGTGTTACGAATAAAAAGGTATTCAACGTGAGTGCACTTTTAGGATTCCAAATTACCGCGACAAAAAAAATACCCACAGTAAAAACGCAGACACTTCACGTGTCGCGACTTCACAGGTGAAAATTCCTTGAGTCTTGCATAGGGTTGACGCCTGTCCTGGGTTTTCCCCAAGGCCATCCTTCGAGGTAGTTGCTGTCCTTGGAACTCTGTCAATCTTCCCGGGACATTTGAAAGCCCCAGTGTTTTTTCACGTGTGCGTAATGCACTCCTGGAAAATGCATTTACATGCAGTTCTATCCCTCTTCCACCATTGTGAGAAATTATCATCTCGTTGCTCAGATTTTTGTCCCTCAGGAGATAGCGACCCCCCCCACCCCCTCCCGAGCATTAAATTTGACCTTCCCCAAGGCACTGCCGCACCCCTACCCGACGAGGTTTGCAGGAGGCACACACCGACGGAAACTTTCGACGCATCTTGCTCACTGGAAGAAGTCCCGGGCTCCAGGACCCGGCTGTTTTCCACCCATGGGTGGGCCGATTGCTCGAGCGAGCTGCCTAGAGCTCAGCGAGTGGACAGGCCGTGTGTGTGTCTCCCCCCATCCCCACACAAAAACAGGTGAATTAGAAAAAGGCACGGTCCCGAGCGTGGGGACCTCGTGATAAGAACTCATCTGTGGAAGTCGTCGTTACTGTTGAGCCAAGGACCGATAAAATCTCCACCGTGTATCAACGTGTTCGTCTTCCAGAGTGGAGCACAGCTACATTGTATCGGGATTTTTTACTTGAAATTTCCTTCCCCCTCCCCCAATTTTATCCTGAATGTGCTATTGGCATCACTTAAGGAGATTGAGAACCCATTCAGCATCTCGCAGACCAGTGCAGATTTTTTTTAGAGAATTAACCAGTGGAAGCATATATCAGAGCCACCCTTTAAAATCACTTTCGAGTGCCATTTGGTCCGAGCAATATGGGGGCAGCAATTCCCCACCTGCCTTGCTACGCAGGAGTAAAGGTCATCGCACGATAGTCAATACATTCTTAATTATTAGCCAGGTACTCAAGACTGATGGCAACCTTTAGCACCTTGGTCTCAATTGTGCCCGTGTCGAGCTACCGACGTAATAGGCGACAACTGCACCACAGCGCCACTCCGTGTTCGTAGTGAGCAACAGACATAGGCGTCCAAAACAAACCCCCACACATGAACGTCATTAGTACATAAGGTGCAACATCTTCAAATATTTAAATACTCCCTCTTAATTGCCGTCATTGTTATTATTCCTACAAACATTGTCGCCGTTTACTTCTTACGCCACCCTCCACTGCTGGCGCGCTGCAGTACTCCTGACAAGTCCCCAACACCATCGCTACCCCAAATACTATTTGGTGGTGACAGCCTTGTAATGCTGGGGGGGGGGGAAACAGAGCCTTTGAAAGCTCAGCCCTGCTCAATTCTTAAAAGTCCAAAATTGTTGATACAAAACTAATACAAATGTAAGCATGGGCGTCGCAGTCTTTCCCGATATGCACAGGGGGGGCGGTTGAGCAGAAGGTGCGGTAGACAAGCAGGATGGTATCCGTTCCTGACATCCTCTTTAGCGGTCGAGCCCATTTCACGTTGAATGTCGCACTCTTCTCCCCCACCCCCCCCCCCCCCCCACTGTGAGTTGATGCATTTCCCCTCTTTAAAATCGAGGTTACAGCAGAGCTCATGGTGGGTGAGCAGAAGTGGCTGGCTGGCCGGCTGACCGGCCGGCCGAGCAAGCGCGTGAGCGAGTGAGCGAGCGGCCGTCACTTGGGGTAGCTGTTGTCGTCGGGGGTGTCGCTGTGAATGAGCCGGTAGCCAGGCCGACGCCGGTACAGGCAGTAGTGCTGCACGATGAAGAGCAAGTCAAAGAGCACGGAGAACAGGCCCAGGCCGAACTTGGTGAAGTCGCCGAAGATCAGGGTCCACTCGTCTGCGCGGGGGGAAACCCGAAGGAGAGATGTCGGAGGGGTTAGCCTGATCAAGATATGGCTAAACAAAATCTGCGCATCGCAACAGGTGGCTAGAGCTAAAAGAGCTTAGCCCCCCCCCGCCCTCAAAAGCCATTTTCCAGCTTGCGTTATTCAAACAGAGCGGATCGCAGTAAAACCTCTCGAAGGTCGGACTCGGCCAGAGTTTCAAATGCTAGTTTCGTTTAACCAGGTGAGAACTCGCGGGACTAGGACGGACTATTTTGCAAGGGTGACCTGAGTACCTGCAAAAGAGAGTGTACAGCCACCACGAACAGGGCACCTTGTAGACCCACGCATTTAGAGGGTTTTTTTGTGTGTGCATAGACTCGCTACGCTTGAGAGCCTAGGTTCATCACAGGCAGTGGCTGAAAACTGGACTCGAACCCAGGATGCTAGTGACTGCCAGTGCATTGCTCCGACCTCTGAGCCACCGCACCACATCAAGGGACAAATTCTTACGAAAACCAATTTGACGCTCGAGTGTACGAATCATTTAACCGTTCTCTCTCGCCAAGACTGACCGGTCAGAATTTAATTAAAGCTTTTTTTTTTGGCACGTTTGCCCCCCATCTCATCTGTTCCATCCGTCTCATTTGTACAATCTTGTTTGTACCATCTTGTCTCTCGCTTGTCTCATCCATCCAATCTATAGTCTTGGCTAGACCGTCTGCCTTATCTGTGGTCTCATCTACAATGTCTGTCTAGGGTGTACCGTCTATCTCATCTGTACTGCGTCTTGTCTGCACTGTCCGTCTCGCTTGTGCGGCCTGACCTGTTGTGCCGCACCTCCTCTACGAAGACAAAGGTCCCCCGTATAGCCTATTAACAGACTGTAGGGGCAAGTCCTGTTAGCAACCACGCATGAAGGCCGGCACTGCACACGAGCGGGTGGGTCGCCAGCACCACACCATGCCGCCTTTGTCGCCCGAATGGCCACGTTTACGCATCGCACCAGGTACTCATGAGGCCAAGCCGACCTAGGGGAGGCCCAGAACCGGTTCATTTAAATCATCACCGGCGTTGGTGGCCGTGAGCGGGAAGTAGATATCAGTGATATACTCCCGCTGCGGTTATCTGGCTAGACCACCTGAGTGTTAAATTGTAGTCGTTGCTCTGCGCCACATCAGCCGTACGACAAGAAGAAGAACCGGGAATCGAACGCGGGTAGCCGGGTTCGTCGCGTGGCAAGCCCTAACCGCTGCACCACCGCTCCCCTCCTATCTCGTCTACAATACCACTACCCGCCATTCGCCACTAAGCAACGGTGACGTCACCAGGGCACGTGTGCCAGGTCAGGTGCACTTTGAGGCCACGTGAAGTGTCGAAGGCTCGCCGACAGAGGTCTTGGGACAGACCCAGGTGCCATGGGTTAGCTGACTGAGATGACCGGTAGATGCACCAGCTGTGCCAACTTGCTGTTTTTAGCCACCCGGCGCTTCGCTCATTGTTGCGAGCATCGCTCCTCTACCTACCCTCAGTCTACAAAAAGACAAAGATCTCCTCGATAGCCTTAACAGACTGTTGGGGCAAGTGCTGTTAGCAAGCACCTGTAAAGACCGGCACGGCACACGAGGGGGTGGGTGGCCAGCACCATACCCGGCCGCCTTTGTCTCCCCAGCGGCGATGCTTATACACTGAACCAGGTACTCATTTGAAGCAGAGTCGACCTAGGGGAGCCCCAGGACTGGTTAACATAATCGTCACAGCTGTTGGCCGTGAGCGGGAATCGAACTTGGGTCGCTGGATTCATACCGCAGCGCGCTAACCACTACACAGTCTCGCACATGCAGCGTGCTTCCCCCCACCGTTGTTGTAGGACCTGATGAACATCTGCGCGAGGCTGAGCGTGCCGCCTGTCAGATCGAGCAGCACGTTGCCGATGCTCCAGCCCTCCGTGCTCTTGCGCTGGTAGTTCATGTACGCCTGCGGGTCCCCCAGCACAGACCGGGACGACACACGCGCACACGCTCACGCGACGCATCTGGGGGCCGCAGCGATGGTAAAATCGATAAAATCCCTTCCTGACAGAAGCAGCGCGGGCAAAAAAAAAATCTGTTATTACTATTAAACATTTTTTATTTTACTAAAAGTATGCTGAGCTATGTAGCTCCTTTTCAGAAGCGACCTGGTCACAAATGGTAGCTCAACGAAGTGGCTTATCACGTGGACATTTATAGCAGCCAAGTGTATGTGTTGAACTTCTTGTGCACCGTACAAACCCACCGTGCTAATCGGAGGTGCAAACTCGGAACGCATGTTGTCTCTAAATGTGGAAGGAAAAACCAGAGGACCCAGAGAAAAATCCACACGACCCAGAGAGCATGAAAACTCCAGATATACAGGCGTCAGGGTCGGGATCAAATCCACAAACTCCTGTATACCAGGTGAGGGAGTTAACATCCCGCCACCGTGCAAAGTGGTTACAAGCTAACATCTCGCCGCCTTGAGGCGACGGGCCAGGCGGGCGGCTCGCACCTGGGGCATGTACTTGACGAGCGTGATAACGAGCTTGATGTAGGAGAAGCCGTTGAGGAACTGCAGCCAGGAGACGGCGTGCACGGCCGCCGAGACGAGGTAGGCGAGCGCGAAGAGCCACGCGGCGGCCTGCAGCACCCAGGCGGGCACCGACACGTGCTGGCCTCCACGCTGGCCACACCCGCCACCACCGAGGGCAAAACAACAACAACAACAACACAGACAGAAAAGCAACCCGGTGGCGGCCGTTAAAAAAGATTGGTGGAGAAACTGCTGTTCGTGTAATCTTTGAATATACAGCAGGCGTGGCCAACCTGTAACAGACCACGAGCCAAAGAGTACCCCAGGAGTTCTGTAAAGAGGCAAGGTGTATATACAAGTATGTGTGTATATATTGACAGTTTTCGGCACAGGACAGGAGACATTCATTATTCAATGAGACTCTGATAGCGCGTTCTACACGAGGTCCCTTCGATAAAGCCGCACGTGGTGGATTAAAGAGCCGCACGTGACGCTAGAGATGCCAGATGGCCACCACTCGTGCACAGTATTTCACTCGTTACACAAGAACTTGCGACCTGCGATTTTGCTCAAAAACGCTAATCGCATCTGGAACTCTACACGACTGCATCGAGAAAGAGGGTGATGAGATCGTTACTGCATCCTACTATGCAGCATCATAACAAGTCAAGTAAATGTATTATGAACGATGCGAAAGGTCAACATGCATACACTACTATTATTTAATACTTTAATATACATAATTTTTAGGTACTTTGTTTATTATCACCAATGTAATGTTTGTTTTATGATATTCGATAGCTTATTTTAGGCATTTATTTTAGCCAATTCATTTTCGTACAGCCAATATCATTATCCGCGAAATTCGCAATTTACGAGCATCTCCGGAACGTATCGCTCGTGGCGAATGAGGGCATGCCGTACACGTTGCCACCGACTGGTTCCGAACGCCGCAAGCCAGGGTTGCTCGCCCACGCACGTCGCTCGCAACACTTCTCAAAACCTCTGGTCATCCTCGCAGCAGCGGCTTTGGGCTGGACATTGAACAAGGCGGTCACCGCATCGCGCGCATTCGGATGCGCTTCCGTGGCTGCTTGGAACGCTCTTCCTTCCGATATTAGGAAGTCACTGGAGCTTTGCACTTTAAAATCATCTATATTTATAACGAATTTTATTTCAAACTGATTTTTGTGTTTTAGTTGGTTGTCCTACCCCAGCAATTCAGATTAGCACGGTTGGCTATGTATGGTGCGAAAGAAGTTCAACATGCATACACTACACCAATACACTCCTATATACTACACGATACGCTGCATTACTATACACTGCACCACTAAACACTACACTTACACCACTATACAAAATAGAAAATCAATTTCTTAAGAAGTTTTTTGTGTTTAGTTTGTTGTCCATTGCCCAGGCACCTCCAAATTATCACGGTTGGCTACGTACGGCGTGAAAGAAGTTACACACACACACACACACGAATCTCCCGAGGAGTATGACGCCGACGACGCTCACCTCGTAGATGACGCACTGCGTGATGACAACGAGGCACGCGAAGATGGCGTGGAGACTGAACCCCGCGTCATTGAGGCTCACGGGGTTCACTCCGTCTGGGTACTGCACCAGGTACTCCTCCTGAACGGACACGAGAAAATCACCCCACCCCCCACCGCCGAGCGTCCAGCGTGTAACCCTGTTGATGCTTCTCCAACGGGCGTTCGTCCCCCATGCCCCCCCCGTCACGTCTGTCGGCGATTATAAACAGCGCAGCGGTGTGCGTCGCGCGTGCCACTAGCAACCGCCCCCCAGGGGGGCGAGTGTGCGACGTCTTGGTCAACAAGGATAACCACGCTCGAGGAAAACGTTCCTAACAGCAGTGTGACTTATAAAAAAAACTTCATTATAACAAAGTTACGCTGCTATAACAATAATAATGTTACACTCCCATCGGATCATCTTTAGGAGAGTTATCGCGACCACCACCTCCCCCCACCCATGTTATAGATGGACAAAGCTAAACGCATTTGTGCTTTCAACCACTCTTTACATGCCTCTAAGTTAATCTGCATTTGAATGATGGTCAGCCTAAAAACATTCTGCTGGAGTCTACGCACGCAATGGGGAATTCATTACTGAACATCGATTTAGGTTTCCGAAAAGTTTTTTTTATTTGTCATCGGACAAGTTGTTCCCGCTTCACTGCTGTAAAGTGATGCGTCATCTTGGCGACCCGGGTCATCTAAATTGTCTTATGGTTATTGTTTGACTTGCATCCCACGGGGATTTTTGCACACAGCGTTGAAATACGGTGTTTTTTCTGGAAGACTTTGCTGTTTTTTCCTGGATTTTTCTGTTGCGTATCGTCACTTTAAGATGTTTCTTGTTCATGTTTTTGTTTGTTGCGGTTGCACCCGAATCAAGAGCCACATGGCTCACAGGATTATACCTAATAAATGAAACTGAAATAAATTAAATGAAACCGAATCACCATTGCCAATGAGACTCATCCCAATCTCTCGAGTTCTCACTTAGTTAAAACAAAAATCAACTCGACTTTTAACACCCTTACCAATTCATCATCTCAAGAAATGTACCCACTCACCACCTTAATCACCCACAATTTCACGAACTCTCTCACCCCCCCCCCCCCCCCCGTCACTCATTCCTGCAAATTGAAACTCATCCCGGTCTCTCACGTCTGCTTGAAAACTTGTGTGTCAACCCCTTATCAGTGCCTACCTTATTACAGACCAATTTAGACCTTTTTGGTCACCACGTGCCCTTACAAATATTAACGTTCATTCTACAAAGTCCCATCATAAGGGAGAAACACAAACAAATAGACATTGTTGTTCCCGTATTGAAACGGCTGTACGCTGTATGGACCTGGCAACTCAATTTCCCTGTACAAGAATACGGGGTCAACTGTATGGGTTGACAGCTATGAAAGTGTTGAAAAATACGAAGCAACCAACCAACACCGCCATACCCCCCCCCCCCACTCTACCACCACTTCCTACACAGACTGCTAGGGCGAGCAGCCGTGAGCGAGCACCTACGAAGGCCGGCACGGCACACGCGAGCGGCCAGAGCGAGTCACCTTGACAGTGGGAATCCACAGCATGCCGATGTTGAAGAGGCTGTACGCCACAAAGCCCGTGAGATTCAGTGCCAGGAAGTCAAAGTTGAGTCCAACGACGCTGCAAAGACAAAGATCTCCCAGTATAGCCTTTACAGACTGCTGGGTCAAGTGCCGTGAAGAGAGCACCTATCAAGGCCGGAACGGCACATAAGGGGGTGGGTGGCCAGCAACACACCCGACCGCCTTCGTCTCCCAAGTGGCAATGTTTTTACAAATTGCACTAGGTACCCAATTGAGGCCGAGTCGACCTAGGGGAGGCCCAGGACCGGTTCAGAAACTTGTCACTGGTGTTGGCCGTGAACGGGAATCGAACTCGGGACGCGAGGTTCGTAGCGCAGTGCGCTAACCGCTACACACGCACGAGGGAAAAACGGCGGTCTTACAACTTGCAAGGTCATGCACTCACAACGGCAGTTAAACTCATAAAGACAAAGATCCCACCTTTATAGCCTTAACAGAATGTTCGAGAGTACCTACGAAGGCCGGCATGGCACACGAGGAAGTGGGTGGCCAACACCACACCCAGCCGCTTTTGTCTCCCCAGTGGGGATGTTTACACACTGCACCAGGTACTCATGAGGCTGAGCGGACCTAGGGAGGCCTAGGACCGGTTCAGATAATCGTCACCGGTGTTAGGCCGTGAGCGGGAAGAAGAAGAGAGGAAATCGAAACGCGAGTCGCGAGGCTCATAGCGCGGCGCGCTTACCGCAGCACCACCACTCCCTCCTATCTCGTCTACAGCACAAGTCGGGTTGCCAGATTCATAGCGCAGCGTGCCAACCGCTGTAACACACTCCCCCGCTCGTAGCGACATGGGGTCACACGCAACAGCGAATTCAACAACAACAACAACACATGGACAGCACGAGCAATGGGACGCCCGCAATGGCGCAAGTAAAACAAAAACACAACTCGCACCGGCGGACGACACCGTGCTCACGACGTCAGCAGACTACCTGCTGGATCTCCTCACTGTTTCGAAGAACAAATGTGACCTAAGGTCTTCACTCATTTACCAGGGTCTGGAATGCTATCGGCAATAAACTGCAACTTGGATCACTACCTGTGAGATCCTCACTCAAAAATGCTCTCAAATCTAGATTGCTCGAGAGGAGTTGTACACCCCTAGCTGCCACTGCTATTCAGAATGGCCCGAAATCAAATGTATCATTCCAGATGACTGCTGCAAAGTATGGCCTTGAGTTTTTAATATAGTGTGCTGATCTTCAAAGGTGTATTGAAAATGTTCTATTCTGCTACTGATACTCCTGCTGTTCTGGAGTGACTCATGCAGCCAACTATTGCTGCAAAGTTTGGTCGTACATGTTATATCGTTTATTGTTAAATTTGAATCGGTTCCTACGATCACTGTTACATTGTTTTTATAGCTTTATTTTGGTGATTTTGAAAACCTTATGGTTTAGCCATGTTTGTTTGTTGTAGTATAGAGGTTAGCCTGATAACGTTAATCTACATTGTCTTATGGTTGTTATTGTTCGACTTGCATCCCACGGGGATTTTTGCACACAGCGTTGAAATGCGGTGTTTTTTCTGGAAGACTGTGCTGTGTTTTCCAGGATTTTTCTGTTGCGTGTAGTCACTTGAAGATGTTTCTTGTTCATGTTTTTGTTTTGTTGCGGTTGCACCCGAGTCAAGAGCCGCATCTGCTCACAGGGTTATACCTAATACATTAAACTGAAAAACTGAAATGACACCGTGCTCACGATGCCGTGCCCACACACCTCTTGCGCCGGTAATTCTCCAGGATCTGTGGGTAGAAGGAGATGGACCACGCCACGAAGTAGAGCCAGCCGATCACAACGTCGAGGAGGCGCAGAGCCTCACTGCGGATCACCTGGAAGCGAATCCGCACGGCGTCCACCCTGCACGGAGATGGACCGGGGGTGAGGGGGCAGCACTGACCTCGGTGTGACCTCCAATGCCCGATCACACGACGACAACAAACCCCGACTCCAGCAGCGTGCGTGCACAACGACACCCCCCGCTGCCACGCCGTGGCTCGCGCCGTGGCTCGCGAGCCTAGAAACTTGTAGGAAAACGGACCTGGCGATCTGGGAGGAGTTGCCATGGAGATGAGTGGTGACCTGACCCACGGCGACGGCCTTCACGAGGAACGGAACCAGCCGCGAGTGTGCGGGCAACATCACCTGCGGAGCGGAGAGACGCGGGGCGGAGAGTGCGAGTGAGTGTGAGAAAGTGTGGCATTGTGAGAGTGAAAGTGTGCGAGTGTGATTGTGTCAAATAATATAGCGTGTGGGCGAGCGTGTGGGCGAGCGTGTGGGCGAGCGTGTGGGCGAGCGTGTGGGCGAGCGTGTGGGGGCGAGAGCACTGACGCTGTCAGGCAGCTCCACAATGGTCACGTTCTCAGAGTGCTGCGTGATGTTGAACGTGAGAACCACACTTTTCGCGAGTGTTCCACTGCTCACACAACACAAAACACACACAACACACTTGTGATATTAACAAGCGTTGAAATTTGAAAACGCAAATGAGATCTCGCCGACTTAAATGACCGTGACTCGGAGGCGCAGAGCATCAAGCACACACATCACACGACACAACACACACCACTCGCGTCATCAACACACAACACACACCACTCGCGTCATCAACACACATCACACACCACTCGCGTCATCAACACACATCACACACCACTCACGTCATCAACAAACATCACACGAGAACGCATGCACACATCACACAACAAAGCTTACACACATCATCATACCGGTCAACCCATACGGTTTACCCGTATTCTTGTACAGGGAAATTTAGTTTTCAAGTCCATACAGCACACAGCCGTTTCAATACGGACAAGAAAAATGTTTGTCCATTTGTTTGTGTTTCTCCATTGTGATGAGACTTTGTAAGATAAACATTGAGATTTATAAGGGCACGGGGGTGACCAATACGGTCTGAATTGGTCTGTAATAAGGTAGGGCACTGATAAGGGGTTGACAGGTGTGCATCATCAATGCACATCACCCATCACGCATACAGGGAGCCAGTGTCGGCCTCCTTAGTTGGGGGGCGGTGGCGCTCACCTAAGTGTCAGGGTCACGTTCAAGGAGCTTCCGTTGGTCAGGACGACCTCCTCGGGGGCGCTGACAGTCACAGTGGCTGGGCACGAGGGTTCAGTGAACACGGTCAATCAAGGTCAACATCTCTCCGGTAACACCATCACCAACATGACAATCAACACCGACATCGCAAAATCACCCTGAAAAAAAAACACCATTACAAACATCGCCATTAACCACGAGCTCCTTAACAGTAATCATGAGCATTCATTATGAACGTTTTTGGTTTAGATCGCGTTATTTATAAATGTGTCGTAACCCTCCACCACCCGACACGGCCAATCAGTAAAAAAAACTATTCTGGCAAATTGCCCGATGATGTTGGATGTAATTACCAGCGAAACGTCGTTCTCAAAAATTGTAAATGTTGTGGATTCACTCTTCAACACACCGGTGGGCTAAAGTAGTGAACTATTTGTCTTTTGTGAACGCGACACATTTTTACTGATTGGCCGTGTCGGGTGGTGGAGGGTTACGACACATTTATAAATAACGCGATCTAACCCCAAACACGCTCATTAGGAATAATATTGGTCGCGAAAGCCTCCATGTTAAATCATTGGCATGTAATCATTATCACCATCAACACCTGCATACCCATCGCCTTCATCAGTAGAACTTCCACCGCAACCATCAACACCACCTCCATCACCACCATCATCGCTATCGATTACCATCACCACCATCACCATTCGCTATCATCATCATCACCACCACCACCAGCAGTGTTGCACTCACCAGATCCATACTTCGCAGTCCCCAGCACCATCAGCGTAGTAAACCAGAGCAGAGCCATCGTCTGCGACACAGACATCATTGAGCATAAGCCATCATCACGCTAGCTCCGATCCACCCTCACAACAGCATCTGGCTGGCCATCGAACATCGCGTGGCGCTTTCAGATGCGCTTCTGCGGCCGTCTGGAACGCTCTTCCATCCCATATTAAGAAGCCGCTGGGAGGACATGCACTTTCAAATCATCGTCTAGATTAGCAAACTCATTTATTGAGAACTTTTTTTCATGTCGAGTGAGTGGTCCTTCCCCCGCACCTCCGGTTAGCACGGTACAGTGCGAAAAAAGTTCTATAAAGTGTCGTACATTACCACCACTCCCATCACCACCACCACCACAACGTAAACACTCTGGCAGTGCGTGTAGCACGAGCACTGCTCCCTTATTCCCCCACCACCCCTCGTGGAGGTGGTGACGATGACGACGATGATGATGACGAGGAGCTCTACCACCCCCCTCACCCGGATTTGAACTTGACCCCTTCAAATCGGACGGAATCGATCGCTTTTCGCCTCAACGACAATAGCCACGATGGTGATTTCACATTCGCCGTTTACCGTACAACATCACCCATCATCGGCCTGACGCGGTTACTAAATAAACGTCAACAACTTGCATCGCGCGATAGTAAGACGGCAACACCGAGGGTGCGAGACAACAATGTCGACGGTAATGACGCCGCAAAGGGAAGATCGACAACGACTCTGAACGCTGCACCGACGGCACCATTGTAAACAACAACACCACCACCACAAACAACAACACCACCACAAACAACAACACCACCAACAACACAAACAACACCACAAACAACAACAACACCACAAACAACAACACCAGCAGCCACACGCGGCGAGCCCCGTGGCAGTGGAGCCACGGGGCTCGGAGCGAGCGCCTCTCGAAATGTGACGGATGAAAGTTAAACAAAAATACCCTGGTCGACTCGGCCCATCATCGCTCCCTCTCGGGGCCGATAAAATAGAGAACCGCTTTGTTCTGTAGGCGGAAGAGGGACCGGGGGGGGGGGCGTCATGATTTGGTTGTGCTACGGACAGACTTGCTCCCGCCATACGAACGGGTAATTTCCACCACTGGGCTTTGCGGGCGGGGGGGCCACAGGAACTAACTTCTAAATGACGCTTCAACAACGACGCCCACCACCACCACACGGCACCGGCAAATACCCGCGTCACATCACACCGCAGCGACCGGTACCACCGATGATGTCGCGATCGCCAGCGTGCCCAGGCACCACGGCCTCACTCGAGTCCCCAGGGACCCCTTCCCCCCGGCCTTCCCCTCCAGCGGTGGAGAGAACCTGACCCGTGAGAGGCGTCCACGCGAACCGCTGCGTTAAGTCCGAGACGGGGGGGGGGGTGGTGGTGGTGGTGGAGAGGCGGCAGCAGCAGCACGAAGCAAAACACGACAGCGGAGCCGGAACCAAAAAGTTCCCCGCGGGGACCCTTTTAAAGGTAACGCGCGCGTCACGAGATCCGTCACGTGAAGAGGCCTTAAGGCGAACGTCACTTCCGTTAATAGCCCCTCCCCCCGCCTTGACACGCGCGACCACGCCCCCTTGTTTTTAAGACCCCGACCCTTGTTACAAGCCCCGCCCCCCAACGTACAAGCCCCGCCCCCAGCGCACAAGCCCCGCCCCCAGCGCACAAGCCCAGTCCCTTGTTACAAGCCCCGCCCCCAGCGCACAAGCCCCGCCCCCCAGCGCACAAGCCCCGCCTCCAGCGTACAAGCCCCGCCTCTTGTTTATAAGCCCCGCCCTCAGTCTACAAGCCCCGCCCTGAGTCTACAAGCCCCGCCCCGTTGTTTATGAACCACGGGCCCTTGTTATTATCTCCGCCTCTTGTTTATAAGCCCCGCCTCTCAGTATACAGGTCCCGCCTCTTGTTTATAAGCCCCGCCTTTGTAACCCATCCCATTGTAAGATGAGTCCCGTCTCACGTGGTCCATGAGGCCGTGGGTTCGACCCCGGACCCAGACGATGCCTGTTGTAGTAGATGTAGTAAAGCTGTAGTCCGCGTGCTCTCTCTCTCTTCCCGTGGTGGTG
Organism: Lethenteron reissneri; assembly: GCF_015708825.2. Taxonomy (NCBI): domain Eukaryota; kingdom Metazoa; phylum Chordata; class Hyperoartia; order Petromyzontiformes; family Petromyzontidae; genus Lethenteron; species Lethenteron reissneri. The sequence goes on from NC_083832.1 coordinate 2,518,083, forward strand.
GTGGAGGCGTGGATTGTTCTCCTCCTCCCGTGTTGCATCCACCGCTCCCCATTGAGATGTAACAGTGCGTTTAGATTCGTTCGCTGATGTTTTAAATCCCCACGTGTTGGTGCTGATTATATCTGCCGTGTGGACAGGTTGCCTCTAGGGAAAAATATATATATATGATAGCTCAGTGGGCTTTACATCGTAGAAAATGTAAATAAAATAATAAATAAAATATGTTATTAAAAATAAAAATAGTAAATTGAAAATAATAAATGTTTAGTGGATGGGAGGAGGGAGGAATTATCAGCAACGAACTTTTTCCATCTTCTTGGTTCTTTCGGTAAAGTCACGTAGAAGGGAAGTAATAAAATAATAAAAATAAAACACAATAAAATAATTCTCACGACGTTTCGGCCACAACGCAAGCAGCCGTCCCTTCTACGTGACTTTACCGAAAGAACCAAGAAGATGAATCCCTGCAGTCACGAAAGCTTTAAATCGAACTTTTTCCAAATAAATTTTGAGTAACGTTGCAAATGAGACACAGACTCAACGCCACGTGTCATGAATGCAGCGGGTTATTGTCTCACAGCGTGACCACAGACGCTCGGCTGCCTCTCGTCCAGCGCTGCGGAGGCGGCAGAGGGGGTTGGTGGGTCACGCACAGATGGGCTGTGAAAGTCCCCGTCGAGGACGAACCATAACCCTGGCTCGCCAGGAGAGGGCGGTGCAGTAACGCAAAGTGTGCTGCTAATCTTCTTGGTTCTTTCGGTAAAGTCACGTAGAATGGAAATAATAAAATAATAAAAATAAAACAAAAATTCTGAGAATTATTTTATTATAATAAAAAAATTCTGAGAATTATTTTATTATGTTTTATATGTATTTTTATTATTTTATTATTTCAATTCTACGTGACTTTACCGAAAGAACCAAGAAGATGAATCCCTGCAGTCACGAACGCTTCAAATCGAAATGTGCTGCTAATCTCCATCTGTTACCAGAATCCCACCCACTACACACAAGAAGGGCTCACAAGGGGCCGTCCATAAATGACGTCACGCACCTAGGGGGGGTCAGACATTTGTGACGATGTGTGACGAGGGGAGGGGGGTGAGAATTGTGACGTCACATCAAAATGCGCAACTTTAAATAAATAAACAACACGTTCTACTTAATTAAATAGACGTTTTAATAAATATTTCCTCCTACAACATCAGAGTGCAGCGCTACATTAAATACGCACTACAATGACAATAGTTTAAAGCGATTTGAAGCATGTTTTTTTGGGGGGGGGGGGGCAGAGCTTTGTGACGTCATATTTGAGGGGGGAGTCTGACTTTTTGTGACGGCGTGTGACGACGGGGGGCGGGGGTCAAAAATCGTCCAAAATCGCGTGACGTCATTTATGGACGGCCCCCAAGTGGCGTCATCGCATCTATCCCTTCGTTTAAGGAACGAAACAGGAGGATTTCTCCATAAATCTGTCTGTCCGCCTGATGATGCCGGTTGTAATTACTGGCGAAACGTCGTACTCAGATTATAAATGCCATGGATTTGCTCTCCAACAAACCGGTGTGCTGTACTAGTAACCAGAGGTGGGACAAAGTCATTGTTATGCAAGTCCAAGTCGAGTCTGAAGTCATCAAATTCATGACTCGAGTCTGACTCGAGTCCAAGTCACATGACTCGAGTCCACACCTCAGAGGTGGGACAAAGTCATTGTTATGCAAGTCCAAGTCGAGTCTGAAGTCATCAAATTCATGACTCGAGTCTGACTCGAGTCCAAGTCACATGACTCGAGTCCACACCTCTGCTAGTAACGAACTGGCATGTTCTAATCTTGATTTGAAGCTTTCGTGGCTGTAGGAATCCTTACTCTTTGGTTCTTTCGGTAAAGTCACGTAGTTAGAAATACAATTAAATAGTAAAAATCACGACGTTTCGATTACAACATTTTTGTTTTGTTTTGTTTACGTGATAAAACTTACTAATTGGCTGTGTTGAGTGGTGGTGGGTTTAACGACACATTTATACAGGGGTGCGTAAAAAAAATATGTTTAAACACTTCTGAGAATTTGCAACAACGCCTCGAGACACGTGCCTCCTCCGGGCTCTGGAGACCACCTGGAGAAGATTCCAGGCGCGCGTTGGCAACGATGGCGAACAAGTGGAGACTTTTTGACTTTTTAAAGCTATTACATTCCTGCGGAGGGAGCTGGTAGGAACGTTAGGTTGCTCGGTCAATGGCCAGGGTCAACGGCGGCGTGGTGTATTCCGCAAATATGCCGGCGTGAGTAGGTTAAACGTTGAGTTTTATAAGGGCACCACGGGGTGACCAGCCCCTCCCCACCCAGCACCACCCCTCCCACCCCCCACCCAGCCCCTCCCCACCCTCCCCTCCCCACCCAGCCCCTCCCCACTCTCCCTCCCCACCCAGCCCCACCCTCCCCACCCAGCCCCTCCCCACCCTCCCCTCCCCACCCAGCCCCTCCCTCTCCACCCAGCCCCTCCCCACCCTCCCCTTCCCACCCAGCCCCTCCCCACTCTCCCTCCCCACCCAGCCCCACCCTCCCCACCCAGCCCCTCCCCACCCTCCCCTCCCCACCCAGCCCCTCCCTCTCCACCCAGCCCCTCCCTGCACGACGGACACAATAATCCCCCATGGGCTGGTGTCACCAGGAGGTTCCTACCAGTATTAACATTACATTTGTTATCACGTTACAGTGCAGTAGTATCCGTTCTTTTTCCATGAAAAACGATAGTCTCACGCAAGTGTTAACATTTTTTTGAAGCGCCCTGTGTTGACGCGATCTAACCCAGCAAACCTCTATTACGGATGGTATTGGTCGCGAAAGCCCGACTACGACTTAGACTACTTCGTGTTAAAACTGTTCCAAATTCCTTCCAGTGTGAGTGGAGAAGGCGCCGTGCCCTGGCGGCTTCGCTCGCCGCCGGAAGCCACTGGGAAGCGATACGCACTTTTAAATAATCTCGATTTAATAAAAAAAAACTCATCTCTTTAGAACTACGTTGTGTTTAGTTGAGGGGAAAAAATAAAGGGTAAAAAAATACGCAAAAACTTGGCGAATATTTGACAAATTTATTTAAGTCCAGTTTTTGGCAGTTATGGGAGAATCAAATATAATTATCAATGAAAAATAATCGACATTCGGGGAGGGCATATTGCCGAACCTGCCCAACATAATTGTAACGAGAGAGAGATCGGCATCTGTAATATGATATTCAGGTTGCTGGGGTTAGAAAGAGAGATCGTATTAAAGGGTCACTTATATTTAACGTGAAACCAGGACGTCATCAACTCAGCGAGTGGGGGGAAAGAGTGCACAGGGGAGAGTGCAGCAGGGGAGAGTGCAGGGGTTGGGGTGGAGGGGACGGGAAGTGCAGCTGTGTGTGGGGTATTGGGGGGGGGGGCTCTGGTGGGGGGTGTAAGTTTTGGGGGGCACGGGATGGGCGGGCCGGGTGAGGGTGGCTCCGGGCGCCACGTCGGCAGCTGTGGAGGTGGAGGAGGGAGGAGGCTCGTGAAGGACCGCTGCTTCTGGGCAAGTTGTTGGAAGCTCCACTCCCAGCAACAGCAGAGGGCAGAGAAGCTCTCCGGGCGGATAAAATGTTTCAAGTTTCATTTATTAGGTACTAGCCCTGTGAGCCATGCGACTCTTAAGTCGGGTGCAACCGCAACAAACAAAATATGAACGGAGAACATCTTAAAGCGACAGAAACATTCCGGATAAACCAGAAAATCTTCCAAAAAGAAAAAAACCGCTGTGTGCAAAAATCCCAGTGTGATGCAAGTCAAACAATAACAATAATACAATTTTGATTACCCATATTTTTGCGAAATCACCAATATAACGCTATAAAAACAATGTAACCACAGTAATTAAAGGAACTGTGATTTAATTTAACATTAAACGATATTATAACAAGTACGACCAAATTTCTAGATTTGAAGCTTTCGTGACTGCAAGGATTCATATTCTTAGATTTTTTCGGTAAAGTCACGTAGGTAAAACATTAAAATTAATAAAAGTAAAATAAAATAAAAATAAAAATCACGACGTTTCGGAGGCAACAAAAGCCTCCGTCTTCAGGTGGAACCTTCAGAGCCACGACAGCTGTATCAAGTAAATGAGAGATTGCAGGAGCTACCACTCCGTTTATATAATGGTTGGAGAAGGGGGGCGGTAAGGGCCAAGTACAGCACACTTTTTGTTTATATGGTAAGGTGAGGCTTAAGAGGGTGAGTCTTTGTTATGGAGAGGTACGGTTTGTGACTCAACCTGTGACAAGGAGAAAACAACTAAACATGGTAAACCTGTAATAGTTGTCTGTCAAATAAGATTGGCAAATAAGTGTAGTTAAATCTTTTTTGCATGGTTAATCACATCATCATTGGAAATATGTGATTAACCCAGCTTATATATAAGCTCCTAGCTTGGCAGTGGCTCATTCTTCACCTGAAGACGGCTGCTTGCGTTGTAGCCGAAACGTCGTGAGAATTATTTTATTTTATAATGTTTTATTTTTTATTATTTTATTACTTCCCTTCTACGTGACTTTACCGAAAGAACCAAGAAGATGAATCCCTGCAGTCACGAAAGCTTTAAATCCAAATTTAAATAGACTTTTTTAATAAATGCTTTCTCCTACAACATCAGAGTGCAGAGTCACATTAAATACGCACTACAATGACAATAGTTTAAAGCGATTTGAAGCATGTTTTATTTGGAGGAGGGGGCAGAGCTTTGTGACGTCAAATTTGAGGGGGGTCTGACTTTTTGTGACGCCGTGTGACGAAGGGGGGGGGGGGTCAAAAATCGTGCAAAATCGGGTGACGTCATTTATGGACGGCCCCCAAGGCCCCACTGAGCTATGTAGCTCTTTTCCAGAAGCTGCCTGGCCACAAATGATGGATAGTGCGACGAAGTGGATTATCGTCGTGTGGTAATGTAGAGCAGACAAATACCCCACACGCATTACGTCGATTATGAATGGAGGTGAAAACCAAAATACCCAGAGAATTATATTTAAAAAACTTTTTTTTAAACACGCTTTAATGTAATGTACCGTACGAGTAATGGCAGAACTCCACGACTCCAGGAAGTGGCCCCGAAGCTTGCCATAATGTAAAGGGAGCCGTGGTGATTTACAGCCAACGTGAGTTGAGCGTGGACAATTATACCCAAGCCGAAACATAACATGTAAAAAAGAATGTAAAAAATGTTGTATATTTTTTTTATGATTGAATATAGTATTGTCATCAGTATGACATAAGTATACCAAGTTTGCACTCGATACCACATTGGGAAGTGGGTGAAAAATGAGTTACAAATTTTGAGGATACAACAACAACAGACATAAGTGAGTTAATAGAAAGCGTGTGATAAAAAATCCACGCGACCACGAGAAGAGAGAGACACGGAAACTCTAAATATACAGCAGCAGGCGTCAGGGTCTGGATCAAACCCACGACCACCTGCACACCAGGCGAGGGAGTTGACATTTCGCCACCATGGGAGCTGCGGTTGACTTTTCTGGAGAGTGTACGGCACGGAAACGCAGATGTCCCCGACTGCTCCTGCCCTCTTCCGCTGCTGCTCCTACTGCTGCTATTCGTCTGCTCCTGCTGCACATACCAAGGAAGGAGAGACAGCGAACGGCACCGATTGAGGTGGGCAACGCGAGGAGCGGTGGTGCAGTGGTTAGCACACTGCACCGCCAAATCGCCGACGCCGAAATTCCCGCCCGCGACCGACGACAAAAACAGTGACGAGTATTTGAACCAGTCGTGTGCCTCCCCTAGGTCGACTCAGCCTCAAACGAGTACCCTGGCGGGGTGTGTGAAGCAAGTCAGTTGACCACGTAGCCTCTCTCGTAGGGGGCCATCCATTTAGTACGTACGTATGGAGGGGGGAAGGGGGTTGACCCAAATGCGTACGCTTGCGTATGGGGTAGGGCTACATTATTAATTGATTTAAAATCGAAATCGCAATTAGAAACAATGCGATTAGCAAATCGCAAAGGCTGCGATTTTTTGCGATTTGAAAAGTCCTCTTACTTTCTTATTGGAAGTTTTTTTTTTATTATAACTTTATTTATTTAACATAACAATTGTTAATTGTTCTATGTTTGATTGTTCAATTTCAATAAAAGCATTTTAATAAATACATGTTGGAAGCAATTCATATCTTTTAAGTTCTCATCCTTGCATTAGAATATATAGAGCAGTTCACATTTTGATGGTATTCTGTGGCAATGCTTCATCACATGTTTTAAATCTATTACACAGTGAATATTGAACTGAAGCTTCAATTTTTTTATCGCAAATCAAATCGCAATCGCAATATCTGTCAGAAAAATCGCAATTTGATATTTTTCCCCAAATCGTTCGGCCCCAATATGAGGGGTCTACTGACAATGTACGCATAGGAAACGGGGGGCGGGGGCGGTGAAGCCTCAATAATAATTTGTCGACATTGGCCTTCAAATGAGTTTGATAGTCCAGCGATGGACTATCTGTTTGCTTAAACACGTTAACATTATTAATCCTTGATCGTTTCTGCGTGGATTAAATCTCGGCCGTTTTATAGGATTCGGAGGGTGCGTCAAGCGTACGTACGCAAGTGGGGGGGGGGGGGGGGAAAAAGCCCGCGTGCGTACAGGGAGGGGGGGGTCAAGTTTTGACAGATTTTTGCGTACCTACTCAATGGATGGCCCCTCGTAGGCACTGCTCGCTAATGTAATTTTCCACAAACAGTACAGGGACTCCTAAACTTACGAATATTCGGAACTTTCAGAGATACGAACGAACCTATCCGTATGTCCAGCTGCCTGTTCGGCTCACGAGTCGTAAGCTCCACCGCCGTGCAATAGATGGCGGTGGTGGCATCTACATCTGTATAACATGAAGAACCAGTGGCATCTACATCTGCAGAACATGAATAACCAGTGGCATCTACATCTGCAGAACGTGAGGGACCAGTGGCATCTACATCTGCAGAACATGAAGAACCAGTGGCATCTACATCTGCAGAAGATGAAGAACCAGTGGCATCTAAATCTGCAGAACGTGAGGGACCAGTGGCATCTACATTTGCAAAACATGAAAAACCAGTGGCATCTACATCTGCAGAACATGAAGAACCAGTGGCATCTAAATCTGCAGAACGTGAGGGACCAGTGGCATCTAAATCTGCAGAACGTGAGGGACCAGTGGCATCTACATCTGCAGAACGTGAAGAACCAGTGGCATCTACATCTGCAGAACATGAAGAACCAGTGGCATCTACATCTGCAGAACGTGAAGAACCAGTGGCATCTACATCTGCAGAACATGAAGAACCAGTGGCATCTACATCTACAGAACATGAAGAACCAGTGGCATCTACATCGACAGACATGAAGAACCTGTGGTATCTACATCTGCAGAACGTGAAGAACCAGTGGCATCTACATCTGCAGAACATGAAAAACATGTTTGGAATCAACAGGAATAAAGTTGGACTTGCGAACAAAATCGACTTATGAACAGACACCTCTGGAACCTCATAAGTAGAGGAGTGTCCGGTCTCCTGTTACGCCTATAGAGGAGGGTGGGGGGTGTCTGTGCGCAACACGCGGCTCTGGTGTGCCGCACGCGGGCGATCCATCACCGAGGTCACCTCACGCGACAGACGCCATTGGCCTCCGCCTCCAGGAAAGTGACAACCAAGACGACTTTCGACTCTCCACGGAATTGTGCACCGAGGGCGACTGCTCTGCACGACGAGTCCTGGAGAGACCCGGACCCCCCAACCGCGGCCGCCCTCGGACCCCCACCCCCAAGTCCTCCCCACGCATCCCAAACCCCTGGACCCCCGCACCCCTCCACCGACCCCCACCTCCCCGAACCCCCACCGCCCCCGGAACCCCCCCCCCCCTCACACCGCCACGGACCCCCTCCTCCCTCCCAGAGGAACGATATCGAATCCACGACCTCCTGCATACCAGGCGAGGTAGTTAACATTTCTACGGAGAGAGATAGAGACATACAAGCTCCAAATATACAGCAGGCGTCAGGGTCGAACACACGACCTCCTGCATGCCAGGCGAGGTAGTTAACATCTCTACGGAGAGATATAGAGACATACAAGCTCCAAATATACAGCAGGCGTCAGGGTCGAACCCACGACCTCCTGCATACCAGGCGAGGTAGTTAACATCTCTACGGAGAGAGATAGAGACATACAAGCTCCAAATATACAGCAGGCGTCAGGGTCGAACCCACGACCTCCTGCATACCAGGCGAGGTAGTTAACATCTCGCAACCGTGGGGAAGCATGGTAACAAAACAAAAAAAACCTTACATGGGGAGGCCTTCACCAGCAGTGGATTGACAAATGGCTGTAAACTGTTAATCCGTTAAGTTCAGTAATGCACACACGTAGCCAACAAACCGAATGCCACAATCAGAGCAAGGCGATAACACTAACAGACGATACCGTTCAGTTAAGCTACGATTCGTTTAATTGACCCCCGATTTAATCCGAGTACTGTAGATGCCACTGACCGGATTGGAGCGTGAGGAGGGGGATCACTTTTGGAGTTCTCATCTGTAGTTCCTTCCATTAACGCCGGTGTAAATGTCGCCATACTTGGAGAGGATGACGCCGTCCTCTTACACGATGACGGAGTGGTCCTTGGGGACCTTGTAGTTGTTGCAGATGGGCTTCCCATCCTCGTGCGTGACGGTGAGCCAGAGGTTGGAGCCATCCCAGCGGAGGAAGTCCTTGGGTGCGATCTTCACGAAGCCGGGAGTGTTGTCCATCCCCTTGTAGGTGGACTTCTGACTGTAGCCCACACCCGCGTTCGCCTTCGCGCAAGAACTGTCCATGCCAACTTTGCCCTTAAAGTGATATTTGGTTGTTTGCGTCTGCAAGTATTTAGAATCCGCGGGCACCACGCGCACCAACACAGCGTGTTGGCTACACGAGTTGAAGACGTGGAGCTGGTAGACCATGATGCCCTAAATGCCGACTGCCAGTGACCCCGCTCAAAATCTCGATGCTCCCCTCGACTCGACGCACACTCTATCTGTGTTCTCGAGAGTGTCCTTGGTAACCCCCCGTTTTATCGTGTCATGCCGTTGGTTATATTGTTGAACTCTTTGCCTATCGCATTGATGACGATTGTGGTGGAGGTGAAGTGTGCGGAGGAGGCGTGGTGATTGTCGAGGTAGGCGAGTGAGGAGTTGATCTTTGGACGGCACAAGACCGAAACGAAATTAGGGAAGTGACCGTTTGGGCCCCCCAACCCGTGACCCCCCTCCCACGCTCCCCAGGTATGGGGGACGTCCCCGACTCTTGCACAACTATCCCCGTATTATTGTTTTAACATCCAATTAAAGACTACATTTATTTTTGACTCACAACAGACATTCCTGTCCAGTCTGGTAGACGTGTAAGGGGCCGTCCATAAATGACGTCACGCGATTTTGGACGATTTTGACCCCCCTCCCCCCCATCGTCACACGGCGTCACAAAAAGTCAGTACCCCCCCCTCAAATATGACGACACAAAGCTCTGCCCCCCCCCCCCAAAAAAAAACATGCTTCAAATCGAATTAAACTATTGTCATTGCAGTGCGTATTTAATGTGGCGCTGCACTCTGATGTTGTAGGAGAAAACATTAAAAAGTCTATCTAATTAAGTAGAACGTGTTGTCTATATTTATTTAAAGTTGCGCATATTTACGTGACGTCACGTTTCTCCCCCCCCCCCCCTCATCACACATCGTCACAAATGTCTGAACCCCCCCCCCCTCTAGGTGCGTGACGTCATTTATGGACGGCCCCTAACGACATAAACGAGCCGTTCTATGGCGACAGTGGGTTCACTATCCATAGGGGCTCACTAGAGGACAGATTCCGGATGTCACGGAGGTCGAGTCAGGACACGACAGTCTGAGTGAACCCGCGAGACCGAACGAGGGAGCACGGGGACCCCCAGGAGGGGATGAGCGGGTCACGTGATGTGGACCCAGAGCCTCCGCGAAGGATCGAGAAGGGGACGTGACCAGGGGCGGAGCCGAGTCACGCCACAGGCGATATAAGCCCAGTCGCGTGAGGGAGCGTGGCTGTTCGACGCGGGAATGAAGCCGCCTTCTTCGATCCTCGCTCTTCAGTCTCCACACACGACGAGGCGACGGCGTGTCGGCTGTTCTGGTTCAACCATTTCGTGATTCCGTTCAAGTGGTTAGGTGATTAGGAACGGTGGCCACCACCCTACGTAGTTAACCCGAAATGTACAAAGTTAGCCTTGGAGCGTTGAGCAGTGTTGGTTGTGTTAGTGAATAAACGTGTCGCCTCCAAGTCTTGGCGTGCGCCTGGTTAGAACCCACTCCAGACATACAAAACTGAAGTCGCATTCATTATGCTGGTTTGACGAATATGTGAGGGCAATCATCTCGGCCACAAGATTTGTTTTTCCCTCCACAACTAGCTGCAATTAAAACGAGCAGTAATTAGTGTCCGCCTGATGCTAGTTATAATTACTGGTGAAACGTTGTAGTCAGATTGTAAATTGTGAGTTTCTCTCCAACACACCGATGTGCTAAGCTAGTGTAGAGGTGTAATTGTGCATGGCCACGGATGTAGAGGTGTAATTGTGCATGGCCACGGATGGCTAACAAACACAAGGGGCGGGGTTACGGCCGTACACAGGGGAGGTGCTCACACCGACGTCCGCACCTGCATCTCCCACGGGCCCCTCCCGGGGGCCGAGTCCTATAAAAGGTGGTGAGCCGGAGGGCTCGAGGTCGGGATCAGCTTTAACCAGAGAAGACGGAAGACCCGCTAGAATAGGCCCCAGAGCTCCCCTGGCTCGCTGTCCTTGTAAGGGCCGACCAGGGCAAGCCGGTGGCGTGGCCCCGAGAGCCCAGACTGACGAGCCGGTCTGGAGACTCAGGGTGCCGGGATCCCAGCTTGACCAGGGCTGGGATAGGTAGCCTCCCCTAGCTCCGTAGTGGAGGACTTGGGCGTAGGTTAGCGGGGTTAGCTGTTGTGTATCCCTGTAGCCAAGTGAAGGGGACGATACCCCCGTAAGTACTGTGTGTGCACAAGTTGGTGTAATAAATAAGTGTGCCTCCGACCCTGTCGTCAAGCCTCCTACATACTTACTACATCTGGCATCAGAAGTAAAACGTTCAACGATGGACACACGAGGGACGACACGTACCAGGGTGTCGGAGATAGAAGACGCCACGGCCGAATCACCACCAGAGATGGCCGGGGTCGGATCGGAGCAGCCGGGGCCGAGTACGCCCGCGCTGCTACGACAGGAAGGGGGGGATGCGTCGGCCGAAGGACTCCGGCTGGCTCACTCCCGCCTGGTGGAGCTGCTCTACGCCGCGGCCGCCGCGTTGGAGGAGATCACGCGGCTGGGGGCTGGAGGGGCTGCGCGGGACGACGACAGCAGCCGACGCGCGGCGACGTTTCCCGCCACCCCGACGCGGCTCGCGGTTAAATTTCTCGCCATCACTACAGTGCGAGCAGAGGGCGGGGCCGGCCCGCGTCAGGTGACTGCTGAGGGCCAAGCACAAGCCGTGACGTCATCAGCATCAGCCAGCGCGTCAACATCAGAGCGACCGGCGATGCCATGCTCGCAGCCCGCCCACACTGTATCATCTGCTGGGAGCGACGGAGAGCGATCTGCAGCCACGGACGTCGCGTTACAGCAGCGACTGCCGCCTCTCAAAGAATTCGTGGGCGCGGACGGAGACTGGGGCGGATTCAAAAGGCGGTTCATCGCTCATCAAGAGATGGCGAACTGGACGGACGCCGAGGCACTATGCGCGCTGCCGGCGATGCTGGACAACGACGCCCTGGCTACCCTCACCTCGGCGCCTAAGGAAAAGCGCGCCACGCTGCACCTGGCGCTGCAGCTGCTGTCAGCCGTCTATGGGCTGCCTTCGGACTGCAGGCAGCTGTTCCACGATCGGCATCGGGGCGCCAACGAATCGCCCCTGGCCTTCCGGACGGCTCTCCTGGCCCTGGCGAAGGCAGCTTTTCCACGGATGGACGAGGAGGGAGTGGACGCCATGGTGGCTGAGAAGCTGCTGCTACTCGCTGATGAGCTGGACGTCAACGTCTTGGCTCAAGACGACGCAGAGATGTCGTCCCTGCTGGTCGCGCGCCACATCCACGGGGGCTTGCGGTCCCTGCGTCGCAAGGCGGCCAAGGGGGTAGCCGGCCATGCCATGGCGGCCACCGCCCTCCCATCGGAGGAGGTCTGCGGGGTGGAGCGGCGGGGGGAATGGAGATCGGCGGCACCACAGGCTCGGAATGGACCGAGCCGCCAGGAGAAGCCCAGGCCATCTGGGGCGCTCACACGCTGCTACAACTGTGGCCTGCAAGGCCACATTGCGTCAGGATGCCGGGCTCCCCGTCAGCGCGGGGCGACACCTCGTCAGGACGCCACGCCGTCTCCACCCAAGCTCCAGCAGAGAAATACGGCGAGTCGTGGCACCTCACACGTTTGGCCCATGCACACATCCGACACACACTCACGCGCTCAACTAAACAGGGCTCGAAAATCGCCGCCCGTTGCGCGCGATTGTTCTGAAATGTGGCGAGCGCTCCAACCGGGTCAGTGGTCAGAGCTCGCCCATCGTGTCGTTGCTGCATCGGCGGGATCATCGGTTGTGGTCGGTCATATTGATGGGGTAGAGGTGCGGATTTTAATTGACACAGGGGCATCGGCGACCATTATATCTGATTTGATTTATAACATCCTTCCCGTTCAAAGTCGTCCCTTGCTCCCTGTTGACGTGCCATGCTATGCTGCTAACGGGGGCTCGCTGGGCATTATTGGGCAAATCAGCGCCAAAATTTGCATTGGAGACATTAAATTATCCGGGCCTGTTTTGGTTTCCTCCTCACTCGCGGTTCCGTGCCTGTTGGGGACGGATTTCTTGGCCAAAATGCCCATCCGTATCTTGATTGATCAGGGGTGCATTGAGCTCCCATCGGGCCGACGTGTTACATTTTTGTCTTCCCCCACCACGGAGCGTCGGGCGTTTGCCACCGTGCAGGCGCTCGTGACAAAAACTGTGCGCGTACCCCCGGGGGCTCAGATGCTCGTCCCTCTTAGGTTGCGTCGGCCGTTTGCTGAAGGGGTTGCGGATCGGGGGGTCTTGTTGGGACCATCTCGAGCCGGGTCAATGGACCCGATTTGCTAGCGGCTCAGACCATGGTGAAAGGGGATGGGGACCCCTTCATTGCAGTCCTTAATGTAGGATCGCGAACGGCCGTGGTTCCTCAAGGGACCGTGCTTGCACACGCAACGCCGGTACCCTATGAGGAACCACTCGTGGGTCAGGTAACCACCGATCCTCCGTCGCGACCGCATTCGGACTGTGATGACGGATGGCTGGATGCGCTTTGCGCGGGATCAGTGGACCTGTCCGACTCGCAGCGCGCGCAGCTGCGAGTTCTCCTGAACGAATTTGCTGACATTTTTAGTCAACACAAATTTGATATTGGTTGTACTAAATTGCTGCGACACCATATTGACACGGGTGACAGCGCGCCAATCCGCCAAAATCCCTTTCGGTTGAGTCCCGCCGAAAAGGATCATGTCAAATCGGCTGTTGATGACATGCTAGCCGCCGATATCATTTCCCCTTCCAACAGCCCGTGGGGCGCGCCGATCGTTTTGGTGAAAAAACACGACGGCTCACTGCGGTTTTGTGTCGACTTTCGGCGATTGAACAAAATTTCTGTGGCAGATGCGTACCCGCTTCCTCGAATGGATGAGTCGCTCGATGCCTTGGCGGGGGCGCGATTCTTTTCCACCCTCGATTTATTATCTGGATTCTGGCAGCTTCCTCTGGATGACGAATCAAAACCTAAGACTGCTTTTCGTACACCGCAAGGTCTCTTCCAATTTAACCGCTTGCCGATGGGCTTACATTCTGCGCCGGCAACTTTTCAGCGGTTAATGGAACTGGTCTTGGCAGGCTTGCAATGGGATTCGTGTTTAATTTACTTGGACGATGTCATCGTCTTTAGCAAATCCTTCGAGGAACACCTCCAGAGGTTGCGTGCTGTTTTTCTCAAAATGCGGGCTGCCAATTTAAAATTTAAACCGCAGAAGTGCCATTTGCTCCGCGAATCGGTGCGGTATTTGGGTCACATTGTTGGGCGCTCGGGGATATCCACTGATCCCGCCAAAACGGAATGCGTCAGCTCCTGGCCGACTCCCACCTCGGTGGGAGAGGTCAGGAGTTTCATTGGGTTCGCGTCGTACTATCGACGGTTTGTGGCTGACTTCGCTACGATCGCGAAACCATTGCATGCCTTGACGTCCAAGGGAGTCAGGTTTCATTGGGGGCCGGAGGAGGAGGCTGCTTTTCGCGCCCTCCGGAATGCCCTGGTGGGGGCTCCGCCGTTGAATTACCCCGATTTCTCACAACCCTTCTTGCTCGATACAGATGCAAGTAACACGGGCATCGGGGGCGTGCTGTCCCAGCTCATTGGGGGCGTAGAGCATGTGGTGGCTTACGGTAGTCGGGTACTGTCTCCAGCGGAACAACGGTACTGCGTTACCCGTCGGGAATTATTGGCAATTGTTTATTTCATTCAGCAGTACCGCCCGTATCTGTACGGTCGGCGTTTCACCGTCCGTACAGATCATGCGGCCCTACAGTACGCTCTGCGGGTTCAACAACCATCGGGCCAGTTGTCTCGATGGTTGGAGATTCTCCAAGACTACGACTTTGTCACCACATATCGTAAGGGCGTCCGCCACACGAACGCTGACGCCCTGTCGCGGTTGCCACCCACTTCGGAGTGCGCTTGCCTCTTGGGTTCGGGGCGTTGTAGGCCCCCGAACGTCACCACCGATTCGGTCCTCGTGGCCGCCGCCGATGCGCCTTCGGCTTTGGGTCCTATCGAGCAAGAAGGGAGGGATTCGTTGCTGGGGTTGTCGGTCGCGGAATGGGGACGCCTCCAAATGGAGGACACCTCCCTCCTCGCTCTGTGCCGTCGCGCCGGGGGGGTTGGTCAGGGGGTGGCGAACGTTGACTGTTCATGAGCGGCTTCTGCACTTGGGGGTTCACAAGACCTTTGCCACGCTCCAGCTCGATTTCTTCTGGCCGGGCATGGCAAAGGACGTGGGGGATCTCCTGGGGTCGTGCACGCAATGCGCGCGGCGGAAGCCACCAGCTAGGGGGTCCAACCCTCCGCTGCAGTCCATAAAGGTTTCCCGGGTTAACGAGCTCGTTGCTCTAGACATACTCGGGCCATTTCCCGCTACACCCAGGGGGAATAGGTATTTATTGACAGGGGTCGAATACTTCACGAGATGGCCTATGGCCTGGCCCCTGGCCAACCAGTCGGCAGCAGCCATCGCAGAGGCCTTTGTCCAGGGCTATGTCCTCGACAAGGGTGCTCCGGAACGGCTGCTTACTGACCAGGGTAAGAATTTTTCGGGAAAACTCCTC
The DNA here is from genome assembly GCF_015708825.2 of Lethenteron reissneri. NCBI lineage: Eukaryota > Metazoa > Chordata > Hyperoartia > Petromyzontiformes > Petromyzontidae > Lethenteron > Lethenteron reissneri. The sequence goes on from NC_083832.1 coordinate 2,533,572, forward strand.
CGCGAGGTGTGCGACCTCTTGGGTACGGAGAAAATTCGGACCTCCCTGTATCACCCACAAACTGACGGGATGGTGGAACGGCTGCATCGGACCATCACGTCTATGCTGTCCCAGCAGGTGTCGGAATCCCAGACAGATTGGGACCTTCGCATAGCCGGTGTGTTGCAGGCCTACAGGATGGCTCCCCATGCGGCCACCGGATTTTCCCCTTTCTTTTTAATGTATGGCCGTGAGGCTAACCCCCCTGTGACGACCCAGTTGAAGCTCTCGGCGCCTCAGGCGAAGTCTACCTTGTCCGAACACGTTAAATTTAACATCAGCAAATTATCTGAGGCGCGGGAAGTGGCCGTGCAAAATTCTGAACTCCGCCAGAGGGCGAACGAGAGGCTTCGGCTGGGGCGGGTACATGTGTTCAAATGGAAACCAGGGGACAGGGCATGGTTGCACTGTCCCCAGGTGCCGCTGGCAACCTCGTCAAAGTTGGTACGGCCGTGGCGGGGGCCAGTGGAGGTCGTACAGGTCTTGCGGCCGCAATGTGTTCGCGTCAAATGGGGGACGTGCACCCCTCAAGGTTGAAACCGTTCATCGCGCTGCCCCGTGGTTCACACACACACACGCATGGCCAAACGTGTGAGGGTTCCGCCGACTCCCCGACGTCGCTGCTCTCGCCTAACCTGACATCAACTGTTCCGTCTCCAGGTGCAAGAGGAGTGACGGGTCCACGCCCGCCAACCCCTCCCGGAGGGGTCGGGGGTCACTCGGCAGCGACGCCAGACTCTCTTGCACCCGGACCGTCAACAACCGCCACTGAGCGTGCCGGGACGGGCCCTTGTGACGGGCCCGCCGCGAGAACGCGCGCCAAAACGTGCAGACTATTGTGAGGTCGGCCGTTGGGGGGCCTTGCGGACAGTGGGGGGGGGGAGGCGTCCGGAGTGCGTGTATATATGTTGGTTTTGGGGAATGGGGTATTTATTCGGGGGGGTGCGTCGGGTTATTTTTTTTCTCTTCCTGTTGTTGTTCTTGTTATGGTTCTCTTTGTTCTTGTTAAAATTACGCGAGGCACACACACGGTTTTCGGGAGGGATGCACCTTTATTCTGATTTTTTTTGCAGCCGGGGACGGCTGCGAGCTGTACAGGGGGGGGTGATGTAGAGGTGTAATTGTGCATGGCCACGGATGTAGAGGTGTAATTGTGCATGGCCACGGATGGCTAACAAACACAAGGGGCGGGGTTACGGCCGTACAGAGGGGAGGTGCTCGTACCGACGTCCGCACCTGCATCCCCCACGGGCCCCTCCCGGGGGCCGAGTCCTATAAAAGGTGGTGAGCCGGAGGGCTCGAGGTCGGGATCAGCTTTAACCAGAGAAGACGGAAGACCCGCTAGAATAAGCCCCAGAGCTCCCCTGGCTCGCTGTCCTTGTAAGGGCCGACCAGGGCAAGCCGGTGGCGTGGCCCCGAGAGCCCAGACTGACGAGCCGGTCTGGAGACTCAGGGTGCCGGGATCCCAGCTTGACCAGGGCTGGGATAGGTAGCCTCCCCTAGCTCCGTAGTGGAGGACTTGGGCGTAGGTTAGCGGGGTTAGCTGTTGTGTATCCCTGTAGCCAAGTGAAGGGGACGATACCCCCGTAAGTACTGTGTGTGCACAAGTTGGTGTAATAAATAAGTGTGCCTCCGACCCTGTCGTCAAGCCTCCTACATACTTACTACACTAGTAACGAATTGGCACGTTTTATTTACGTGACAAACCTTACTAATTGGCTGTGTCGGGTTTAAAGACACATTTACGCGATATAACCCAAAAAACCTATAATGGACTTTTGAGATAAATTGATTAATTTCATAAGTGATTAAACTTGTATTAAACGAGGTTTGTGTTACAGCTACCAAACAAATTCACAAAGACACGAAGAACCAACAAATATGCAATTAAGTATTTTATTCGGTTAGACCTGGCAACAATGGTCACAGACAAAGTGCTCATGATCTGGCATTTTCCCTGGACAATTGAATTATGGAATAGCGTGATTTTGTTATGTTAGTGATTTTTTTAATGCTTAAAATAAAAATGAATCTTTTTACCATTTTCTAATAGACATTTAATTCACAATTAAAGTTATATTACATTTCGGTTAAATTAATACTGAAAAATTTGCAAACCAAAGTCTCCCGCCTCTCCAAACCCATAGTTACCAACTGTCACATCTCTCATTGTCAAACTTGACTCAACTATAAAAAAAAAATTCCCAGGTATCTGTGTATATATGTCGAACTTCTTTTGCACCGTACATAGCCATGCGTGCTAATCGGAGGTCCAGGCAAGGCTCACTAAGCTATGTAGCAATTTTTCAACAGCGACTTGGCCACAAATGGGAGCTCAACAAAGTGGGCTTATCATAACGTGGAAGTTTATAGCAGTCTAATATTCAAAACGCATGGATGTTGATTCTAAAATGTGGAGGGAAAAACCAGAGGACCCGGGATAAAAATCCACAGAACCACGGGGAGAGTGAACAAACTACCAGGCATCACGATCGAGATCGAACCCACGAGCTCCTATATACCGGGCGAGGTAGTTAACATCTAGGCAACGTGGCGCCCCCAATAATTGAAAAGTGGTGGCAAGCATAGCGCGATTGGCGTGGGCCCTGGTGCAATAAATTACATTGGGGGAGCAGGTCTCTGTCCCAATTTCTCTACCAGATCCCCTCCGGCCGGCGGGTTCCTGTGCAGTTGGACCGCCTGTGTACTCGATGGCTACGCCAATGGCAGGAAAGTGACAATGCAACATAAAAACAGAAACGAAAAAACATAAAACAAAAACCCTCCTGCTTTATAAAGCGCTATCGAGACTGAATATGCTAAATTCACGGCATGCGATTCGAGCCTGGTACCTACATAGCTCGTTACCTGTAAATTCCCGGCTTACAGGTGTAACGGGTTCCGGAGACACTTGAAGAGGTAACTTCTTTATTACAATACAACACTCCAACAGTCCAACTCTCCAACAGTCCTGATACTCTGTTACAGCCTAGGTACACAGCCTAGGTGCACAGCCTAGATACTCTACTCTGGCTACGCTCTGGAACTCGCCCTCACAAGGTCGTAGAGTCGGGAGTTCCAGAGTCCCACCACTGGCTCTCACAGCATCCCAGGGTCTTCAGATGGCTGGTCGTGGGTCTTGGGTCTTGAGTTACAACTGGCCCTGATCGTCCAGGAAGCTCCGCTTATATGCCCAGTCCCCAACGAGGGGTGGGGCCGTGTGCGCCCCCAGATATCCCACAGAGCACACACAGCCCCCCCCTTTGGCGGCGCCAAGGGGATTAAGCGCCTGGGAACTCAACGCATGACGCCAAGAGGCTTAAGCGTCTGACCCGCCTGAGAACTCACGCCTGGCGCCAAGGGGATTAAGCGCCTGGCCCTCCCAGGGACCCAGAGCCCCCAGCAGCCCCTCCCTTCTTATGTCACTACACAGGTAAACCAAAGTGTGGGTTGCAAAACAGCTGGAATGCTGCCTTACAGGTAAGTCGGCGTCATTGTTGTATCAATGCAGCAAACCAGAACGTGAGCAAAATGGGACCTTTTTTCCAGGATCAAAGTATGAAAAAAATGGTTTTACCCTTTCTGACAATAGAACAGGAGGCGTTAAGATGTTCAAACACCAAATGGAAACCTTCTGCAAGGAATCAGTTCACATTAACCACACACAGTACTTGCTCTGAAGAGATATGCATCGTCTTTGGAACTGATTGGCCTACACCAGAGACAGCCTTCTCTTAACACCTGTTTTATTGCCAGCAAGGGTAAAACCTATTGTTATTTTTTTCATATAGAATGCGAGTGTCGCTATTTTTTGGGAGAGAGCAGAGTTCGGATCCATTTTCTCTCCCGTGAAATTCCCTCAATTATAGAGGGCACCAATGCGAACTTTTACACGTGCTTTAAGGGGCCGTCCATAAATGACGTCACGCGATTTGACGATTGTTTACCCCCCCCCCCCCATCGTCACAAAAAGCCAGACCCCCCCTCAAATATGACGTCACAAAGCTCTGACCCCCCTCCCAAAAAAAAACATGCTTCAAATCGCTTTAAACTATTGTCATTGTCGTGCGTATTTAATGTGGCGCTGCACTCTGATGTTGGAGAAAACGTTTATTAAAAAGTCAATTTAATCAAGTAGAACGTGTTGTCTATTTAAAGTTGCGCATTTTAACGTGATGTCACATTTCTCACCTCCCCCCCCCCAGGTGCGTGACATCATTTATGGATGGCCCCTTACGTCGTCAATAGTGCTCTTGAGACTCCACGTGGCGACAGTCTAGGGACTTAAAACTATCGTGACTGCAGGAATTCATACTCTTTGGTTATTTAGGTAAAGTCACGTAGATAGAAAAAAATATCACGTTTTGATCGCAACACAAGTGATCGAAACGTCATGATATTTTTTTATTCGCTTTCTTTTTATTATCATCATTTTTTCTATCTATGTGGCTTTACCGAAAGAGCCAAAGAATCGTCGAGGGACTTTGTCGGTGCCTCAAAACTGCACATTGAACAACTCCAGTCTATAGGCCTTGGTGCTGCCTGGCAGTTGTCGCTGGTCTTCTTCCGGAGTACCGTGGTCGTGGTGGGCGTCGATCGTCTCCCTCCATGCCCCGGTAGCGCCCGCTTAAATCCACAAATTTAGTCCCGCCCTCACGGCCTCTCTCCCTACCAGCCAATCCGCTGCCTGTTGCTATGTCTGTCGCCTTTCGGCTTTTGTCAATCAACTTGGCACGTGCAGTGTCCTCCAATCGGAACCTCGAATATTTATTACTGTATATTTAACGTGATTTTTTTTCGTTGGCAACACCTGGCCACCAATCACGCATAGGCCCGTCGACTGCCCTCCTCACCCCACGCCACCTGGCCCGTTCTGACTGGCCATTTTGTGTCCCGCTCTCAATTAAGGCCCGATTGAGTGGTGCCGTTGCCTCCAGACGGTGGGAGTTTTTGGGGTATTCTCCCAAGCTCACCACTCACCCCGCTTTATATCATGTAACCTCAGCCACCTCGGTTCACCCCTGCGCGACAGCACTCACCCACACCGTTACACAGAAGAAAACAATAAATCTACTTGTGCTCCGAAGCTCCCCTTGTGCCACGCGGTCAGCCCCTTGCAGGTGCGAAGCGACACAGGATGAAAAATAAAAATAGATTTGACCCTTTCTGGCATAAAAAAAACTGGTGTTAAGATGTTCAAACAGATACCTTTTGCCAGAAAGGGTAAAAAACTATTCTTGTTTTTCATACTTTTGTAGTAGGTTCCAGGAGACTTGGACGAAGTAGTTGGAGGCACACTTATTTATTAACCACAATGTACATAACAGGCCGAGATGTACAACACTCGAAGGGGTATCGGCCCCTTCACCCGTCTAACAGGGAGCCAACACATTCTATGTCACGGCTAGCCTACTCCTAGGTCCTCCACTACAGGGCTAGGGGAGGCTAGCTAACCCAGTTCTGGTTAAGCTGGGATTTCGGCACCCTGAGTCCCCAGACCGGCTCTTACAAGAGCATCGGCTCTGGGCTCTTGGGCCCACGCCACTGGCTTGCCCTGGTCGGTCCTGAGAAGGACAGCGATCCAGGGGAATCCCAGGGCCTATCTAACCGGTCTTTTTGCTTTGCTGGTTAAGGCTGAACACTGAACCCCGAGCCCTCCGGCTCACCGCCTTATATAGCAACTCCCCCACTGAGGGGTGGGGCCGTGGGGGATCCCAGCGCCGTGTTAGCCCCCCCAGGCTAAACGGTGCGGACGTGGATGTAAGCACCTCTTGGCGTACGGGCATAACCACGCCCAGTGTGTTTGTTTTCCCTCCGTAACACCTCTACATCTTGATACTGGCAAAAAAAAGGTCCCAGGAAAGTAGAAAGTCGGAGCAGCGTGAGACATTAACTAGACGTCTGTGGGAAAGGATCTTTACAGCTCATCAGATACCTCCAGTATAAGTACACATTCTGATTTCTCCCCGAAGGTGAAAATCCATCATTCTATGACTTTCGACAACCCATCCCCAGCGGCGTAACGTTTCTCGGCGTGGCGTAGCGTGGTTGGCATGGCGTCCCGGTGCAAGGAATTAAATGGGGCCCACTCTACCAATTCCCTGGCCACCCTACGCGTGGGCCTGTCACCCTGGGCCCCTCCAGCAAGGTGGGCCCTGGTGCAGTCACAGAGCCTGCACGTTCGTTCGATCGCTATGCCACTACCCATCCCACCTGCCGATACAAGGACGGGGCTATAAAAGATCAACCTGGCCTCCAAAGGACGGGATTAGCCGGTGTGAGTTTGTTATTATTTAAGATCAGGCAAATTATCTCGGCCTCGCTGTGCGCTGCGTTGCACCGCTAGTCGAGTAGATAACCATGTGTTCAATAAACCCTCGGAGCCAGGATGACCGTCCAACTCCGATCGTCATTTATTGATTGTAACAGGTAAAACTGGTGAGAAAACACAGATACAGCATCTGTTATAATTCGGAAACACCCACACAATGAACACCACAGCATCAGAACATTGTCTCAGATAACAATAGATCCTGGAAGGACCAGGCCCCCACATTACCCCTGAACAACTAGACAAAGGCACAAGCTGATGCGTTGCATACAGGCACAGTGTATTCATCCCACTGCACCCCAAATGTACAGCATTACACTTAACACTAAACTGTGGATGAGATACTTCGTCATCACTCTCAGGATCGCAACATAGGCACAAGTCTGACTCGACCTACTAAATCACAAGTAACATCCACAATAAGGAAAGTCACAGGCTTCGTTACTAACTAGGCCTCGTATTTACTACAACAACTTAACGGCACCATAAAGGCATTTACATTGCTATAACGGTCATTCCAACATTACAACAGCATTTCCAATATTAGAGGAATATAAACAACTTACAGATAATGCTTCTTAAGCTCCCACAATGGATAAGTGCGGCTGTGGTCTCACTGAGATGCGATGCGTGCCGCCATCTTGACTTATCTGAGTAATGGCTGAAGCCCGCGTGGTACAGTGGAAATCTAACATCGTCACTTCCTGGTCACGTGACCAACATTAGCATCAAAAAACAGGAACTTCCTGTTAACGTACGCTCCCCATCTGCCGTGAGGCAAGACACTCCCCGTCTGGTATCTAGGAGATACCACCATTTATTTCCTATCTCATAAACAAGTGTATAACAACTTCAACGGGTCGACTTATTTGTCCATATCTTTGCGAGAGAGAAGTAGTACTATCTCGACTATGGGCCTGATGAAAGTTCTTGCGACACCTTGCTTCGCAATCATAACCTCGACCTTTCGAACTTTTCCATCGGCACTTGGAATCGACTTGAGGATGCGGCCCATTGGCCACTCATTCCGTTTGGCTTGGTTGTCCTTCAGTAGGACGAGGTCGCCTTCTTGGATGTCTGGTCTATTAGACTGCCACTTGTTGCGCACTTGGAGTGTCGTAAGGTACTCGTTATTCCAGCGACGCCAGAACGTGTTCGCGAAGCTCTGCACTTGTCTCCATTGACGTCTGTAGAGGTTTGCAGTGCTGACCTCATCGGTAGGTGCTGTGAGCACATCTGTCTTCTAGGTAAGAAGTGTAGCAGGAGTCAAGATGAATGGTGACTCCGGGTCGGTTGAGACGGGAATCAGGGGTATTGAGTTAATTATGGCTGAAACCTCGGCCATGAGAGTGGTCAAGACCTCGTGAGAGAGCCGTGTGGACCCGACATCACATAGCATGGAGTCGAGAATGCGTCGAGCAATCCCGATCATGCGTTCCCAGGCTCCACCCATGTGCGAAGAGTGGGGAGGATTGAAGATCCATGTGCAGCCTTGATCACTAAGGTATTTCCTGACAGAATAATCTTCGACATTCTCCGTATTGATCTTAAGCTCTTTACATGCTCCTATGAAATTGGTTCCACAATCACAACGGAGTTGCTTGGCTGGCCCTCTGATGGCGAAGAACCTCCGGAGTGCATTTATAAAGCTCGAAGAGTCCATGGACTCGATGACTTCGATGTGCACTGCTCGTGTACTCATACAGGTGAACAGCACTGCCCAACGTTTGCTGTTCGCGAGCCCTCCTCTGGTGCGGCGGGAGATGACTGTCCACGGTCCGAACACATCGATCCCTACAGAGGTGAAGGGAGGTTCCACACTGAGTCGATCGGCTGGGAGGTCTGCCATTTTCTGTTCTTCCTGTTTTCCACGTAGCTTGCGACACCGGATACACTTGTGGATTGTGCTGGCGATGCACCTCTTTGCTCCAACGATCCACAGCCCTGCAGATCGGATTGCTCCTTCTGTGAAGTGCCGACCTTGGTGCTTGACCTTCTCGTGGTAGTGGCGCACGAGTAAGATTGCGATGTGGCTCTGGCTTGGGATTATGAGGGGGTTTCGTTCATTCTCATCTAATTTTGCATTCCCTAGCCGACCACCGATCCTGAGCAAGTCGTCTTTGTCCATCCCGGGGTTTAGCTTCCTGAGGGTGCTGACCCTAGGAAGGTCTTCTCCCTTGTTGATGGCCTTGATCTCACTTGCATAAGCTGCCTGTTGCACACAGCGGAAGATTGATTTCCTTGCTCTGGAAAGCTCGTTTTCAGTGCGTGGCACTGTGCAGTAATGCCATCCATTGCAGCTACCAGTGGTGCCTCTCATCGGGCGATGGAAGCAGTCTGCGATATGCGTTAAATGTGCTATCGCTCGCACGAGCGTCGTCCATTTCGAGAAATGTTCAAAATGGTGTGGACTCAGTGGACTTCTTGGTCGCACATTTGTTACGAAAGTTGTCACTTGAGGACGAATCTCCTTGTCGGACTCGGGCTCTATGAGTCCAAAGGTCTCCTTGGTAGTACATGGGCCACCGTCACGTCGTAACAGGAACGCTGGACCCGTCAGCCAGATGGTTTGATTCAGCAGAGATGCAGGGACGGACCTAGTTGCGAGATCTGCTGGATTCTGGTCAGTTGGAACGTAATTCCATTGCTCCGGCTGCGTCGATCTCCTGATGCGCTCCACCCGGTTGCTGATGTAGGTGTAGAACCTTCTGGTTTGGTTGTTTATGTAGCCTAGTACGACCTTACTGTCCGTGTAGAACTTGACCGCGTCCAGTTTGACGTCAAATTCGTCTAAGATCAGTTCCGCCACCTCTGTAGCAAGAACCGCTCCACACAGCTCAAGCCTTGGGATGGTATGTTCCGGTTGTGGGGCCTTGCCGTGGAACTCCTTCCAGAATTCCCACTCGGCCGATAGCTCCGAGTCGAGGAACGGAGAGGCCACGGTCACAGCGACCACCGCCATGACCACCAGCAGAGCGACGAGCAGCGGCTTCACCTTAGTCTTCTTCCCGTCAGTCAGGACTGGCTTGGAGAAACGTGGAGGAACAAACTCCAACGAAGACAGTGGATGCACAAGCGAAGTCATGGTGGTTTCTTCGTAAGTCTGCACGGTACAGCCTTGACTTCTCTCGCTGAGTTCCTCTTTCAGCGTGAAGTGGTTGGGGCACGGTTTGAAGAGCGACGTGCGTCCATTCGTGAGCACACTCGTTCTGAATGTGCTAATGTGGTCTGGTTTGTGTATTCCCTTCAGACAAACGTCACCTACGATGACCCATCCTAGGTCGAGTCTCTGGGCATAGGGAGCGTCGTGAGGTCCATTGCGTTGGTCGCGAACCTTGTGGACTCTCAGCATGTCCCTGCCGAGCAGAAGTAAAATCTGTGCCGCGTGATCCAATGGCGGGATGAACTCTGCTATGGGTTTCAGGTGTGGGTGGTGACGTGCAACTTCGGGCGTGGGAATCTCACTCCTGTCGTCCGGTATCTCATTGCACTCTGTCACCGTAGGAAGGGCTAGCTTCATGGTGCTATCTATGGTTTCCACCATGAGGCCGCTCGCTCTTCTTCCCGCTGTCTCCATCAGTCCTGAGCATGTTCTGAGCGTGTATGGAAAGGAATTCCCACCTACTACACTTAGCTGATCAAAGAACTCTGACCTTGCCAAAGACCTGTTGCTCTGGTCGTCCATTATGGCGTACATCCTTACTGCCCTTTCAGGATGTTCTTTGGGATAGACTCAGACGAGGCATATCTTTGAGCAAGATCTTCCTTTGAAGCCTTCTCCACAGACTTCTGTGCATTTGGTTGTGATTGACGAAGTGTGCTCTGCTTCGGGATCGGAAGCCTTAGTGCTACTGGGTTTCGAGTAAAATGTGTGCAGAGCAGTTGCGTGTTTGTCGCTGCCACATTCCTCGCACTTGATATCTGCCTTGCAATTCCTTGCAAGGTGGTTTGTAGAAGCACAGCATTTGAAGCACACTCCAAATTCTTTCAGCATGTTCTTCCGCTCTTCCAATGGCTTCCTCCTGAACTCACGGCATTTCTGGAGGGAGTGAGGTTTATCATGCAATGGGCATTGCTTCTCTGGATCCTCTATCTTTTTCTTTGTGGTGGTTGCCTGGACAGAGTTTGCGAATGTTGTAGGAGAGACCTCAGTCTTGTGTACGGAAATTGGCACTCTCGCTGTTCCTCGTTTCGCCATTGCTCTTTCCATTTTTGGGAGATCTGGACTGGAAATCCCCGTGGTGCCAAACATGAAACTCGGGTCATTTCTAGTCTTAGCCAGGTTGCGAATAAACTTTGAGAAAAAAGAGAATGGGGGGAATGCAACCTGATGCTCTGACTTGTATCTTGAACCCGCTGTTCTCCATTTTTCCTGCACGTCAAATGGCAATTTCTCTACGATGGGGTTCACGCCATGGTAGGTATTCAAGAAAATGAGACCTGGTAAGTAGGGATCAGCCTGGGCTGATTCAAGCTCCATCAAAAGATCTCCAAGCTCCCGTAACCTTTTATTGTCTTGACCAGAGATTTTTGGAAAGTTCTGCAACTTCTTGAAGAGAGCCTTCTCAATGGTTTCTGGGCTACCATAGCACTCCTCGAGCCTCTCCCACACCGCATGCAGGCTTGAGGCGGGGTCGTCAATGTTTGCTAACCGGATCCTCTTTGCGTACTCTGCAGATTCATTTCCTAACCATTTCACCAACAGGTCGAGTTCTTCACTTGCAGAGATGTCTGCATTTCGGATTGCATTCCTGAAGGTAGATCTCCAGGCTCGATAGTTCTCAGAGTGGTCATCAAACTTAACGAGTCCTGTGTTGATTAGTTCGCGGTGAGCCAGGTACCTAGCAAAGTCTCCTAGTCCTGCTGATCCAGAGTGTGTCCATATTGGCGCTTGTGAGGTGCTATTATTTGCTGCATTGCCTTGCATGCCGTCATTTGCGATGGCGTTGGACTGTGGGCCCAAAGGGTTTCGATCACGTTGGTTGGATCCCCTTATGTGACTGTCTGGAATGTGGGTCTGACTTGGTGCATCCACGTCTGACCCCACGTGCGCGACGCTGAGTTGGCGACTAACTGCCAGAGCGGGATATGCATTTCCACCATTCCCGTAGTCAGCATTCATGTTCATTCGGTGTGGAGATGGCGAAGCCTGAACGTCCACCATTTGTTCAGTATGGTTTGGTGGAGGAGCATTGATGCATTGTTCAGACCAGTCCAAAATATTTTTTCTGGTGAGTTGATCACGGTCCTTGACAGGTATCTGCATGCCAAACTCACTCCAATTCTCTTCCTTATCCAGGTTGGCTGCTGCTTCGAGCACCTCTGCCTGGGCCCTTGCAGCAGCTGCTTCCCTTTTGAGTTGTAGGGTGCTTAACTTAGCATCCAGCTCAATTTTCTTCCGTGTGGCAGTAGCTGCTAATGTACTCTCTTCTTCTTGTATGCGAGCCTTTTCAATTAGCATGTCTTCCTCTTCAGCCATGTAGGCAATACGGGCGTTTGCTGCTTCTGCTGCTGCGCGTGCCTGAGCTGCTGCCATACTAGTAGATGATGTCTTTGAGTGTGCTGAGGCTTTAGATCTTGTGGTGGACCTGGATGAGACAGAGTGCTGAGATCCTGTCTCTCTTAAGCCATCCACACGGTCCATTGCATCTTGTATCATTGCCTGCACATTATCATCAAGCAGTTCAAGGAAGTGCTCTTGTCTGCGCACTCCCTCAATGCCCTCATTTGTTTTCACCTTCATCAGGAGGGAAATGTATCTATTTGCCAGGAGCTTGTAGCTTGAGCTGCTCACATTCACTCGCTGGATGGCCCACTGAATTGAGGCCACTGTGTCTGAGGCATTTGAAGCTTCAGATAAATCTGCTTCAACCCGGTTCCATGCCCGTTGTATCCTGGCATCCAGGTCCTGTTTCTCAGCCTCATAGCTTTCCAAGGCCCGTTGCGTCAACCTGACCTCCCTCTGGGGCCTTGAATTCCCTTGGTCCTCTTGAGGCAGGATGGGAGATCCTGGATTGCTTGGTTCACCTTCTTCAGCATCTCTCCCTGCTGAACTGTGTCTTTCCATGCTGTGATGCTTGCAGCACGATTTTAATGTAGACTCGTTGCAGAGCTCCTTGCTTGCTGCAGGCTGACTGCTTGAGAGCTGGTTGCTTGCTGCAGGCTGACTGCTTGAGAGCTGGTTGCTTGCTGCAGGCTGACTGCTTGAGAGCTGGTTGCTTGCTGCAGGCTGACTGCTTGAGAGCTGGCTGCAGAGCTGGCTGCAGAGTTGACTTCAGAGCTTCTTGGGAGCTTTAAGAAGAGTATATTTTTACTATCTCGGCCTCGCTGTGCGCTGCGTTGCACCGCTAGTCGAGTAGATAACCATGTGTTCAATAAACCCTCGGAGCCAGGATGACCGTCCAACTCCGATCGTCATTTATTGATTGTAACAGGTAAAACTGGTGAGAAAACACAGATACAGCATCTGTTATAATTCGGAAACACCCACACAATGAACACCACAGCATCAGAACATTGTCTCAGATAACAATAGATCCTGGAAGGACCAGGCCCCCACATTACCCCTGAACAACTAGACAAAGGCACAAGCTGATGCGTTGCATACAGGCACAGTGTATTCATCCCACTGCACCCCAAATGTACAGCATTACACTTAACACTAAACTGTGGATGAGATACTTCGTCATCACTCTCAGGATCGCAACATAGGCACAAGTCTGACTCGACCTACTAAATCACAAGTAACATCCACAATAAGGAAAGTCACAGGCTTCGTTACTAACTAGGCCTCGTATTTACTACAACAACTTAACGGCACCATAAAGGCATTTACATTGCTATAACGGTCATTCCAACATTACAACAGCATTTCCAATATTAGAGGAATATAAACAACTTACAGATAATGCTTCTTGAGCTCCCACAATGGATAAGTGCGGCTGTGGTCTCACTGAGATGCGATGCGTGCCGCCATCTTGACTTATCTGAGTAATGGCTGAAGCCCGCGTGGTACAGTGGAAATCTAACATCGTCACTTCCTGGTCACGTGACCAACATTAGCATCAAAAAAACAGGAACTTCCTGTTAACGTACGCTCCCCATCTGCCGTGAGGCAAGACACAAATAGTGATCAGAGGTTGGACCCCGAGGTCCCCCATGTGCACAATTTATATTTGGGCTGATTTATAGAACGGTAAGCTGCGTTATACAAAAGTTCCAATAATCTATAACTTAAATTCATATTACTTGAATGTCAATCGACTAACAGAAACTCGGTAATGTTAATCGACCGTTGATTTGAGTTATCGGCGCTGATGAAAATATGCCTATAAAAACTTTGATATTGAAGTTGATTTGAATATGTTAAATACGCATCTAAAATATTAAGTGGCGCTCAATCCCATTATGGAGGAATTCAGCTGTGGTGTTGTGACATGGAGGGTATCTGATCGCTATTGCAGGTACGAGATGTTCACTTATTTTTTAAGTTGTATTCTATTTAACACGTAGGCTTTTGTGACCAATATCGATTATACAGTTTTTTGGTTGGGTGAGATCATGACACATTTATATTTACGCGATCTAACCCAAAAAAACCCTGTTTTATGGCTGCTTTCTATTGTTTGCTGTTTTTGCGCGGGAATTCTAATATTAAGATGGTACCAAACCTCGTGGTGAGTCATTTATTATTATGAGTGGTAATTATTTGTTTATTTCGATCAACCCAACTCGAATGATTAGATATGACAGAGTTGGAAGATGATTACGGTGTTTTGGTGATGAAAATTTCACTTGCTTTTGTAATAGTTTAAACAATTTGGTATGACGGTGTTGCATCGCGATCCTCATTGGGAATAAGAAATAATGTTTTGTTTACCGTCAGTAAAATATTTATCTAATTTACATATTGTTAATATAATTTTATATATATAAAAGATTTGGTATTATAAATTGTATACATACGTACTACATCGTCTCGTTTATGTAGTACTAACTTTATTACCCGGCTTCACTCGGGACTTGGATTCTTGTCTTGGATTGACACACGGCCTACGCAGAGGGTTGGGGGGGGGGTGCGTGACGTCAGCAGGCACACTGCGTGACGCTGCCGCTTGCGGGTGACATCACATATGTGACGTCACCGCTCACTTGCCGGGCAATATATATACATTATTGCGCCCCCCCCCCCCCCCCCCCCCAAAATACAAAAGTCTATTTTTGTACATTTTGCATTGTGCACAGTCTGGAAGCTACCCACATGCCATATTTCAAGTTTGTTGCATGTTGGGAAGTATGCTAAACATTTTGAACAGACACACATGTTCACAAATCTCCCTTTTTACATACTTGTCAACCCATACCGTTTACTCGTTTTCTTGTCCAGGGACATTGAGTTTTCAGGTCCATACGACGTACAGCCGTTTCAGTACGAGCAAAAAAAAAATGTCTATTTGTGTTTCTCCCTTGTGATGGGACTTTGTAGGATGAACGTTGAGATGTATAAGGGCACGGGGTGACTAGTAAGGGGTCTGAATTGGTTGGTAATAAGGTAGGCACTGATAAGGGGTTGACAGGAATGCTGTTATCATAATTGAGATTTCAGCTATCTTCTGGACCGAGTGAGGTGTTGTGACGTGGAGGGTGAGTCTCTGATCGCTATTGCAGATACACAATTTGCCCTTCCCGAAAAGGATTTTTGAAAACACGTTCCTTCGGAGTGGGCAGGTAGGAACTTGGTTGGACAGCGCATTCGTGCATGACAGACAGACAAATAATCCCTGGTGGGCAAGTGTGGAACCTGTTGTTCCTTCCTGTATGTATAAAAGATAACTTGACTTTAGGTAGCCAGGCAGACAGCCCCCTTCACTATCGCCCCCCCCCCCTCCCTTAAGCCCCTCCCCTGACCACCCCCCATATCCTTAGGCCCCTCCCCTGACCCCCTTCCCTTAGGCCCCTCCCCTGAGCACCCCCCATATCCTTAGGCCCCTCCCCTGAGTACCCCCCATATCCTTAGGCCCCTCCCCTGACCCCCCCTTAGGCCCCTCCCCTGACCCCCCCTCCCTCAGGCCCCTCCGCTGACCCCCCCCTCAGGCCTCTCTCCTGACTCCCCCCTTCCTTAGGCCCCTCCCCCTGACCCTCCTCCTGTAGGCACCTCCCCTCTCCGTACCCGGCAGTAGGTCTCCACCAATCAAAGAGCTGTTTATGTTATATATTTATTTATGCACGACAGACAGTCAGACAGACAGACAAAAAATCCCTGGTGGGCAGTGTGGAACATTGTTCCTACCTGTATAAAGTTTTGCCGTTTCACCCCGCCCCATCCCCCGGTGTTCAGCTGTTGTCCAGTCGCACCACTTCTCCGGAGGACACAACACAATGGAGAGTCTACTCATCGTATCAGAACTTTATTATTCTTGCCTATTTAACTGACCTGTCCCCCCCCCCCCCCCCCGATCCCTCAAGAGGATTCACGACGGGAGGAGAGGGGACAGGGCAGACCGGCTACAGCCGCTATACTCGGATATAGCATGAGCCGTGACAGGTACTGCAAGATCCGACCATGTCTGTCCGGTGCACGCCAAACGAACACACTATAAGTGCTCGCCACAAATGAACCACGATACCTCGCTGATCTCAAGGAGCATAAACCATTATGCCAACCGGTCATCCTCCCAACAGCGGCTTTTGGCTGGCCATTGAACAAAGACAGTCAACCCCATCGTGTGCTTTGAGATGCGCTTCTGCGGCCGTCTGGAACGCTCTTCCGATATTGGGAAGCCACTGAAGCAATTCACTTTAAATCTAAATTGAAAACGTATTTCTTTTGAGCTGCTTTTTGTGTTTAGTTTGTTGTCCTTACTCCAGACCTCTGATTAGCACGTTTTGGCTACGTACGTATCTTGCGAAATAATTTCAACGTACACGCTATGAACGCCTGATCTCTCTCCGATGGAAACTACAGCTTGTCCTCGACATACTAGGCTAGTTCCGTGTCATCGTGCCTCTGTATGCCTGTTTGCTTAGCAAAAAAAAAACCCAGTCAGTTGCATGAAGACTATTTCTGCACCGTGTGGAGGCGCCTTTTGCACTGCACACCGATCTACGTTTGGTCAGCGACTTTTCAACTTTCCCCCCAATGTTTAAACAAACCAAAAAATCCTATTACAAGTATAGGGAACTAATCGACGACGACTCGGACACGGCTTGAATGTTAAGGGCTTTCGCCAAATGTTTATTAAAGATATTCAAATAACACAACGGGGTGAACAACTCCCAGGGGTTAGGGTTCCTACTGAGTCCTGGTCCCTGCCCGGCTTGCACCGGTCTCTCTCTCTCTCTCTCGTGCCGGATCGGGGACTCTGCCAACTCCGCCGACCGGAGAGAGAAGCACCTCGAACGGCTACCACCGGCTTCTCCCCAGACTCACCACTCCATCCCTCTACCCCTGGCTCCCTCTTCACCCTTCTACCATTACCCGTTCCCACAGTGACCCCGCTTTCGTCAAGAGGTCTCCCTTAAATACTCTAGGAGACGTGACGTCATCGAGCCGCCCAGCACACACATGACGTCACGTTCCCATTTTATTCTACACAAGTATATGTGGCACGTGATATATCTACCAACGTTACATTATAGTTTTTCTTCCGATCCCATGACAAGTATATATTGCACGTGGTATACCCACCAAGGTTATATATAAAATCGGACGCCACGCTGCACTCCCAGGCATTGAGTGTAGGGGCCGTGTTCCTTGTGTGAGAGGACGTGAACCCAGTTGTCGCAGTCTTGCGGGAAGGTGCCGACTGTGAAGTCTCCAGCAGCTACAGCAGCAATAGCAGTAGCAGCAGCTACTGCTGTAACAATAGCAGCAGCTGCAGCAGCTGCAGCAGTAACAATAGCAGCAGCTACAGCAGTAGCAACAGCTACAGCAGCAGCTACAGCAGCAGCTGCAGCAGCTGCAGCAGCTACAGCAGCAGCAGCTACTGCAGCAGCAGCAACTACATCAGCAGCAGCTACTGCAGTAACAACAGCAGCAGCAGCTACAGCAGCAACATCAGCAGCAGCTACTGCAGTAACAACAGCAGCAGCAGCTACAGCAGCAGCTACAGCAGCAGCTACAGCAGCAGCTACTGCAGCAGCTACAGCAGTAACAATAGCAGCAGCAACAGCAGTAACAATAGCAGCAGCTACAGCAGCAGCAGGGGCTAAATGCGTCTGGTGGCGCACAGCTTGTAGCCTGGGGCGGTCAGCACGAATCCGGGGCACGGCGTGAGCTTGGGGAGTGGCCGCCCCGGCGGAGCGTGGAACGAGAAGTTCTGCAGCAGCGCGGAGAAGAAGACGAAGAGCTCCGTGCGCGCCAGGCTCTCCCCCATGCACACGCGGCGGCCTGGGCAACGGAGCAGCGCAAGAGGGGAAGTGAAAACAAGCCCTTGGATTGGTACTTAACGGGACTGAAAGGGGATTGAAGGGATTGGAGGTAGAAATACAACATGGAAAGAACGGGGAAACGGAGGATGATTGACAGGGATGTCGGTTTGGATCGGTTAGGGAAGGTGATTGGCTGGAGTTGAAAGTGGGTCAAGGAAACTTCGAGAAATGGGCTTCACATGCAAACATACGCTTTGATAATGTATGCATATTAACTCCGGTATAGTGCCAGGAAGGGTAGCATTTTTATCATAATTTTCACCTTTTTGTTTGTCCACATTAACTTTAAACGAAAACGAAACTTTTTATTTTACCAGGTGAGGCCGACTGAGCTATGTAGCTCTTTTTCAGAAGTGACCTGGCCACAAATGATAGCTCAACAAAGTGGCTTATCACGTGGAAAGTTATAGCAGCCAAATATTCTAAATGCTTGATGTTGATTCTAAATGTGGAGGGAAAAGCCGGAGGACCCAGAGAAAAATCCACGTGACCACGGGGAGAGAGAAATGCAAACTCCAAATATACAGGCGGTGGGGTCGGGGTCAAACCCACGACCTTCTGCACATGAGAAGAGGTAATTAACATCTCACCACCTTCGTCCAAGCCGGCATCTTCTATTCATTTCGTAAGTATTTGCAAATATTTTAATCGGGTTGCACAATAAGATCCTGCTGCTGCCCTACAAGGCACTCAGTGGGTTAGCCCCGCAGTATCTACAGGAACTGATCCGTGTTGACTCTTCAATAAAGTCTCTGCCATCTCCAGATCACCTTCTTCTAAGGACTCCGAGGTCAAGGCTCTGTTCCTGGGGTCATCGGCCTTTTGCCACTCTGCAGCTCCCACGCTTTGGGACACTATTTGTAGGGCGCATCCGTAGATTCCCAAAGCACCCCGTGTATGGAAAGCAGGAAATAAAGAAAACCTGCAGGGTTAATAGGACCGGAACTAGGCGGGTTAAAGGGCAATTTAAAGGGGTGATTTTTCAAGAAGAAAATTAAAATGGTCGAATGACTTCAATGGTCTTATTAGCAAAGGCAAAGCGTTCGGTAGTCTGGGAGCAGGACCGGAACAAGCCCGATCACCCCAGGACATTAGTCTTGGCCTCGGAGTACATTGAGCAGCGTTCTTCACTCATTTTCAGAGGGGGACCACTTTCGCCGATAGGACATCACCAGTGTGATGGCCGCCACACATTTGAAACCATTGGGGGTTTGACAGCAGCACGATGATGGGGGAGGGGGGGGTGTTTTCACAATTTGCGTATTGTCAGGGGCTGCACGTCAGGGGCCGCACTAAAGGCCACCAGGAGACACCAGTGGCCCGTGATGGCCTTGCAATGAAGAATACTGCAGTATAACTGTATATTGATGCGCGTTACATTGAACGAAGGCACACGTGTTTTCCATTAAGAAGTGACGATGCGAGTGATGGTTAGCACGTGATTTTTTCTTCCTGTAATGCTCGGTCAACATTCTGTTCTGAATGCTGTTTGCTCTCTGTTGGTCAGAGACAAGGTGTTTGGCTTAATGAGCACCAAAGGTCGCTTCGCCAAACACTCCCAAACCCATGCACATCGCCCTAGGTTTGGGAGTGATGAAGAACGATGACTTAGAAGGCAATCCAAAGATCTCAGTCACCCCGTTGGGAATCTTAAAGATGGATCGGTTTCTGCAAATACTGCCACAGTGCCAATACAACGGAGACAAAAACACATCAACATGTTCCCAGGAATCGAGATAATTAATTGACTGACATGGGGGGGTGGGGGGGTGTCGATCACTCGTGTAACACGCACGTGTGAGCTGCCGCGTGCGTGGCAGCGACTCTCCCACCTGCGGAGAAGGGCATGAAGGCGTCCCGCTTGCGGAATCTTCCGGCGGCGTCCAAGAAGTGCTCCGGGTGAAACTGGTCGGGCTTCTCCCACTGAGACTTGTCCCTGAGCACCGAGTGGAGGAGGGCGATCACAGGGGTGCCCTGCAGAGACAAAGACAAAGATCCGCCGCGTGGCCTTATGGGACTGTTTGGGGCAAAGTGCTGTCCGTGAGCAGCGCCTACGAAGGCCGGCGCGGCACGCGACAGTGGGTGGGGGTGGCCAACACCGACCGCGTCTGTCTCCCCAGTGGCGATGATTTTACGCACCACACAAGGCTACTCACTTTTGAGGTTGACTTCGCCCTAGGGGAGGCCCCAGAACCGGTTCAGATAATCGTCAGTGGGTGGTGTAGGGCCGTGCACGGGAATCGAACCGAGGCCCGCCGGGTCTTCACAGGGCGCAGCCCAAACCCCTGGGGGCCTCCGCCGCCTGTACCCCCCCCCCCCCCCGCCAAAAACATCGCCACGAACCTTGGGCAGGAAAAATCCGCGGAAGGTGACATCGTTGGCTGTGGCGTGCGGCACGGAGACGGGCGCGATGTCGGCGAAGCGCTGCACCTCGTGCACCACGGCGTGCGTGTAGGGGAGGGCATCGCGGTCGGCGAACGTTGGCAACCGCAGCGGGCCGACCACGCGGTCGATCTCCTCCTGCACGCGCTCTGCAACGCGCGCGTCGGGGGTGTTAGCGAAGCTTGACGGTCTGACCTGCTGCACATGCAGCATGGACGTCCTGATCTACTCGGAAACACAGCATGACAGCCTGATCTACTCCTGCGCTCGTTGTGTATGCACGCGCGGGCGCAGCATGACAGTCTGATCTCTTGCTAAACACCCTTTGACACATACAGCATGACAGTCTAATCTACTGCTGCACAGAGACAAATATCCCCCCCCCCCCGTATAGCCTTTAGCAGACTGTTGGGGCAAGTGCTGTTTGCGAGCACCTACGAAGGCCGGCACGGCACATGAGGGGGTGGGTGGCCAGCACTACTCCTGCACACGCTCTTACACACAGCATTACAGGTTGATCTACTCGTGCACACGCTTTTACACACAGCATTACAGGTTAATCTACTCGTGCACAAGCTCTTACACACATCATTACAGGGTGATCTACTCGTGCACACGCTCTTACACAGCATTACAGGGTGATCTGCTCCTCCACGCACTGTTGTGCATGCACGAGAACATGTCACCCCGGGCCCGGGGTCATCGAGATCTCTGCTCGAGCCTCGGGGGTTGTGCGTTGCTCCCTGGCAGTGTTCAAGAAGGTTGCCGATCACGCTGGCCGGGTCGTCTTCAGGGTATTTGTTTATCCAGGTGAGCCACTCTAAATAGACCAGAATGGTCTCATTTGCAAGGGTGAGCTTGGCTAGTCATCAGTCAAAGTGTTCATGTGCCACGAGAGAGCCAGCCACTGCTGAGAGACTCAGTTGGAATCCCAAAAATTACATCCGGGATTGAGTAGCAGCAAGCAAGTGTACTAATGTAATAAAGGTCGTGGAAGCGACTTCTGGAATCCGGTCTTTATTTGTCTTTTGTTCACAACACTTCTGTCTTACTCCTTCACGCTGCTGACAGACAGCGTGAGAGGGAGAGAGAGAGCGAGAGACACGCGCGGCCACGTGGCAGCCTGGACCCCGCTCCAGCGTGGCCTCACCCTCCGTTCGTTCCAGATCTGACCACGTGTTGTCCGTCTCCACCCCTTTAAATACCCGGGTCACGTGGTACCTTTCCACCAATCCTGGTTAACCTCCATGGAATCTTCTAGACTCCATCGTACGATTCCGGGACCACGCCCCTGACTCGTCCCCCCATTGGCTGTGGCTAAAGCCAGCAGATCCAATCCTCTACTTACAGAAGTCACCTTCCCATTACATCAGGCCCACGCCCCTAGACTTCCCCCCATTGGCTATGGGCCAGGACCGGTAGAGTCAATCATCGTAACGAGGTGTGATCCATCAACCACCCGGATATATCCTCACATTACACTAATAATAATTTTAATGTATTTGTAAGACGCCTTCCACTAATGTCTCAAGGTGCCTTCTAAGAATATGGAGAAGGAAATAACAAGAGAGACGGAGAAGCTAAATAAACTGACTTAAGAAGATGTGTTTTAAGACGAGACTTCAAGGTATCCACATTATCAGGCTCTCTTAGAGTGTAGAGTATTTCTTGTATGTCTAGGGTTTGTCCAGGTGCTCTGGTTTTGTCCCAGATGCGAATGTTGCTTTCATAGGGAAGTGTTCAAAGCTCCTTCGAAAAAAATAATTAAGACTATCAATGGGTAAAAGTTATGGTGGGGGATGAGTAGATAGGTGAGCATGTAGGTTCGTAGGTGTAAAGTTAGTTGGGCGAGTGGGTAAATTGGTAGATTCGCAGGTGAAAAGAAGAGATAGTAGGTTAGTAACTAGGAGAAAAGGCTTAGTGGGTACTTAGTTGGGTGGGTAAGAATGCAAGGTGAATAGTTGAGCAAGTAGGTTTGTTAGGGATGTAGTTTGACTATATAGTTTGCGTCATTTGATATCGACACTCTACACAGCTGTTTTCCAGGATATGTGACAAAAGTACAACACTTTCATGTGAGACTTGTATCCATATTTGATTAAATTCAAAGGCGAAACATGGACATTCAGCCAAAAACTCAAACATGGCAATTCAAACCTTCGTCCTAACCCAAACTGTAAAGCTACCAAACGTTCTGGTGTGGCTGGGATGGTCACAGCTTCAGAAAAGGCTGTCCCGGATCAACATTTTCCAGCTTCACCCTCGGGACTCGTGATTTCAGGCAGAGGTATGGAGCTACCTGAGTATGGAGGCTCCTCTACTTATAAACTTTGAGAAAACGACTTACAAACTTTCAGAGGGACGAACAAACCTGTCCCCATGTCCAGTTGCCCGTTCGGACCGAGAGTCGTAAAGTTCAACTGCCATGCAATAGATGGCGGTGGTGGCATCTACATCTGCAGAACGTGAAGAACCAGTGGCATCTACATCTTATCGGAGATCATACAACTTTTAAAGCCATTGCCGTGTTTAGTGTACACGCCGTACTACACGTTTGGAATCAACAGGAGTAAAGTTGGACTTAAGAACAAATCGACTTACGCAGAGACCCCCTGGAGCCTAACTCGTTCGTCAGTAGAGAAGTCCCTGTAGTGGGTGGGGTTAGCAGAGAAGTGGGGCCTATGAGCAATGGGTGAAGCCGTCAGAGAGAGAGAGAGAGATTGGTCAATCACTGTGTGGGGCGGGGCTAGTGGTTGAGTGGGTGTGGTCACGTGTAAGTGGGTGGGGGGACTGAAAAGGGGAGGGGCCTGCCAGCTCACGACCACCCCGTCCCAGTTGAGCCTCGCGGACATCACGATCGCTAAGCCGAGCTTGCCGCTGATGATGGATGGTGATGGTGGTGGCACTCACTCTGCATGTCCGGGAAGGTAATCATGTAGAGGAGGCCCCAGCGCAGGCTGTTGGCGGTCGTCTCCGTCCCGGCCTGGAAGAGGCTGGTGGTGCAGGCGAGGAATGCCTCGTTGTCAAACGTCGTGCTGCTCTTGCCTGCCTCCTATCGTCGACAAACCACGCGTGGCCATCGGTGATTATCGTGCATTTCGCAAGGCTAGTTGTAAAAGCAGTAACAATAACATTATTGTCGTGGACAACAACAGAGGGCGGTACAGAACAAAAAAAATATGTTGTGCAGTATGGTGCAAAAAAAGTTAAATATACATGTACATAGTGTAACAGCGTGGCACAGGGATTTGGACCCTAAGCCTCACGTGCACATTGCATCACGGCCAAGACAGCAGTTATATATACAATATAGAGTGAGTACTCGGGTTGCGGGAGACCCGACTTACAGAAATGCTCCCATAAATCACGTAAAAAAAATTACATGCGGAAATTGTTTAGTTCGTTACATGGGCGCAAATAGTGCAGCGCAGTGAGGGTGCGGATGAATGCCGCGGGCTGCCGTCGTACGCCTCGCTCCACAAAAATACCACCTTCACAAAGCCCGAGCTTCACTAGGATTTAGGTATATGGCATTTTTCGGAGCGTTACGTAATTCGTTTCTTTTGTAGCATTATGTAATTGTTTTCTACGCTTAGAACTATCTTTGTTTTCCCATTTTTCTATTGATAGTTTTCTTCATTTTCAGTTTATTTCATGAGTTATTTACTGTATGTACTTGATTTAACACAATTACACTTCGATGGCTAATGGTCTCAACCAACAGCGATCGGAGAAGTCTCGGCTAGCCTAATGCATGGTAATCGAACATTTAGAAGTGACTGCTTTCTGTTAACAATTAATATAAAAATGTTTCGTGGTATTCATAAACAATTGGATAAAGTGAATGTTCAATTAGTTTGATAATGGGTAGTGTTAGGATAGATATTCGATTAAATGAAAGAATTGTAGGAAGTGCAGAGCATATGTACAGCGATACGGTACAGGCGATAGAAAATGTACGAACCTAGTAATCGGGTAGGGGGGGGAAATTGTTGAGTTTCCTACATACGGAAAATTCGGATTACGGATTGTTCTCGGGAACCTAACCCTTCCGTAACTCGAGGACTGCCTGTCCACAGCAGGCATCAAGGATCGAACCCACGTCTTCCTACATTCCAGGCAAGGGAGATAACATCTCGCCACCTTTTCTTAGTTGAAGTTTGTTCATTGAACTGCAGTTCATCACGGTGGTATTTTTTGCGTTCCTGAAGAACACCACGTTATGGAAAAAATGCGTTATTATAAATAATATAGGATAAAAAGCACAGTCCACGATAACACGTGAGATGCGTACGCAGGCTGAACAAAGACTGAGGCGTGTGGGTAGCATCTAGAATCATCAAGCACCATCCCAATGCCCTGTGTGATGATGCTACGCCAAGGCAGCATGTACAAACACTTATTCCTACTCGTGCGACGTCGTTCTGTTCACTCGATCACGTTATATCCAATTCACATCCGCGTTATTATAAAAAATGTGTTCTCTAACAATTAAGTTATACTCCGAAGCTAAGCAGAGTCGTGCCTGGATAGTGCTTGAATACGTGACCGCCATGCATCATACCGGTGTTGTAGGCTACTGCATGGCTATGTTTTCAGTCCGGGGCAGCGCAGTCCTCTCTCCCATTATCTCACCAGCACAGCTTCACCAGGAAGCGGCAACACTCCGGCAATACAGCCGCTATCAAGACGAAGGGCCTGACCACCCAAACAGACCTCGCCAACCTCCTAATAATGCGCCCCAAATGGAGAACGCCACAGAAAGACTCGGCCGTACGCCGAGCATCATCGAGGGCTGACGGAGGAACAAGTGGCAGAACGCAAACATCATCAGGAAGCTGAATGCTCCGCAAACATCGGGTTTATCTTACATCGTATCTGAACTCGCCACGGCAGCTGCAATCACCTCCTCCACAAACAGATATCTTGAATGAAACTTTTTATTTTATTTTACCAGGTGAGGCTATAGATCTTTTTTTCGGAAGTGACCTGGCCACAAATGATCGCTCAACGAAGTGGCTCATCGTGTGGAAATTTATAGCAGCCAAATACTCGAAACGCCTATTCTTTGGTTCTTTCGGTAAAGTCACGTAGATAGAAAATAAAAAGAAAACTCACGACGTTTCGATCGCAACACAAGCGGTCGTCATCAGGTGGAGAGAAAAGGGGAGGCAAGCCTCCAACTGCAACTGTTTATAAAGGCTTGAAATGGGCGCAGACGAGCCAAAGCTGTGAGTGGGCGGGGCAGCCAATGATAATGCAGGAGAAGACAAAGGGGGACAGAGACGGGGCAGAGCTAGGGGGAGAGAGAGGGGGAGAGAAGGGGGACAGAGATAGGGGGAGAGAGGGGTAGAGATGGGGGGCATTGCACCTCGCTCCACACATCCACACTGCTGATGGTAGAGGTTGACAAGAAATTACAAATCAAGTCATGACCCAAAGTGGTTGATGACATCTTTCTAATGATTGCTGAGTTTATAACCGTCTTGTCGGTTTAAATTGGTGTCTGTGTCTATATATGTGGATGGCTTCATGAACAAATCTTTGTTGATAGCCAGTAGGCTTGCAAAGTACCATCGTTTTAGAGAAATCAATTTCGTGTGAGCCAGCCGCATTAGAATAATGATCAGCTGCGGCAGAAGTATTGGTCCTACCGTGTTTCAAATCTGCTTTATGCTCACGAACATGGTCGGAGACATGTCGCTTAGTTTCCCCAATGTAACTGCTGCCGCAGATACAGCTTAGTTTGTATACACCGGAATATTGCATGTCAGGCATCTTGTCCTTCACAGATGAGATAAAATCACGAAAGTTATGTACTGTGTTAAATTGGACCTGGATATTGTGTTTGTTCATGATTTTGGAAATATTTTTGGTTACCCCTGCTATGTATGGCAAGGTGATATGAAGAATATAAGAATATGAATTCCTGTCTGTTTTTAAATGTGGAGGGAAACCCAGAGGACCTGAAGAAAAATACATGTAACCATGGGAAGAGCATGCAAACTCCAAATATACAAGTGTAAGGATCAGGATAAAACTCACGACCTCCTGTATGCTAAAAACTAAACAATGTATTTTATTTTAACCAGGTAAGGCCCACTGAGCTATGTAGCTCTTTTTCAAATTCGACCTGGCCACAAATGATAGCTCAACAAAGTGGCTTATCGCATGGAAATGTATAGTAGCCAAATACTCATAAACGCATGATGTCGATTCTAAATGTGGAGGGAAAACCCGGAGGACCCGGATAAAAATCCACGTGACCACAGGGAGAGAGACACGTAAACTCCAAATATACAGCAAGTGTCAGGGTCGGGATCGATCCCACGACATCGTATATACCAGGCGAGGTAGTTAACATCTCCTAGCCACCGTGCAAAGTGGTTACACACAGGTGTCAGGGTCGGGATCTAACCCACGCATGAAGCAACTTTGACATCCGTGCCGCGTATGCGATGGTCGTTCCCTCCTGCAGGTGGCTTTACCCAGACAGGAGCAGCCCCATCTGCCTCTTCCCTCTTTGGCTATCTATGCGCATGCATCGTTGTCCGTTTACAGGCTCGTGCAATAAGCACATAAATTGCATTTTTAATGTTTCCTCACTTATTCGTACCGGTGAACGATACTTTGTAGTAATTTGTCCGAGCCAACTTTCGTTACGGGACATTTATTTAACTTGACATTAATTTATGTCAGTGCAGTATTTTCGATGTCATTTGTAACTCGGTTTGATTTTTTTCTCTGATTTGTATTTTATTGTTTTGGCAATTTTTTGTTCTATTTGTTTCGCTATTGTACTTCTCTCTTGTCGTTTTGGTGACTCAGGTCATGCTTTCTAAATTACACTTTATCCTGCTCTCTTTTGAGATCCCACCTGGTTACCCAAAATAAAATAGCAGCCATTTGCCCCAGAGTTTTTCCCCTTCCTGTCATGGACCATCTGCCGCACGTTCACTCCACAGTATCAAGGCCGGTCCCCAAGCCCAGCTGCGTCCGATAGGCAGCTGGCAATTAAACTACCTCCCAAATTGTGATTTATTGGCCGGCCATTGAACAAAGATGTTATTCACGAACTTGGTATCCGCGATTTTGGCTATCTGCGAATCGCATCTGGAACTTTACACGACTGCAAATAAATAAATTGATGAGATAAATGACGAGGGACAATGTGATGCGAGAAAGTGATAATATAAAGTGAAGAGAGAGAAAGTGATGAGAAAAAGTGATTTTTAAATTGACGAAAGTAACGTGATAAAAAAGATGAGAGATACAATTTTCACGCACTTAATAGGCCTACGTATTTATTTAAACTAATTCATTAAAACATTTTACATCCGCCAAATATGCCGTTCATGGGAACGTATATCCCTCGGCGCGAATAGCGAGGGAAACGCCGTATACCTTCTCGGCCTGCTTGTCGATGAAGGCGTCGATGTAGTCCCGCGGCTCGTTGGGCGTGCGCTCGTCCCGGTGCTCATCTATGTAGACCTGCAGGAAGTCGAACAACCGCTGCTTGTCCTTGAACAGTTGCTTGTGCGGCCCCGGGAAGTGCTTCAGCAGGGGGAACGCGTTGTACACCTGGAACGAGGAGAGGAGGAGCGCCGCCGACCGAGAATGAAGGCTCCGTAGGTAGGAATAAGGCGACCCCAAAACCACGTCCCCCCCCCTCCCCCGGTCTTGGATGGGACTGGTCATCACCGTTTCAGAAAGGCTGTCCCAAGTGGCGTAGTAACGACATTGTCAGTTCGGGGAGGGAGGAGGTCTGGCAATCGGTCAGGTGGGGAACCCCCAATATTTGATTTGTCTCGCACGGTCGCACCTAGAGGCTATTACACAGCGCGGCTCCTCTCGCCTAATCACAACTTCGTTACGTTCACGGTCTCCGACATTTAACGCTGCAGGGCCGCTCCGTTCTTGCAAAATGCAGCCACTACAGCTCCGTAGTAATACCTCTTTGCGTATCTAGTGAAATACATATCTCAGAAACGGAGTTCTATTCTACGTCCAAAGTTATTTTATTCAAGTTACTGTCATTCAAAGCAAATTCTGTTACGTTACGTTTCTTTACGGTAAAAAAAACTATGACTTACAATACTAAACTATTGAAAACATATCTCGTGGTGGTTATCAAAGGGGCCCCAACTCGTAGCTTTTGGCACGGGGGGGGTTGGTCAAGGCACCCCCTGCCACATGACCACGGGGAGAGAGAGAAAACATGCAAACTCCAAATATACAGCATGCGTCAGGGTCGGGATCGAACCCACAACCTCCTGCATACCAGGCGAGGTAGTTAACATCTCGCCGCCACCTCCACCTACCCTGTACATCGCCTCGATTCACGTCGTTTCGATATGTGCCGTCGCACCATTTCAGGAGCGGCATCCCAGACGTAAACCCGGGGGCGCTTACCTGCACGTGGAAAATAAATCCTTTCAGCCACGGCAAAATGTATTTTAGGCCCCCGTAAAGAACATTTCCGCGGGCGGGCTGGACACACAGCAAGCTCACCTGCGCCCAAGCATTGCCCATCGTCTGCACATTGCTGTTGAGCAACTCGAGCAGGTGGATGATCTGCGCGTCGCTGTAGTCGAACCGCTTGCCCAGCGTGATGGAGCAGATCACGTTCCCCGTCGCCAAGTTGATGTGGGTCATCGTCTCGAATGGCCTCCCTTGTGCATGAAACCAACATCAAGAGGGGGTTTCAAAGTGTGTCGTTTAGTTCCCTGGCTAACCCGTGACCTGGCGCGCTAGTCTGCCAGTATTGTCGCAACATTTTTTCTAATTTAGCCAATTTGGATCCTGACGCTGGCAACAATGGCCTCTCCTCTTGCAAATGGCGTCGTTGCGTATTTATATTCGCTGCGAGTGAAACGGACCGCACCTGGTATTGTGACGGTTTTAATACCCATAGTTAAAATTAGGGTAACCGGCTTCTGCTGGGCCAACCTTTAAGACAGCAGTTCTCAACTGGAGGTACGTGGACCCCTGGGGGTAACGTGGCAATGTCCCAGGGGGTATGCGAGGTGGTTCACAAATGCGTGAAATTATATCGTACGTGAGAGTCATTGGTATATAGTCACGTATGAATCTGCAAGTATGAAATAACTACGATGAAATGAAGATCCTTGTGGTAACCTAGAACGACGTGAAAGACCTTTCGAAACTCGTTGATCATAAACAACGTTGGTTTGAAAGAGTAACCAGCGAGCACGAACAAATTACTTCACGCAAGCAGAGCATCCGTTTAAAAAAACATTATTCGCTTGCAGTTACTAGCTAATTAGGATACCTCACAAACTGGGCATTTGGTTAAAATGTCAATGTTCATTATTTATACATTTATTTCACAGAACCATGTTAGGTCAGAGAAGGGGGAGGGTGGGGTACTCGGTTGAAAGAAAATTCAACAAGGGGGTCACAGTAGCCAAAAAAGATTGAGAATCACTGCTTTAAGATATTCAGGGGCTCCTTTTTTATTTTGTGCCGTGGCTGTTTACCACCTTACGATATTCATGTTAAGGCACCACGGTGGCGAGATGCTAACTACCTCGCCTGGTATACAGTAGGTTGTGGGTGCGATCCAGACCCTGACTCATGCATATTTGGAGTCTGTGTGTCTCTCTCCCCGTTTTTCCCTCCACATTTAGAATCAACGTGCGCTTAAGAGTATTTGGCTGCTGTAAAGTTCCACACGATCGGCCACTTCGTTGAGCTATCATTTGTGGCCAGGTCGCGTCTCAAAAATAAGCTACGTAGCTCAGTGGGGGGGGGGGGGGGGGGGGGCCTTTATCTTTGCAATATAAAAAAAGACAATGGTCAAGGGGTCGGCCAATCGCGTCAGACTGTCACGCGCTCTGTGCTCCCTCTCACCAAGTCTGCCTTCGAAAGGCTCTATCTTAGAGGGGCAACGTGTTGTTAATAAAATACTTTGAGAAAAAAAAAGAGGCCGCGTGTAAATGTTCGGCTCGTTGAATGGGTTTCACGGGGGGGGAGGGGGGTGCTAAGTCTCTGGTCAGCCCCATCCCCCCACACCAGCCGCCGAATGTTTTTTTTCCCTCTAGAGTTCCCCCGGCCCCGGCACAACCGTCCATGTCCTTGAAGCGGTGCAGGAGGGCTTCGGCCTCCTCTGCGACCACTGCCTCCACGCTTCTCTTGCCCATGCCCAGCGTCCGGAGCACGGACAGCGAAAAGCGTCTCCGAATGCGCGCGTGCTCGCTCTGCGCAAACACCAGCCCTGCGGTGGGAGGAAGCAGAGAGACAAACACAGTCAAGGCCGGTGGTTCTTAACCTGGGTTGCACACTGCACCCCCTGGGGACGCGAGATGCCCGTTCTGGGGGTGCGAGACGTGGGCAGATTTTTTTTTAGAAGGTAAACCGTCGAAACACAAATTAAACACGGGCACATAAGTTACAACTTACTTTGTTTCATCAAACCCTATGGACAGGGTGCTTCAAAAATGTTTTAACACTTATATGAGACTATCATTATTGGAAAAAGAGCAGATAATACTACACTGTAACATGATAACAAATGTCATGTTAATAGCTTCAAAAAGTCAAAGTCTCCACTTGTTCGCCATCGTTGTCAACGAATGCCTGGAATCTTCTCCAGGTGGTCTCCAGAGCCCGGAAGAACATTTCTTGCGCTATTGTTGCAAATTCTCAGAAGTGTTAACATTTTATTGAAGCACCTTGTATTTATTAACATAATTGCTTTACGATTGAGAACCAAAGGGGTGCAGGCTGCAGTAAAGGTTAAGAACCACACTGCTCTAAAGGAACGGGGGCTCGACGAAGCCGACCGCGAGGAGAACAAGCGGTCGATTGAAACATTTCTAGTCGGATTTTCACTCTTCAACGTTCAAATCGTGCACCAGCTCTATAAAGAACGGTGGCGTCGATGTGACTCAGCCCTCTGGTATCTAGGTGACTTTACCGAAAGACCCAAAGAGCATGTAACTATTATATAAAACAAAATTGAGTACTGAGACATCTCCTTTACCAGTGGCAAAATATAGTAATAGGTTTTTACCCTTTCAACTGGTACAAATCATTATCATTATCAGAGTTGTTTCTTTTTGTTTGCATTTTTACTGCTTGTGTTGTGGTTATTGCAAACATGATGCCTTGTATAAAGGTGTCAGTTTTTTGTACCAGTTGAAAGGGTAAACCCCTATTGCTAGGATATTGCGAACGCAAGGGCACCATCGACTCAAAGGGGTGTTTTTTGGGGATAACGACTCGGTGGGTGAAACTTCGATTGAAAGAATTAAATGGGTCGCTTTTTTGCAGGACAAAGCACTTTGCAACGCGAGAATATCTCACGGGTGTTTGCTTGTGACGACGCAACGCGATCGCCGAAGATCCGATTACTAGTTTTGCGTCTTCGTTCAACTTTGGCAGCGGTTTTTAGTTGCAGGCCCTTCACTGCCGCCGAGATTGTAATGCGATGTTGACGTTCCGAGTATTTTATTTGGCCGTGAGAATGAGGGACAGATCTCTTACAATCATGTTACCAACAACAACAATGCTACCAACAACAACAATGCTACCAGCAACAAAGATGCTACCTATAACAAAGATGCTACCAACAACAATGTAATCAACAACAATCATGTTACCAGCAACAATGCTACCAACACCAATGATGCTACCTACAACAATAATGTTCCCAACAACAAGCATGTTACCAACAACAATGCTACCTACACCAATTGTAGTGTGTCAACTGAAGCACACACACTGTTGTAGGAGGCAACGTATTTATTACATATTTACTGTACACCAGTTCTGTTTCTAAGTGTTGCTAACTTCCCCCAGGCTGCTGCTCACTATGTGCGTGCGTGTTGGTCGTAGGTTCCCCGAGCCAAGCCCCGAATGCCCCCCTCGCTCCCCCTTTATCCCTTGGCCCTCCCCTAGCCCCCTGCCGCATGGCTGTATCGTCGTGTCCCTTCTTCCGGCCACGGGTCCCTCTCTCCTCCAATTGAGACCCACTTCCAGTCACGTGCCCCCAGCTCGTACAATTGAGGACCGCTTCCGGTCCAGTGACTTTTGTGTAACCCACAGAGACATCCGACTGTGTCTCTACACAATGATGCTACCTACAACAATAATGTTACCGACAACAATAATCCTAGCTACAACTTTAATGCTACCTACAACAATAATGCTATCAACAACAATCATGTTACCAACAAGAATGATGTTAACAACAATGATACCTACAACAAAGCCTTTTCCCACAATTATTTCTCAAGTTCGGTGATAATTTAAGTATTTTCACTGTACCGTAAATAAAACAAATCACGACGTTTCTATCGCAACACAAGCGGTCATCATCAGGCAAAGAAGTCAGCCTCTAAAGGCAAACTGTTTATAAAGGTTTGGGGAAGGGCGTAGCCCAAGTGTATCAACAGCACCAGGAGCATGGGTGGTGCACGAGTGCCAATGCAGCAACAATGCCAATGCAGCAACAATGCTATAATGCAGCAACAATGCCAATGCAGCAACAATGCAGCAACAATGCCAATGCTGCAACAATGCCAAAGCAGCAACAATGTCAATGCAGTGGGCGAGAGAGCTGCCATGGCAAGAGGTTATATAGGTAAGAGAGGGGGGGAGGAGCAAAGGGGGGGAGAGAGAGAGAGGGGGTGGGGCAGGGGGATGGGGGGGTGGGGCTGCGTGAGCGCTCGGGGGAGAGAGGACATGAAGCTGGGGGGGAAGTGGGCGGAGCTGGAAGTGGGAGGCTGGGAACGATGGGGATGCGGGGCGGGGGGAAATTAACTCGGAAAAATAGACTAGTACCCGGCAGATATGATGGAACAACCATAAATAGTTGAGGTTTTACCTGGTTAATAACATCCTTCCAATTATTGCTTAATTTGTATCCATCTTCTCGGTTGAAGTTATGGTTATGTATCTGGATGGCTTTATGAACAAACCTTTGATAGTAGCCAGAAGGTTTGCAGAATATCTTGGTTTCGGAAAAAAATACGGCCACCAACACCAGAGACGATTATTTGAGCCGGTCCTGGCCCTTCCCTAGGTCGACTCAGCCTCAAATTAGTAACCTGGTGTGGCCTGTGAACGTCACCACTAGGGAGACATAGGCAGCCGGGTGTGGTGTAGGCCACCCACCCCCTCGTGTGCTGTGCCGGCCTTCATAGGTGCTGCTCGCTAACAGCACTTGCCCCGACAGTCCGTTACAGGCTACACGGGGGATCTTTGTCTTTGGTGGTGGTGCACTCTACACTTCCTAACCTTTGCTCGTGGACAAGTCCCTGAATATGGGCACGATGGGCCGGTCCGAGAAGTCGTCTGCTTGCAACACGAGAGCCTCCCGCACGGCTTCGTATCCCGCCAGGACGACGCTGCGGCGTGGGCCGAGGCTCACGCTGTACACCGGCCCGTACGTCTCAGCCAGCTGTGCCGCGCACGCCATCAGACATCGGAATAGCAGCGATTTAAGCCGCACCACCTCTACATAATAATAGGCTCAGTCAACCATTCTACACAACAAAGACTCATTTCCTGGCAGTGATTTCAGCCGCATCATCTCTACATAATAAAAAGGCTCAGTCCCTTTTACACACACCTTCACATCATCCGCACCTAGTTTACACAACAAAGGCTCATTCCTAACAGCGTGCTTCAGCCGCACCGAACCTCACAAAAATAATATTCAGGGCCTACCTTGGCTCCTCCCACCCTCAACCAGTATATATACAAATACTGTTTTCTTTGTATTTCTCTCACTTGATACAGCTATCGTGCTGTGACGGTTCCACCTGAAGACGGAAGCTTGTGTTGCCTCCGAAACGTCGTGATTTTTTATTTTATTTTACTTTTATTAATTTAACATTTTTACCTACGTGACTTTACTGAAAAAACCTAAGAATATGAATCCTTGCAGTCACGAAAGCTTCAAATCTAGAATCGGAATAAGTGTCAAGTGTAACCGGTTGATCGTCGATCGTCCGGCCTTCTAGCATTAATGCCACGGCGGCAAGATGTTAGCTACCTCGCCTGATGTACAGGAGGTCGTGGGTTCGATCCCGACCCCGACGCCTGCTGTATATTTGGAGGTTGCGTGTCTCTCTCTCTCTCACCGCGGTCATGTGGAATTTTTATCCGGGTCCTCCGGTTTTCCCCTCCACATTTGGAATCAACATCACCTGTTTAGAGTTTTTGGCTGCTATAAATTTTTGCACAATAAGCCACTTCGTTGAGTTATCATTTGTGATTAGTTCGCGTCTGAAAAAGAGCTACACAGTTAAGTGGGGCCTTACCTGATAAAATAAAATTAGTTGAATAAGTTTTCTTAGGTCGAACAACTGTGAGACAAGGCCATACAGGAGGTTATGCCTGATGTAGGCCAATCAATTTCAAGGACAATACACACATCAGATCATATTTGTTTGCATGGATTTACCACAAGCATGTATTTTTTGTCGAATTTCTTATCATTCCTATTTTGTTCTAATTTGTACCAGGTTTCTCTGTCATATGTTAACGATTAAGAACTTTTTCAAATAAATCGATCTCAGTGGATTCTTCTACATCTTCTAAGAATTTCACGTTTCAAAAGACTTCCTGGGAAGTGAATGATTGGTGAGCTTTCCGTGAATGCTTTATGTGGTTATTAAGTCGTTGTTTTAACAAAACCCTTCAAAAACTAAAATATATATTGACTTAAAGCTTTCGTGACTGCAGGAATTCATGTAAAATATATATGCATACACTCATTTGTTTAGACGTGTCTCACCTAACGAGCGAGATACATTCGCAAAAAATGCTTGTTAAGCGAACACTTGTTAAGCGTTTATCGTTTCCCATTGGCTCCCATGTTAAAAGAGAAGTTACGTTTCAACCCCAATATTTTACACTCTTGAGCAACTTTTTTTTAAACATGAGAAATACAAATCATGTTCAAATAAAGTAATAAATCACCACACATGAAGAACCACAGTGATTGCAGGTGCCTGTCCTCAGCATCTGCAATGAATTAGTGCCCCCCCCACCCACCGCTCCCCCACCCACCCACCCATTACAGAAACACCACGAGGCCCCTTCTCCATAAAATGGCGAATCACGCACACAGCACAGCTGGTTAACAAACAGCTGCGGGCTGCAGTGGGCCCCCTTCTCCCACGGAACGCATTCGATTGACCGGTCCTCCGCTCGTTACACGAGCATTTGCTCGTTTTGCGAACAAATTGGTCTATATCGCAAATGCTCGTTGCAGCGGATTCTCGCCGAAAGAACACTCTTTAAGCGAGACGCAGGCCTGTATAACTACAATTATCAAAGTTGTGGACACATTGCACTCTGGGTAACCGTATCACAGTGCTCACCTTTGAGAGGGTCTCGTACGGGGCATGCAGGTTGACCTGCATCAGATTTCCCAACAGGGGCCATGGCCGGGGACCTGGGGGGAATCTTTTGGAGCCGCCTCCCAGCAGACGTTGGGCGGACCAGACCAGGAAGATCAGCAGCAGCAAGCACGAAGGAACCCAGAACGTGGAGCCGCCCAGAGCGTCACTCGGAGACGCATCCACAGACATGGCGACCCTGCGCGATAGGGGGCGAGCATCAAGCGGTCAGGGAGACGCGATGCGTCACCGTTTTAGTTCCTCGGAAGTAGCAACCCTACCTCCCAAATGTTGTTGAGCACAGGGGGGGGGGGGGGAAACGTTGGCAAATACCGGAATCCCTTCACAAATCACACGGATCACGATGGTCATCTTTGGCACGACTTCACTGCCTCCCTGGTGCTGAATGAACTGCCACACCCTTCGTCGGCCAATCGCTGCCACCTCCTTTTTCCTTCGCTCCCCGGGTGGAAGAGCGGGCGCCCTTCAATCGGCCCATCTGCCGAGGGGTCGCCCCTCGAAGCTCGCTGCGAGCACCAGAGGGCTAAGATGACCCATGGCAGCCACACACATAGCATGCCTCTGCTAGTCTCCCGGACCTTTGCATTTAAGCATGACCCTGGTTATACCGGCCTGTGAAGATGACAGCAGCAGCGACAGTGGCAGCGGCAGGGGCCACGGCACCTCAACGCATCTGGGACACCAAACAGTTGTGCAAGCTAATAGAGAAAATGATAAAGGTGGTGGGACCCAAAGGGGAGGCCGGGGGTGGGGGTGAGGTTGCACATAGCATCGAGGCGATGTTCTTGTGACCTTTAAATGCCTGCGACCTTTCTGAGAATTGTGTTTGTTTGGGAGGATGCTTGAGAATACCCCATTATAAACATTTCAATCAGTCACTCACGAGGCGTAGTCGGCGAAGGACAGTTGCGCCGGACGCGTAACCTCTTGTGAAAGCGTTCGCATAGATTGCTCTTGACTACTGTGCACTGGCATCTCGAGTGATTTGTTTGATCCACAGAGCACGGGAAAGGGGGGAGGGGAGGTTTGCAGAGCGGGTGACCACGGGTAGAGCAGCACCATTTCTTTGAGGGTCGCAGTCCACCGCTTCAAACGCCGACCGCCAACAAAAGTGCCCGCAATTTGCTGGAGTTTGCGCGTCAAGACGGGCGATGTTGTTGTGTTCTTATAATAACGTGATACGCTCGTTATTGTAATAAAAAATATCATAAAATACTGTTTGCTATCTGTATTATTGTTGTTGTTGTTGTTAGCAATATTTCCGATACCCCAATGAAGCACTCATATTGCTCATACGAAAGAAATAACGTCAGAATGTATCCCCATATACACAATGGTATAATGACCCCTTTTTAATGCTTATTTGCTTAGCGCTCACTTCTCCAGGAACGCATCTTGAGCACCAAGCAAGATCTGCTGTATTTTAGTACACTACTGTAGTGCTCGACTTGACACGACAGCTTCTTGCTTTTCTCTCTCACTTTATTCCGCTAATACCGATCAACATTCCTCCAGCTAACACCAATCCACATTCCTCCCGCGCGCTCTCCGCTCGCCGCGTTCCGCCAGCCTTGCTCGCTCCGCGTCTCTCCGTCACAGTTCAGCCGCTCTTTATCAGCTTCTCCGCCACACTCCAGCCGCTTCTGCGGACTTCTCCGCTGCTACCCTATACTTCTCCGCTGCTACCCTATACTTCTCCGCTGCTTCGGCTCCAACATCCTTCTCCTCCCAGGCGCGAACTCCCGTCTCCTTCAAAACCCCCTCCCTTTATCCCCAGGGCAATTAATCTCCAATTAATCGGTGGCACCCCCCGCGACGCCCGTCGCCCCCTAGCCCCCGCTGGCACCTGCCACGTTTTCCAGACAACACGGCGCCACTTAGCGACAACTTCCCGGCCAATCAGCGCACTGTGTCCTTAATTGCCCCTGACCTGTCTCTGACCTTCTCACGCCTAACGACAATAAAAACCTCGACCTCGTTTACTCCCACTGTACTCTGCACGCGGGTACACCCACTCCCGTGTGTGGCGCGTAATTCAGGCACTACACTACATTACTAATTCACAGACACTAGTTGGAGGTACTCTCTCTCTTTTATTTCGGTCTTCACAGCCTTAGGGGATAACCTACACACCGGGTCGGGACAGCCAACATGCTGCCAGACCCACAGCTTGAAGAGGGCAAAGATCACGATGACGACGGCACGACGAGTTCCATTCCAGATCGCAGCAGCCCCGACTGTGAGTCAGAGCGCGCCTTTTATCCTGCCCAGCGTGGCCAGGCTCCGCCCTCGGCTCCGCACCCTCCAGATCCCACAGAGGGCTCCGTGCCTCGCCCACAGGTCCAACTGGTGGAACGGGCTGTTACCCCTAATTCCATTGTCTACCAATCTTCCAGCGGCACGCGCTACAGTGACTCATTCAATGTCACTACACATATAAAGTATTCCTGGCTGGCTGGCACGCGGGCAGTGGTGACGCCACCGCTCATATCTGCGCGATTACATCACCCACATCCCACAGCGTTGAGCTGGTTTTGTGCGTGCTGACGTCACGCAAATGTCATGCATTTATGTAGTGGTGTGGGGAAGTATAACTATTTAAAAACTAAACCATTAAAAAATATATTTTACCAGGTAAGGCTATACAGCTCTTTTTCAGAAGCGACCTGGCCACAAAAGACAGCTCAGCGAAGTGACTTATCACGCGGAAATGGATAGCAGCCAAATGATATCATCTAAACGTGTGATGTTCATTCTAAATGTGGAGGGGAAAAAAATTGAAGGACCCCGAGAAAAATCAACGTGACCATGGAGAGATAGAGATAAAACATGAAAACTCAAATATACAGCAGGCATTAGGGTCAGGAACGTACCCACGACCTTCTGTGTACCAGGCGAGGTGGTTAACATCTCGCCACATCTCCACTCTACAGGGCAGAGCACCTTATCATGGGCCTAACTGCTCATTGTAACATTTTGGAAAATAAACCCAGCCCACACCGATGATCAAATCGCGCGAAATGTGCCCAAATCCATCAGATTTCCATCAAATTTCCATCAAATTTCCATCGATGCACTCTATGTTCCCATATCTGCGCTCTCCACCGCCACCGTCACAAGCCCGCGCTCACCAGTTTTGCCAAACATGGTTGTATAAGCCCCACGAAGCGGGGGAGGGGGAAATCAGAAACACGATATGCCACGTTGGCAACCATAAACATAACTCTGGAAATAATTAATCAGAACCGGTGATCGCGATGAGAGTTGCACTTATGGGATCCCATTAACTCTGCACAAGGAAAACCCCGTTGGGAAGACATCACTGCACATTTGGACTTTGCTTACTCCGGCTGCACAAAGTCTGGAGTGCTCCTGCAAGACCCGGGTGCCTTAAACCCAAAGAACACAGACGGCCAAACACCACGGCAAATCATGATGTTGGCCTGCCACACGATGCTCCCCTGCTCAAGGGCACTAATGAACAGGCTCACATCGCTCTCAGCGTGTCACACAATCCGTGATGTGTGGGGTGGGATACGAAGGCCTTTGTCCTGAGTTTTATAAAGAACCTGGAGGGCTCCATTCAACAACGGCTTGCAAATCTTTTTTTAGATTTTACCATCGTACAAAGGACAACAGGTAAATGGAAAAAAAACCGTGGAAGAAAGGCAAAATCGATGCCATTTTGCATCCTGGAAAGCCGCAAGATCTTTACAACTACAGGGCCAATACCCCTCTTGTCTTCCAACTCCAAGCTGACGGGACGTACCGTGGTTGCCAGACTTCACCCCGATTGTCGACCTACCAGCTGCCTGTGTCCCGAACAGCCCGGATCTCGAATCGGCCGTAGCTGTCAAAGAGCAGTTCCATCACCAGCTTCATAGTAGTTGGTTGTAAAGCATCAGCAGAAAGCTAGCACAGGGATAATTTACCCACCTCCTCTGCTGCCCCATGGTTGGCATCATGGCCCGATGCTGAAGATAGCCAAAATCATCAGCTGCTGCTCCACCGTACACCTAAGCAATGCAATGCTCAGCAACTATACTCTCAGTGTACACCTCGCAACTAAAAGCTGCTAAAAGCAGCGAGGTGTACAGCTAT
The DNA here is from genome assembly GCF_015708825.2 of Lethenteron reissneri. Taxonomy (NCBI): domain Eukaryota; kingdom Metazoa; phylum Chordata; class Hyperoartia; order Petromyzontiformes; family Petromyzontidae; genus Lethenteron; species Lethenteron reissneri. The sequence continues at coordinate 2,573,250 of NC_083832.1, forward strand.
AAGACTAAATCTTGATTTGAAGCTTTCATGACTGCAGGAATCCATACTCTTTGGTTATTTCGGCAAAGTCACGTAGGTAGAAAAAAATATATATCACAGTGATATTACTTTTATTTTCATCACAGTGATTTTTATTATTTTTATTTTTTTATTTTTCTACGTACGTGACTTTACCGAAAGAACCAAAGAGTATAAAACGAAAAACGTTTTATTTTACCAAGTAAGGTCCGTTAAGCTACATTAGCTCTTTTTCAGAAACGATCGGAACACAAATAATAGCTCAACGAAGTGGCTTATCACGTGGAAAGAATAGCAGCCAAATACTCTAAACGCACGTTGTTTCTAAATGTGGAGGGAACAATCGGAAGACCCGGAGAAAGATCCATGCAACAACAGGGAGAACATGCAAACTCTAAATATACAGCAGGCATCAGATTCTTGTGCGAACCCACGACTTCCTGTATACCAGGCGAGGTAGTAAGCATCTCGCCACCGTGGCACCCCTTATATATCGTGCCCTTCCGTGTCCATCATTTCGCGTGCTCATATATGCAGGTGACATCGTCCTTATAGCACAGGGCACACACCTCGAACACGTTGCCAATAACAGCTGATCTCATGTGATTGGACGCATATTTCCGTCGCTGGAGACTCCGACCAAATCCCTTGAAAAGCACCACCGGCGCTTTTCGCCTGAACAATCGTGGAGCAGATGCCACCCTCGATGTCGTCCTTCCGTGGTAACCGAGCGCGCTGTGAACCCGCTCCAAGACATCTCGGCAGGGCCGAATTAAGATTGTGTCGGCCCCTGGGCTACAGGTACTGTGAGGCCCCCAGTAATATTTTCAAAAGGAAAACAAAGTTAAAGAAAAAATATAATTTATTTTTACAAGGCCAACAACAAATAAAATTCAGCATAACATCGCACCTCCTGACGTCGACGTTTCCTCAAAGACACCGGTGGATGCATAAACCGCATCAGAACATCAACAGCCCGATGCGCACATTCCCCCCCATTAAAAGGTGAACTTAAAGACAGTCTACAGTGTTACTGTGGCCACGCAAGCCAGACTATGGACCGTATATTTAACCACTTTCGTCTCTGATGGAGCCCTCTCGTGGCTGGCAGGCCTCTACATCGGCATTTAGCTCCTGCACGTGTTGCAATGATAGGCAAGAAGCGTAGGCCCACGACCCCCATACGGCGTGGGGAGATAGATCTTCATCCAGTCGTCCTGCTTACCTGCACCGCCGAAGATATCCGAGTCGACGTGACCAAGCCACCAGAGGGGACAGGAGCCAGGTATTTATACCCCAACAGAACAAAGAAAAAATGTACACCGCACTCTTAGCCAAAATGATTAAAGTTCACATTAGCGATGCAAAATAATCATTAACAGAAGGCCGTGTGGCCAATGAAATGTGGAAAAAAGTCTATTTTATAGCTATTCGTTTTATGTGGAAAGACAAATATATACTAAAAAAAGCAAATCTGCGTGCTGTATTTATTTTTGATGTGATGGACTGCGCAAGAGTGCAGGATTTTATACAAACCACAATACACATCTCATTGGGGCGTGGGAGGCGTTGGATGAAATCACAGGTAACAACAACGACAACCGCCTTTCGCCACAAAGTGGCGGTGACGTCACCACGACGCTTGTGCCAGGTAAACACCCACACGGACACACACACAAGTCCACGAGACATTGTGTTCTTCATTATTCACACATCACGACAAACTTTCTCTTTGACATTTGTTCCCGACAGCTGCAGATCTAGACACTGCTGAATGAAGGCCTCCCCCAAGCCTCTTTTGGTCCTTTGCCGTGTAACAATTCACCTGCACAGTGAGCTGATAACAGCTGATTATGGCTAATAATTTGGAGGTAACGTTACCTCCAAAGTGCCTTTTTATATCCGTGTAACGCCCGCGAATAACAGGAGCTCCGGCGGGTGGACTATTTTGATTGCGTGGACAAGATTGTTATACGGGGACAACTAGGTGATGTAGAGGGGCCGACGGAGATGCAAAAGAGACAAATAGATAGTAAAAGAGTGCCTCTCTTCGCGCTGGTAGATGAACTCCGAAATGGGGCTTGTGCGCTTTTTGCTAAACAAAAAAACCCAACTCATAGTGAAGTCCTGTCGAGGTTTAGTTTGTGAATTCAGGGGAGAAACTCAGAAGACCAGGATAAAGTCTCATTTTTCAGGGATCGCCTACATCACCAAAAATGACAAGAACATAGCAAATAAAATACATAAAATGAAGCAAATATAAATAACGTTGAAAAAACAACGGTGTCACATGAGATATTGGAAATACAGCATTGCACAAACACATTAATAAAAAATACCCTATGGTGTAAGCCGAGTTGGGTAGATCATTTGAAGACTCGTAAAATCATTCATTTACAGAATACATCAATCAGGCCAAATGAGAGAGTGGATTCAGTAAATCCAAATTGGTTTTAAAGGTTGATTTGTATACGATGTCAACATAGTCTATGAGAGGCATAGAGGTGGTAGCTTTCAAATGTGTCCGTGTAGAAGTTCAAAAATAGGATTGGTTTGTATACGGGGAGGTGCCCCCACCCTATCACACGGGGATACAGAGATACGTTGAGATGCAGAGAGACAAACAGAGAGAGTAACCGAGCTGCTGAGAGACAGGCAGAAAAATAAATGGGGGGAAACACAGAAATGCAGAAAGAAACGGAGATATGTAATATAAGAACAAGAAATATACAATTAATGAAATCTCTGTGAATTTGACTTTGCCACAAAAATGTTGCCAATTAGGCGAACTATGTTTAGTTCCGTACCTCGCCATGACATTTCACTTTGCGAACGCGGCACCAGCGCAGTCCTCGCTAGTCTGTAGCGCTGTAAGGCAATCTCGATAGTGGCCGCACCGTCCCACGTCAAACCGCGGTTTTATAGCCCCCTGCGAGGTCGGCTTCCATCCCCGCGGTAAGCCGCCAGTGTTGTTGTTGATGCCGCTACTGCGGCTGCGCGGGGGGACTCCGGTGCGATCGGCCGAGGCGTCCGCCCGAGTAAACGCATCAAAAGAAGCGAAGCCTCCCATGTCCCCTTGACCATTTCGGTCATTTCTGCCGAGGAGACGCGGTCCGACGGCGGACCTCGGCGTTTGTTGATGTGCTCACTGGAGTGGGCGCCACGGCACACTCCAGTGAGCACTACCTCGCCTGGTTATACAGGAGGTCGTGGGTTCGATCCTGACCCTGACGCCTGCTGTTTATTTACAGTTTGCGTGTCTCTCTCTCTCTTCCCATAGAGATATTAACTACCTCGCCTGGTTATACAGGAGGTCGTGGGTTCGATCCTGACCCTGACGCCTGCTGTTTATTTAGAGTTTGCGTGTCTCTCCCTCTCTCCCCATAGAGATGTTAACTACCTCGCCTGGTTATACATGAGGTCGTGGGTTCGATCCTGAGCCTGACGCCTGCTGTTTATTTAGAGTTTGCGTGTCTCTCCCTTTCTCCCCATATAGATGTTAACTACCTCGCCTGGTTATACATGAGGTCGTGGGTTCGATCCTGACCCTGACGCCTGCTGTTTATTTAGAGTTTGCGTGTCTCTCTCTCTCCCCATAGAGATGTTAACTTGCTCGCCTGATATGGTATGCAGGAGGTCGTCTGGTATGTAGGAGGATGTGGGTTAGATCCCGACCCTGACGCCTGCTAAACTCGCCAGATGTTTGGAAAAACAAAACATCCAAGTCAGATTTGGCACGGTACATAAAATACAGAAATTAATATCTGGTACAAAGATGTATTACCAAAGCTATCAACAGAAGGTGTATAAAAGATTAACTGCACGTGTGGTAAATATTATGTTGGGCAAACAGGATGAATGATCAGCACGAGACTAAAAGAACATCAGATAAATATGAAATACTCCCAAAACAACTGTCAGCAGTAGCAGAACACGCGTGCCAACAAGGACACTCAATTGATTTTGATAATGTTGAAGTTGTGTGCAAAACAAGCTACTACTGGCCAAGACTAATTAGAAAAGCTATCGAAATTGAAAGAAATAAAATAATTTCAACCGTTCGGATAGCTACCGACTTAGTGCTGCGTGAAAGCAAATCATCAAATAGAGCATTGTTTAAATGCATGCCTATGTAGAGGTGGAATTGTAAAGATGTATGGGCACGGATGGGTAACAAACACAAGGGGCGTGGTTAGGGCCGTACACAGAGGAGGTGCTCACACCGACGTCCGCACCTGCATCCCCCACGGGCCCCCCCCGGGGGGCCGATTGCTATAAAAGGTGGTGAGCCGGAGGGCTCGAGGTCGAGTGTTAGCTTAAACCAGCGAAGAGTGAAGACCAGCTAGAATAGGCCCCGGAGCTCCCCTGGCTCGCTGTCCAGGGCAAGCCGGTGGCGTGGCCCCGGGAGCCCAGACTGACGTTCTTATAAGAGCCGGTCTGGAAACTCAGGGTGCCGGGATCCCAGCTTGACCAGTGCTGGGATAGGTAGCCTCCTCTAGCTCCGTAGTGGAGGACCCGGGCGTAGGTTAGCGGGGTTAGACATTGGGTCTCCCTGTTAGACGGGTGAAGGGGCCGATACCCCTTCAAGTGCTGTGTATTCCCGTCGCTGTACATAAGTTGGTGTTAATAAATAAGTGTGCCTCCAACTACGTCGTCCGAGCCTCCTGCAACTTACTACACCTATACAGGCCACCACACTTCAATAGGGATTACCGTTGGTACGGCTATTTTAATTACACAATGGACAGGAAGGACAAGATTAATGGGCTCCCATAATGCGCATGCATAAAGTACGTTGATTCAGTCACCTCCCCCCCTTTGCACAAGAGCGCAAAAGCCACAAATCTGTCTGTCGCCTGATGAAGCTAGTTGTAATTACTGGCGAAACGTCGTACTCAGATTGTAAATGTTGTAGCTTGGCTCTCCAACACACCAGTGTGCTGTACTAGTGACGAATTGGCCACGTTCTGTTTACGTGACAAACCTTACTAGTTGGCTGTGTCGGGTGGTGGCGGGTTTTAACGACACATTTATATATTTACATGATCTAACCAAAAAAACAACCCCTCATGTATATTTAGAGTTAGTGTGTCTCTCTCTCCCTGTGGTTGCGTGTATTTTTCTCTGGGTAATCCGGTTTTCCCCTCCACATTTAGAATCAACATCACGTGTTTAGAGTATTCGGCTGCTATGAATTCCCGCATGATGATAATAAACCACTCTGTTAAGCTATTGTTTGTGGCCAGGTCGCTTCGGAAAATATCTCTATTTACCTGGTAACAAAAAACCCAATGTTTATTAGTTGAGTTTAGGGTGCAGAGTAACCTGGACATCTGGGACAAAAGATCTCTCTGCAACTCATCGGATTCCTCCCGTATAAAATAAACATTCCCATTCCTGAACCGTCGCGGACACCACTGGTCGAATGCGTCCAGCTTGCCACACAGGCGCGTGGAGGATGCACACATTGCAGAGGTAGATCCGTGTGGCTGTCGCAATATCGGAGCAGCCACGTGCGTGTCTGTCGAGCCGTTGCGTGCACACGCACGAGCAATCGAGATTCGTGTTTTAAACGCTTGCCTCGCCGCTCCCAGTATGTTGCAGGTTGCGGCTGAGGTAGTGAAATGATTTCACCATTCCATCATGGATGACCGTTATTTGCACCTCATTCAAATCGTGCCGGCTGCTTTTGCGGTCTGCATTTTGGCATTTTGCAATTGCACTGCTCACTTGTCATTTCATAAGTGAACATTTTTCACGCGGGCAAAACGACGCTATGGGGATTACTGTTTTTTTTTGTTCAATGTAAAATATTATAAACTTGCAGATCACCCTTGCGAGTGTGCAAAGTTCACCGTTGACAATCAACAATCGGAAAGAGCAACGGTCACATCTCTTATGACCTTTTGTCCTCTTGTTATATGGGGAGATCTGTTGCCACATGTTGTTACGAAACACTGGATTAACTATTACATTCGTTTATGCTCCTGAGCCCATTATGCTTCGTATTAGTGAACGGTGGCGGTCACCAATTTTGCCCCAGTTTAAGTGAAATCACGAATTAATTTCGTATCAGTGCTTTTCTTAGTAACCTATTGCTATCATGAACGTGCTATGATTTCGTATGTGTGTATGTGTTGAAGTGTAGAACCACGCGGACTCGGAGTTTCTTGTAAGGGCTGTTATTAACACACCAACTCACACCAGTGGTAGGTGCACACTACACTCGGCCCTTCCTTTGGACCTCGGCTCGACTCTTGTCCCTAGCCTCTGCTATTCCCTTGGGCTCTCTCACCCGAGTCGGGACGGGGGTTCAGCCAACACCGCCCGACCGAGTGAGAGCAGCACCCCACTTCTCCCTAGCCGGCTCTCACGGACTCCCTCGAGCCTTCTCCTCGGCTATCTCGACGGCTCTCCCACTCGTCGAACCCGGGACGGGGGTTCAGCCAACTCCGTCCGGTCACGAGCGGGAGAGACCGCTCTTAGCCGCTACACAGCCCGGGTTCCCACAACGACCCCCTTTACTTCACGGGGTCCCCCTTAAGTACCCCCTTACAATCCCCGTCACATGACGTCATCCCACTATCCCATGACGCCATCAGGCTACTCCTCAACATAGTGTTAGGGAGTGGTGGTGTAGCGGTTAGCGCGCTGCACTTTTGAACCTGGCGATCGGGATTCGATTTCCGCTCAAAGCCATCACCCAGTGACGATTATTTTAACCAGTCCTGGGCCTCCCGTAGGTCGACTCAGCCTCAAATAAGTAGCTGGTGTGGTGTGTAAACATTTGCCGAGGGAAACAAAGGCGGTCGGGGGTGGGGCTGGCCACCCACCCCCTCGTGTGCCGTTCCGGCCTTTATAGGTGCTACTCGCTAACAGCACTTACCCCAATAGTCTGTTATGTTGAACTTCTTTCGCACCGTACGTAGCAAACCATGCTAATCGGAGGTGGGATGGAAGTTCTTAGTCTGCAGTCGTTTAGCAATAGGGGGGACAGTGTTGCTGTCTGTTTTACGTTTTAATATTTTTTTGCGGGCATTTTTTGTTTGCGTGCAAAATTTGGCCCCTGACTGAATCTGCCTTCCAAAGCAGCGCCGCGGGATATTTAACGTCCATTGTGAAGCAGCAGACCTGTTGACCTGTGGGGGTGGGTGGGGGTTGTCGTCTGAGATCATTGGCGAGGGAGGGACTGTGTGTTGTTGTCTTTGTGTGGTCTTGGACTGATTTTGCTGTTGTTTTACTGCCTTTCCGAAACTTGGGACTTGATTGTGAAATGTTTTACTTATATACTATATTTGTGTATGAAAGGTGCGTTACGGTGGCGAGATGTTCGCGTCCTCGACTGGTAAGCAGGAGGTTGGGGATTCGATCCCGATCTTGACGCCTGTATAATTAGTGTTTGCAAGTTTTCCCCGTGGTCGCATGGATTATTACTCTCCACATTTAGAAACATGCATTGAGATCATTTAGATTATTTTGGGGCTATACATCTCCAAATGATGGGCCGCTTTGTTGAGCTATCATTTGTGGCCGGGTCGCTTCTGAAAAATAAGTTAACACCTCAGTGGGCTTTGCCTAGTAGGATGGAGATGGTTTGGTTTCATTTGTATGTGTTTGGGCGATTTGTTTACCTTTCTTGTACATTGCACTACTAGCATGATTTCTGTACTGTTTGTTGTTGTCACGTTCTTACCCGCCCCCGACTGGACATGTGAAAAAAGAGTTTCACAGCTCATCATTTCTCCAGTGTGAGTAAACATTCTGATTCTGATAACCCACAGCAGAGTTCCACTGCGTGACTGGACTGGGCTACACTGCCGTGAATGCAGATTCGCGTGATGATGTTTTTTTATGTCACTTAGCCAAGCAAAAAAACTGGTTTGGGTCATTGTGACCGGCATCTGATTAGATGTTCTTCTTGCGTGTGAATTTGTTTTTCTTATTGGCAACATCGAGGTATGCTCGCAACAACAAGACTTTAGGAGTTTAGAGTGTGTGCAGTTGTGCTACACGTCTGTTGACGGAGTTCAGACTGCAGTGAAGAAGACGAAGATGTATTTATACTGGAGGAATCCGATGAGCTAACAAACAAACAATACGAACACACGATGGGAGTGCAAAGTATATGAAAAGTAAAACAAACTTAAAAATATGCAAATGAACATTTTTTTTATCTTACCAGGCAAAACTTACCGAGGTATTAACTTAATTTTCAGATGCGACCTGGTCAACAACAATAGCTCCACGAAGAGGCTTATCATGTGGTTTACTGTATGGCCCATAATTTGGGTTGGATGGCCACAATCACACTCCTCTGGCGCGTATTTAATTTCCGGTTGATGTTCTGATGCCGTTGACGATAACAGCATTGTCTTTGACGAATGTCAAATGCGGAAGGTCCGATGATGTTTGGATCTCGAATGAGGTGTTCATTCGGCAGCAGATGACGATTGCTGTCGCCAAGCTGAGGGGGAATCGTCGCCTCAAATGAGCTCCCCTTGCGTAGGAAACACAATCAGAGGGTGTCCACGCTTATTTCAGTAACTAGGCCAGAGCCCACGATACGAGAGAAGCCTAATTTGCAAGAGACCTGAAGCATTCGTCCGATGTACACCATTGGAACCTCATTTGCCAGTAAAAAAATATGATAATTGGTTTTTTACCCTTCAATCTGTCAACAAAACTGACACCTTTTTTACAAGGAGTCATGTTTGCATAGACCACAATACCTGCAGCCATAATGCAAACAAAAAACATAACTCTGATAATGTATGAACTGTCCTTGAAGTTGATTGGTCCACACCCGAGACAGCTTTCCTTAGAGCCTAGTCTCACATGGGTTGGACCAGATGACACCAAAAGGCGCTTGTGGACCAATCAACTTCAAGGACAGTGCATATATTGTCAGAGTTATGTTTTTTGTTTGCATTATGGCTGCAGGTATTGTGGTCTATGCAAATATGACTCCTTGTAAAAAAAAAGGTGTCAGTTTTGTTGCCAGATAGAAGGGTAAAAAAACTATTATCATTCGTCCGGTGTTCTTCATCGCAAGGTTCCCGCGCGGGCCACTGGCGGATTTTCTTTGGGTTAGATCGCGTAAATGTACATGTGCCGTGAAAGCCGCTACCACCCAACACAACAAATTAGGAAGGTTTGTCACTTAAATAAAGCGTGCCATTTAGTTATTAGTTCAGCACATCGGTGTGTTGGAGAGTAAACCCACAACATTTACAATTCGAGTACGACGTTTCACCAGTAATTGCAACCAGCCTCATCAGGCAATAGCCAGCATTGTGGAGAAATCCACCTGTTTCGTGCTGTCAAAAACCCAATTGTTGCAAATGTGTGGCAGCCCTCAACACTGATGAAGTATTCTCGGCGAAAGTGGCTCCCCCCTCTGAAAATTAGTGAAGAACACTGCATTAGTCTGTCAGTAGGGGGGGCTATTGGGGTTTTTTCAACGGTTTTATTCAACGGTTTTATTTAACTTGATTCCTATGTCGTGGTCAAATCGTGGTCAAATCTTGTAATCTACATTTCTTCCACTTCCCGTTGTCCAATCAATCCCTAATTTGCACACGTACTCAGATCCGGTGACAATGCATGCCTGGGTCTCCCCTATGTCGACTCAGCCTTAAATGAGTACCTGGTGTAATGTGTAAACATTGCTACTAAGGAGACAAAGGCGGCCGTGCGTGGTGCTGTCCACCCACCTTGTCTTGTGCCATTCCATTCAGACGCTCTCTTTCTGATAGACCATTCAGACGCTGTCTTTCCGACAGACCATTCAGACGCTGTCTTTCCGACAGACCTGTTCTTCACCTGAGGACGGCTGCTTGCGTTGTGGCCGAAACGTCGTGAGAATTATTTTATTATGTTTTATTTTTATTATTTTATTATTTCCCTTCCACGTGACTTTACCGAAAGAACCAAGAAGATGAATCCCTGCAGTCACGAAAGCTTTAAATCGAAATTTAGCCAATAGTTATTTTGAGAGACGAGCTGAGGCTATCGCTCCATCCTCCACTGGCTGATCCAAATTATGCCTTGCCGTGTCCCCACATGCATCAGGGTTTCCAGCTTCTTCATCATCATCATAATCAGCCATAATTAATCTACTGCTGGATGAACACCTCTCCAAGCTGTCACCCTCTTCTCATGTTATTGCGAAACAACAACAATCCATCTAGCGTGTGATTTCATCGAACCGATTGCATCGTTCCACAGTGGATATCTGCTCAGGCACTAAAATCGTTGCACATTAAAGCACACCACCCCCTCCAAATTGTGTTTATTTGTCGCTACACACGTCGACATTGGTTTTTTTTTCCACTTCACCTTTACACCCAGTGGCGTAGCCATAGAGTGTACAGGCGGTGCAACTGCACTGGGCCCCATGGGCCAGTGGGGCCCAGGCACCAGGCGAGAATGTGGGAGGGAGGCAGACGGGGGGTTGAGGCCCATTTCACTCCTTGCACCAGAGCCCGTGTCGCGCACGTTACGCCAACTACTTACACGAACGTTTGACCTCGCGCACACACACACGTCACAGAAGCACGAAATCACTCTTTTAGATGTTGCGGTATTTGGCGATGCATCGCCCCTTGCGGGTATACTTCAGCTCCTCGCGTTAGGGATTCCGAACGTTGGACGTGCTGTCAGTGCTTGCGCATGTTTTGATTGAGACTGATCCGGGCCACTTTGCGCGTGAACAAGGCCACTTGCCAAGCGCCCACTTCCGATGATCCCTCCGACGTTCAACACGTTGGGCTCGCACACGCCGGGGACATCTCACCGAGATGCTGCGACAATGTGCGACGACGTAAGGAGCGGAGAGAGAGAAAGAGAGAGAAAAAAGACGACGAGGCATTACGCGTGCACCCTCCCTGGATGCTTCCTGTTCAGCCCGGAGAGCACTGGAGGATGGAGCGATAGTGTCAGCAAATATACACACACACATGGGCTAGTCAGCTGGCAAGGTCACGGGCTCACGATGATCCATCATCAGTTCCAGACAGGGCATGCAATGGAAAGTACAGATCTGGAAATGCTAGTGTTTCTCTAAATGAAGACTGTTGCTCTTAAGTTGCGGCATTAATTAATAAATTAATTGGCTCCTTTAAAACAATTAACATTTTATATGGAGGACTTATTAATTATATATATATTTCTGGTGGTCAAAAACGCCGCGGTCCCTAAACTCTCGAATCGCGTCGCCCAAGAAGCAGGCACCACGTGTCTCAGGCGCGCCTGCTCTGTGTCAACGAGTTGCGGGCACCCTCACTCCACACAAACAAAGGTTGTACATGGAAGATTCATTTATAAAGTACTAGCGGGAAGTACCCGGCGTTGCCCGGGTGAAAAATATCTTTCAAGAATTCTCTTTAAAACCTTACATATATGTAAGGGGTGTTACGGAGGGGGTGTTATACAGTTGTGTCGGACGGTAAACAAACACACTGGGTTTAATTTCGATTTAAAGCTTTCGTGACTGCAGGGATTCATCTTCTTGGTTCTTTCGGTAAAGTCACGTATAAGGGAAGTAATAAAATAATAAAAATAAAACATAATAAAACAATTCTCACGACGTTTCGGCCACAACGCAAGCAGCCGTCCTCAGGCGAAGAATGAAGCACCACCAAGCTTGGAGCGTATATTTAAGCTGGGTTAGAGGGGGGGAGGTGGGAAGAAGAGCGCCTAAACAAAATAATTTGCATATCAAGAGGAATTCAGCATATGGAAAATGCGTAGGAGGTGGGCGGGGGGGGTTCCAAATCAATACTATGCCCGTGCATTATGCAGGATTAGCAGCATCAAAGGGGGGGGAGGGGGTAGCATTGCACAAAGGAAAGGAATGTTAATAGTATGTAGCTGCAGTTACTAAACAACCACGTAAAAAACTAAAGTATAAACTGCATAACAAACTAAAGTATAAACTACATAGCATCATCAGTATACTTACTATACTCTACAATAAGTTGAGTTACTAACAGTAAGTAATACATAAAAAATGTAAGAGAATATAGTACGGTATAGACGCGTGTGATGTAAGAGAATAAAGTTTAGATGGAAGCATATTATATAATTTTTTGCAACGTAGAAATTTTTTTTTATGTATTACTTACTGTTAGTAACTCAACTTATTGTAGAGTATAGTAAGTATACTGATGATGCTATGTAGTTTATACTTTAGTTTGTTATGCAGTTTATACTTTAGTTTTTTACGTGGTTGTTTAGTAACTGCAGCTACATACTATTAACATTCCTTTCCTTTGTTAATGCTACCCCCTCCCCCCCCTTTGATGCTGCTAATCCTGCATAATGCACGGGCATAGTATTGATTTGGAACCCCCCCCGCCCACCTCCTACGCATTTTCCATATGCTGAATTCCTCTTGATATGCAAATTATTTTGTTTAGGCGCTCTTCTTCCCACCTCCCCCCCTCTAACCCAGCTTAAATATACGCTCCAAGCTTGGTGGTGCTTCATTCTTCGCCTGAGGACGGCTGCTTGCGTTGTGGCCGAAACGTCGTGAGAATTGTTTTATTATGTTTTATTTTTATTATTTTATTACTTCCCTTATACGTGACTTTACCGAAAGAACCAAGAAGATAAACACACTGGGCATGGCTATGTCTGTGCGCGGGGAGGTGCTCACAGCGACGTCCGCACCGGGCAGCCTGGGGGGCTGACACGGAGCTGGGATCCCCCGCGGCCCCACCCCTCAGCGGGGGAGTTGGTATATAAGGGGGTAAGCCGGAGGGCTCGAGCAGAATGTATTAAGCTTAAACCAGTGAAGAAGGAAGATCTACTAGATAGAGCCCTGGACTCCCCTGGATCGCTGCCCTTCTCAGGGCCGATTAGGACCGAGCCAGTGGGGTGGCCCCGAGAGCCAGAGCCGGTGCTCTTGTCAGAGCTGGTCTGGGGACTCCGGGCGCCGTAATCCCAGCTTAACCAGGGCTGGGTTAGCTAGCCTCCCCTAGCCCGATAGTGGAGGACCTAGAGGTAGGCTAGGTGTAGCCTAGAGCGTGACTCCCCAGTTAAACGGGTGAAGGGGCCGACACCCCTTCCAGTGCTGTACGTCCCGGTCTGTATTGTACCTTGTACGGAATAAATTAGTGTGCCTCCAACCCCGGCGTCCAAGTCCTCCTGAACGTTATTACATCTGGCGTCAGAAGTGGTCTTCTACGAACATGGACACGAGACGGACAGCTCGTACCAGGGAACCGGGGGCGGAGGAAACCGCGGCCGACTTTGAGCCCGAGATGGCTGAAGGCGACACCGAGCAGCCAGGGCCAGGTCCATCCACACCGCAACGTCTGGACGGATGGGAGCCGTCGGCTGACGGACTGCGGCAGGCTCATTCGCGACTGGCGGAACTACTATACGCTGCAGCCGCCACACTAGAAGAAATTACGCAACTGGGGGCTGGTGGAGCTGCACGGAGCAATGACAGCCGACGTGCAGCGCCGGTTCCCGCCATTTCCACGGGGCCTGATTTCGAATTTGCTGCCATGGCTACAGTGAGTGCTGAGGGCGTGGCCGGGCTAAGTCACGCGCCCGACGTCGGGCATACAGAAGCCGCCACGTCGTCAGGAGCGGCCAGCGCGTCACCGACAGAGCGACCGCCGATGCCACACGCCCTTCCCGCCAAAACCGTGCAGAGTGACGGGAGCGACGGAGGGCGCCCCTCGACTGCGGACGCCGCGTTACACCAGCGCTTACCACCTCTCAAGGAGTTCGTGGGCGAAAACGGTGACTGGGGCGGCTTCCAGAGACGTTTTCTCGCTCACCAAGAGATGGCACAATGGACGGATGCCGAAGCACTCCGCGCGCTGCCGGCGATGCTCGACAGTGATGCCCTCGCTACTCTCACCTTGGCGCCGAGAGCGAAGCGCACCACGCTGCAGATGGCGCTTCAACTCCTGGCTGCAGTCTATGGACCACCTTCGGACTGCAGGCAGCTGTTCTACGATCGCCAGCGGGGTGCCAAGGAGTCGCCCCTGGCGTACCGCACGGCTCTCCTGGCACTGGCGAAAACGGCTTTCCCGCGGATGGATGAGGAAGGGGTGGACGCCATGTTGATGGAGAAAATCCTGCTGTTGGCTGACGAGTTGGACATTGTCGTCTTGGCGCAAGACGACACGGAGATGTGTTCCCTGCGGGCCGCGCGACACATCCATGCGAACTTGCTGTCCCAGCGTCGAAAGGCCAGCAAGGCGGCGGCCAGCCATACCGTGGCTGCAGCCACCCTCCCAGCGGAAGAAATCTGCGCCGTCGATCGCCCGACGGAGTGGAGATCGGGAGTACTGACCAGCTCGAGATGGACCGAGCCGCCAGGACAAGCCCAAGTCATCCGGAGCACTCACATGCTGCTACAATTGTGGCCTCCGGGGCCATGTGGCTTCAGGATGCCGGGCTCCTCGGCAGCACGGGGCGACGCCTCGATAGGACGTTGCGCCTCTACCCAAGCTTCACCAGCAAACCCCAGCGAGTCGTGGCACCCCACATGTTTGGCCCACGCACACACCCGTCACACACTCACGCACCGCAATGGACAGGGGTTGTAAATTACCTGTCGTCGCGCCGAAACGTGCCACTGTGGGGAGTGCATTCCAACCGAGCCAGTGGTCCGAGTTGGCCCATCGCATTGTTGCCTGCGTCGTCGAGGTCGTCGGTCGTTGTGGGGCATATTGACGGGGTTGAGGTGCGAATCCTGGTCGATACGGGAGCATCGGCGACTATTGTTTCAGAATTGATTCATAACATTCTCCCCGTTCAAAGCCGTCCTCTGCTCCCCGTTGATGTTCCGTGCTACGCTGCTAATGGGGGCTCACTGGGCATTATTGGGGATATTCAATTTTCTGGCCCAATATTGGTCTCCTCCTCGCTGGCGGTTCCGTGCCTGTTGGGGACGGATTTCTTGGCCAAAATGCCGATTCGTATCCTGGTCGATCAGGGTTGCATTGAACTCCCGTCGGGCCGACGTGTTTCGTTCCTGCCCTCCCCCTCTATGGGTCGGACGGCATTTGCGACAGTACCGGCGCTGGTTGCGAGGACAGTACGCGTACCACCGGGAGCTCAGATGCTCGTGTCTCTTAGGCTACGTCGACCATTTGCTAAGGGGATTGGGGACTAGGGGGTTCTGTTAGGACCATCTAGGGTTGGGGTTAGCGGACCTGACTTAATACCGGCCCAGACCATCGTGAAAGGGGACGGGGACCCTTTCATCGCGGTCCTCAATGTGGGGTCGCGTACGGCGGTGGTTCCTCAAGGGACCGTGCTTGCGCACGCAACGCCGGTGCCCTGTGAGGAACCCGTCATTAGTCAAGTAAGCACTGCTCCTCCATCGCAACCACATACGGACCGTGATGAAGGGTGGCTCGATGCGCTTTGTGCGGGATCATCGGACCTGTCCGACTCACAGCGTGAGAAACTTAGAATCCTTCTGCGCGAGTTTTCCGACGTTTTAAGTCAACACAAATACGATCTGGGTTGTACTAAACTGCTGCGACACCATATTGACACGGGTGACAGTGCGCCAATACGCCAAAATCCTTTTCTGTTAAGTCCCGCCGAAAAGGACAATGTCAAATCGGCCGTTGATGACATGTTAGCCGCCGATATCATTTCTCCTTCTACCAGCCCTTGGGGTGCGCCGATTGTCTTAGTTAAAAAACATGACGGCTCGTTGCGCTTTTGCGTCGATTTTCGTCGGCTGAACAAAATTTCTGTAGCCGACGCATACCTGCTTCCTCGGATGGACAAATCGCTTGACGCCTTGGCAGGGGCGCGATTCTTATCCACATTGGATTTGCTTTCAGGATTCTGGCAGCTCCCTCTGGATGACGAATCAAAACCTAAAACTGCTTTCTGTACGCCGCACGGCCTTTTCCAATTCAACTGCTTGCCGATGGGGCTCCACTCAGCGCCGGCAACTTTCCAGCGATTGATGGAATTGGTCTTGGCTGGGTTGCAATGGGATTCATGTTTGATTTATTTAGACGACGTCATCGTCTTCAGTAAAACATTCGACGAACATCTCCAGAGGTTGCGTGCGGTTTTTCTCAAAATGCAGGCTGCTAATTTGAAATTCAAACCCCAGAAATGTCATTTGTTATGCGAATCAGTGCGGTATTTGGGACATATCGTCGGACGCTCAGGTATTGCTACCGATCCCGCCAAAACGCAATGTGTCAGCTCCTGGCCGACTCCCACCTCCGTGGGAGAGGTCAGGAGTTTCGTTGGATTTGCGTCATACTACCAACGTTTTGTCGCTGATTTTGCGACAATTGCAAAGCCCTTACATGCTTTGACATCGAAGGGGGTCAGGTTTCACTGGGGACAGGAGGAGGAGGCTGCTTTTCGATCCCTCCTGGACGTTCTAGTGAGGGCTCCGCCATTGATCTATCCTGACTTTACTAAACCCTTTTTGCTCGATACGGACGCGAGCAACACCGGCATTGGGGGCGTGCTTTCGCAGGTGGTTGACAGCGTGGAACGTGTGGTAGCGTACGGCAGTCGGGTGTTGTCTCCGGCGGAACAAAGATACTGTGTTACCGTCGGGAACTATTGGCAATTGTTAACTTCATTCAACAGTATCGCCCATATCTGTACGGTCGTCATTTCACCGTCCGCACAGATCATGCGGTACTGCAGTACACCCTGCGAGTTCAACAGCCATCGGGGCAATTGTCTCGATGGTTGGAGATTCTCCAGGATTTCGATTTTGACACTACGTATCGTAAGGGCGTTCGCCACACGAATGCAGACGCTCTGTCACGGTTGCCAACCACCTCCGAGTGCGCATGCCTCCTGGGTTCGGGGCATTGCAAGCCTCCCAATGAGATATCTGATCCGGTCTTGGCGGCCGCCGCTGACGCGCCTTCGATGTCGGGTCCGATTGAGTAACAGGGGAGGGATTCCTTGCTGGGGTTGCCTGTTGCGGAATGGGGGCGCCTCCAGATGGAGGACACCTCCCTCCTCGCTTTGCGCCAGTCGCATCGGGGGACCTGGTCGGGGGGGGGGAGAATGTCGACTCGTGGGGGTTGGTTCAGGGTCTGTTGATGCATTGGGACGGGAGATCCCGCCGACACCGGCTGGTGGTGCCTTCCGCTTTAAGGGGTAGAGTGGTGTGGGCTGCGCACGAGCGTCTCCTTCACCTGGGGACTCACAAAACCCTTGCCATGCTGCAGCTGGATTTTTCTTGGCCGGGCATGGCAAGGGATGTCGAGGATCTTTTAGGGTCGTGTACTCAGTGCGCGCAATGGAAACCACCAGCGCGGGGGTCTAACCCGCCATTGCAATCTATCAAAGTTTTCAGGGTGAATGAGCTCGTTGCGCTTGATATTCTAGGCCCATTCCCCGCTACGCCCAGGGGAAATAGATACCTATTGACTGGGGTAGAATATTTTACACGCTGGCCTATGGCCTGGCCCCTCGCCAACCAGTCGGCAGCAGCCATCGCGGAGACCTTTGTCCAGGGCTACGTCCTCGACAAAGGTGCTCCGGAATGGCTGCTGACCGACCAAGGTAAACATTTTTCGGGTAAACTTCTCCACGAAGTCTGCGAGCTCCTGGGAACGAAAAAGATTCGTACCTCCCCATATCATCCGCAAACTGACGGGATGGTGGAGCGTCTGCATCGGACTATCACGTCCATGCTGTCCCAACAGGTTATTGACTCACAAACCGATTGGGACCTTCAGATTCCGGGGGTGTTGGCGGCATACAGAACAGCTCCCCATGCGGCGACGGGATTTTCGCCCTTCTTCCTGATGTACGGCCGCGAGCCTAACCCACCTGTTCCGACTCAGCTGCAGATCTCCACACTGTGGGGTAAATCTAAATTGGCCGAACATGTTAAATTAAACATCGCTAAATTGACAGAGGCACGGGAGGCGGCTATGCAGAATTCGGACCTCCGCCAGAAGGCTAATGAGAGGCTCAGGCTGGGTCAGGCGCATGTGCTTCAGTGGAAACCAGGTGACAGGGCGTAGTTGCACTGTCCCCAAGTACCACTGGCAACCTCCTCTAAGCTGGTGCGGCCGTGGCGGGGTCCTGTGGAAGTGGTGCAGGTTTTGCGGCCACAGTGTGTGCGTATCAAATGGGGGAAGCGTCGGTGGATCGTGCACCCCTCCAGATTGAAACCGTTCGTTGCGGCCCGTGTTCCCACTTCACACACGCGTGGCCAAACATGTGAGGGGTCTACCGACTCCCGGGCTCCGACTTCTCTGCTCTCCCCTAACTTGCCACCAACTGTTCCACCTCCAGGTGCACCGGGAGTGACGTGCTCACGCCCGCCAACCCCTCCCGGGGAGGTCGGGGGTCACTCAGCAGCAAAGAATGACTCCCTCGCAACCGGACTGTTGACACCCACCATTGGGCCAACCGGGGTTGCCCCGTGTGACGGCCCCGTTGCAAGAACGCGCGCAAAAACGCGCAGACTTTTGTGAGGTCCTGAAAATTGTATATATGTTGCGTTTTTTTACGGGATTCGGTATTTATTCGGGGGGGGGGGGGGTGCGTCGGGTTATTTTCTCTTTCCTGTTGTTATTGTTCATGTTGTCGTTGTTCTTGTTAAAATTACACGAGGCACACACGGATTGGGGGGGGATACATCTTTATTGTTATTTTGTTGCAGCCGGGACGGCTGCGAGCTGTACAGGGGGGGGGGGGTGATGTAGGGGTGTTACGGAGGGGGTGTTATACAGTTGTGTCGGATGGTAAACAAACACACTGGGCGTGGCTATGTCGGTGCGCGGGGAGGTGCTCACAGCGACGTCCGCACCGTTCAGCCTGGGGGGCTGACACGGAGCTGGGATCCCCCGCGGCCCCACCCCTCAGCGGAGGAGTTGATATATAAGGGTGTGAACCGGAGGGCTCGGGGCAGTGTGTATTGAGCTTAAACCAGTGAAGAAGGAAGATCTACTAGATAGAGCCCTGGAACTCCCCTGGATCGCTGCCCTTCTCAGGGCCGACCAGGACCGAGCCAGTGGCGTGGCCCCGAGAGCCAGAGCCGGTGCTCTTGTCAGAGCTGGTCTGGGGACTCCGGGCGCCGTAATCCCAGCTTAACCAGGGCTGGGTTAGCTAGCCTCCCCTAGCCCGATAGTGGAGGACCTAGAGGTAGGCTAGGTGTAACCTAGAGCGTGACTCCCCAGTTAGACGGGTGAAGGGGCCGACACCCCTTCCAGTGCTGTACGTCCCGGTCTGTATTGTACCTTGTACGGAATGAATAAGTGTGCCTCTAACCCCGGCGTCGCCCGGTGGGCCGTTTGTCCAATTATAAGAGGCTTGCACAAGTCCAAAGAGTTATAGAAAGTGTGGGGTAAATAGTTGATGTAAAAGGTTTCCGAAAATTCTGGACCCCCCCCCCCTAAAAAAATATCTTTACCCCTCGTAGGTATATATGCCTACACACCCTACATACAACAGAGGAAGTAGTATATATTGACTCTGTAGTAGTATCTACTGACTGTACAGTAGTATCTACTGAGCCAGTAGTAGCCACTGACTGTAGTAGTATTTACTGATTGTAGTAACGACTGACCGTAGTAGTATTTACTGGCCCTACAGTAGTATCTACCGACTCTATAGTAGTAACGACTAACTGTATAGTAGTATCTGCTGACTCGAGCAGATACTCACCGTAGTAGTATGTACTGACTGTATAGTAGTATATACTGACTGTAGCAGTATTGACTGACTAGTGGTATATTCTGACTGTTTTATTATCTACTAACTCTATATAGCATGATCTACCAACTCGACAGCAGTGTCTACGATCACTACAGCAGTGCATACCGACTGAGGTGGTACCTGCTATCACTATAGCAGTGCATATTGACAGTGGTGGCACCTGCTATGACTACAGCAGTGCATACCGTCTTTGGTGGTACCTGCTATGATTACAGCAGTGCATACTGACTGGTGGTACCTGCTATGATTACAGCAGTGCATATTGTGGTGGTACCTGCTATGATTACAGCAGTGCATATTGTGGTGGTACCTGCTATAATTACAGCAGTGCATACTGACTGTGGTGGTACCTGCTATGATTACAGCAGTGCATATTGTGGTGGTACCTGCTATAATTACAGCAGTGCATACTGACTGTGGTGGTACCTGCTATGATTACAGCAGTGCATACTGACTGTGGTGGCACCTGCTATGATTACAGCAGTGCATACTGCTGTGGTGGTACCTGCTATGATTACAGCAGTGCATACTGCTGTGGTGGTACCTGCTATGATTACAGCAGTGCATACTGCGGTGGTGGTGGTACCTGCTATGATAACAGCTGTGCATACTGACTGTGGTGGTACCTGCTATGGTTACAGCAGTGCATATTGTGGTGGTACCTGCTATAATTACAGCAGTGCATATTGACTGTGGTGGTACCTGCTATAATTACAGCAGTGCATACCGACTGTGATGGTACCTGGTTTCACTACAGCAGTGCATACCGACTGTGGTGGTACCTGCTATGACGACAGCAGTACATACTGTGGTGGTACCTGCTATGATGACAGCAGTACATAATGTGGTGGTGGTACCTGCTCCGATGAGAGCAGTACATACTGTGGTGGTGGTGGTACCTCCTATGATTACAGCAGTGCATACTGACTGTACTCACCAGTCACCACTCACCCACCACTCACCCTCACCACTCACCCCTCACCCTCACCCCTCACTCTCACCACTCACCACTCACCACTCACGCTCACCCTCACCACTCACCACTCACCCTCACCACTCACCCTCACCACTCACCTTCACCACTCACCCTCACCACTCACCCTCACCCCTCACCCTTACTACTCACCACTCACCTTCACCACTCATTCTCACCACTCACCACTCCTCCTCACCACTCACCACTCACCCTCACCACTCACCCTCACCACTCACCCTCACCACTCACCAATCACCCTCACCACTCACCCTCAGCACCACCACTCTTTAAAAACGTGCTTGCATGTGTAACGGGCTCCGGAGACACTTGTAGAGGTAACTTCTTTATTACAATACAACACTCCAACAGTATTCCAACAGTCCAACACTCCAACTCTCCAACAGTCCAACACTCCAACTCTCCAACAGTCCTGATACTCTGTTACAGCCTAGGTACACATCCTAGGTACACAGCCTAGATAGACTACTCTGGCTACGCTCTGGAACTCGCCCTCACAAGGTCGTACAGTCGGGAGTTCCAGAGTCCCACCACCGGCTCTCACAGCATCCCAGGGTCTTCAGATGGCTGGTCGTGGGTCTTGGGTCTTGAGCTACGACTGGCCCTGATCGTCCAGGGAGCTCCGCTTTTATGCCCAGTCCCCAACGAGGGGTGGGGCCGTGTGCGCCCCCAGATATCCCACAGAGCACACACAGCCCCCCCCTTTGGCGGCGCCAAGGGGATTAAGCGCCTGGGAACTCAACGCCTGACGCCAAGAGGCTTAAGCGTCTGACCCACCCAGGGTCCCAGAGCCCCCAGCAGCCCCTCCCTTCTTATGTCACTACACATGTCGCCAGGTATGCTTAACATTTCGAACAGACACACACATTCACAAATTTATCTTTTTACATTTGTATTGGCACACCGCCAATAGCGGTGTGCGGAGAGAGAGCGGAGTGTGCGGGGCGCACAGGGCGTGCGAGGTTGCACGGGGCTAGCAGATTGGCTAGCGGGACCGTGCGGGTTGCACGGGGCTAGCGGAGGGCTAGCGGAGCGTGCGGAGTGCACGGGCAGCAGAGTGGCTGCAGAGTGTGTGGGAGCACACGGAGTAGCGGGGTGGCTGCAGAGTGCGCGGGGCGCGAGGAGAAACGACGCTGGGTCGAGGAGGAGGCCAGCGGGGTGCGGAGGAGAAGAACATAAATAAAGGACCAACGGATAGTGACATCGTGTGAAGGAGTCCTTTATTACATTAGAGTCAGAAGTGGACTTTTTCAAGGCTAAATAACATCGAGGAAGAGGGCCGAGAATTTGAAAAAGCGTAACCCACTTGTTACGTCTTCCGACGACGAAGAAACGGCCGCCGGCGCACGTCCTCCAGCGACCACGTGGTGGTCCAACTTGAATCGCTGCGGGCCGTTCTGCTGGATTTTGTCGCCCTGGTGGCGCCGGCAATGAGGCCGGATCGGCCACGCGGCGGGCCTGAAAGCGGTACGGGACTCGCTTGAATGGGTTACAGAGGCACGAGAGGCCGCCAGATGTGCGACAGCCCGTACGCAGGCTAGGAACGAGAGGTGTGCGTGTCGATCGTGTACACACATGCCCTGGTCGGTGGGCGATCTGGCATGGCTCCACTGCCCTCAGGTACCGGTGGGCACATCCCCTAAACTGCACAGGCCTTGGCGGGGGCCTATGTTGGTGGACATTCGGAACCCACAGAGTGTTCGCGTCCAATACGGAAAACGTCGGTTGTACGTCCATTCGTCGTGACTCAAACCCTACGTTGACCCGCATGCCGACCCCTCATCTCCACTTGTTGACCTGCCGGGGTCTGCTGTGCCGAATATGCCGCTTGCCTCGCCCGTTGATCCCCAGCGCGACTGTGTTGTGCCACCCGCAGATAAACAGGTTTTGAGGGCTGATGAGACCTCCGCCGTCCCTCCTCCAACGGGACCTACCCCGGATACGACCGAAACCGAACATTCTCCTTCTTCTTCTTCTTCTTCTTCACGTCAACCACTTCCTGCAGATCCGGCGGCAAGGTAACCATGCGCAGGAAGCAGAGAGGGTCCCGCAGCGCGTATGCGGTCGAAATCTCTTCTGTTTCGATAGCATTTATTGCCTTGCAGTCCCTTCCCTGTTGTTACTGCGCTGCAGGGGTGCCCTAATGTATGTCTGTTGTTCATGGGTGATTTTGTTTTTGTTCAGCGCATAGACTGCCCATTTCGCCCCTTCACTGGTTAATGCGTCTTTGACACCTTAATTAACAATTTTATGGAATCGGCTTGTCACCCTTTTTCCAGCCGAGACGGCTGACTTTTTCACCGGGGGGGGGGGGGGGGGGGTGATGTAATAAGAGCCTATGTTGGACTCACGTGGTGATCGGCTTTGCCGGTCCCGCTTTACAGCCAATGGGGGGAGAGCCTGGGAGCATGGCCTCGGCGTGATCACAGGATGTCAGCTAGGTGATTGGTTCTGCTGGTCTTGGCCTCAGCCAATGGGAAGACAAGTCAGGGGCGTGGTCCCGGGAGTTGATGGGGAATCTGGAACATTCGGCGCAGGCTATTGAGGATTGGCTGGAGTGTACCACGTGACCCAGGCGTTAAATAAGGAGAGAGAGGAGAGACACGGGGTCAGACTACGGAACTAAGACAGGGAGAGGCCACGTGGTGGTGGGTCTCTGGTGACTGTCTGCCCTGCTTCCCGTTGCCTGCCAGCAACGGGGAGTGTTTGTGATCTGCAAGAAGTGAAATAAAAGGACCGATTCCACAAGCCGTCTCCAGCGTGCTATTACACATACACACGACCAAAGGGGGGGGGGGGTTCTGTGAAACATTCCTGCTAGCCTTGTAATTACATTATTTAAATATTATTAGCTTAGAATACATCACTCATATATATTCCTGCTCGTCTTGTTTTGCTTGAATATGATTTAAGTACTCTTAGTTTAGAATACAGCACTGTAAAATATACAACACACACAAAAGGGTGTGTGAAATATATTTCTGCTCGCCTTGTAATCATGATTTAAATGCCTTAACTTAGAATACAGCACTCATAAAACACACACACGCAAAAGGGATGTGTGACATTTATTGCTAGCCTTGTTAAGCTCGGATATCATTTGAATGCTCTTAGCTTACAATACAGCATTCCAAAACGCACAACGCATGCAACAAGGGTGTGTGTGAAAATAACTTCAGTATTTCCTCCTGCCGTGCAACGCCTGTCAAGTTTTGCACGGGCGACTAAACACCTAGATGGTGGTGATGCGGAAATACCACAACCTCCCTCCCCCAACCTCCCCCCTCCACACCCCCATCATCATCATCATCCTCGAAGTTGTCATTCACTTCTGCTTCGACGTTTAAGTTCCGTCTCGAAAGTAGCTTCTGTCGCTGTCGTTGCTAGCCGCCGTCGCCGCTGCTGCTGTTTGTACAAGGTATGAGCATTCTTGATTAAGCAGGGTCACGCCGAAGTGGCTGTGAAGAGTGCTTTTTTTTTTGACTTTGCCAATGTTTGCCCGCGTTCAACGGCGGTTGGGTTGCCACCTCTATCGGAGGTAACTACGAATCGGGACGTAGCGTGTGAATAATGTAATCTCACAATTCCGACAAAAAAGTGGGGGGGGGGGGGGGGGGTGGGACTACTGCGTGTCAATGCATCGTCTCGAGCTAAGTGCATTGTCATGCGACTGCGATTAACACAAACTTGTAACGTGCCGGAAACACAGATGTGCCGGTGACGACCACCTTAAAGAGGGGCATCCCTTGGAAAGCCAGCGCAGGTGACAACCCTTGAACCTGGTGAGTTTAAATATTTGTGTTGACTTTCGCCCCCAACCACAACCACCACCATCACTAGGGCGAGCGCAGTGGATGCTGGGGTTTTCATTTATTTCTGGCACCCACCACCTTCCTTCGTGTGTGCGCGTCGGCAACACGTTTTGTCGTGATAGACGTCGTCATAGTTGAACGTTAAGGTCCTTCAACCAATCGGCGGCGGCGGTGGACGCTGTCGCGACTGCAGCGTGCGCGGTGCACGCCTCTGTCGGTGGTGCATCTGCTGGTTTGGGGGCTTCGCCACGGACGCGGATTGGCGAATCATTTGAATTTACATTCGTGGAACGACGGTTCAGCGTCGTGGTCCACAGCCGGCGTGAGTGAGCGAGCGGGAGAGAGAGACA
Organism: Lethenteron reissneri; assembly: GCF_015708825.2. Taxonomy (NCBI): domain Eukaryota; kingdom Metazoa; phylum Chordata; class Hyperoartia; order Petromyzontiformes; family Petromyzontidae; genus Lethenteron; species Lethenteron reissneri. The sequence continues at coordinate 2,598,122 of NC_083832.1, forward strand.
CAATCCCGGCGCTTCTACGGTTGGAACCCAAAGAGATTTTTCTGGTTTGCCACCTTTGTACGAGAGGCGCGTATCCAGAAAGTCTTCCTGGATTGAAGTCTCTAGGGCGCGCGGGGAGGGGGGATACATGCAAGGTGTACAAGCCCACCACTCCCTGTAAGATTAAAGTCTCGTCAACACCACGCAGGATAAGAATGGTCATCGTCAGTGCGAATTGGCGATCACGGTAGCGCCGGAGATGGACGTACAATACTGTCACAGCAAATTGATTCTCGAGTCTCTCCGTATGCGATTTTTTAAGCGCTCACCCGCCCTGCTCTGCGTCGTCGGGGGTTTGCTCCGGTTCTTCTGAGTTTTCTCTCGCAAAGAGCCAAACGCTCGTTATTGCGAGTGGCCAATCTTCCCGATGGAGGACTCGGTGTACGTTGTTATGTATGTTGAACCTCTTCCGCGCCGTACGTAGCCAGCCGTTCTCATCAACAAACTAAACATAACAAACATTTCTAAAGAAATTCGTTTTCAATTTAGCATAGTGATGTAGTGTATAGTATTAGAGTGTGGTGTGGTGTACGGTAGTTTGTATGCATGTATGTAGAACTTCTTTCGCACCGTACGTAGCCAACCGTGCTAATCAGAAGTGCTGGGGTAAGGACGACAAACTCAACACAAAAGGCAGTTCTGAATAAACGAATTTCCAATGTAGATTTAAAAGTGCGTCGCTCCAGTGGCTTCCTAGTATCGGAAGGAAGAGCGTTCCAGACGGCTGCAGAAGCGCATTCGAAAGCGCGCGACGCGCACACCATCTTTGTTCGATGGTTTAGCCAAAAGCCGGTGCTGCTACAAGGATGAACCGGAGTTTGCGTGATGGTTTATGCTCCTCGACGATATCAGCGAGGTGTTATGGTGAACTCCCTGAAATGGTGAATATTTTTTGTTTTGAATTAATTATTATTCATTCAATCGTTTTCATATGTACGTCCTTTGTTATTATGTTTGCATCGTGAAACGTGGTATAGGTGTATACTTTTAGGTTAGGAGTGGAGTTGCGATGACTTTGTCCGAGACACGATTTTAAAAATGTGCTTCCAAACATCTTGATCGGAATATTTTTAAAATGTCCAATTCCTCTTTTCACATCACCCCTCTCCCTTACTTGGCACGACACTGCTGAAAAACAGTCATGAGACTGGGTCAGGGTTTCCTGCGTGAACAGGCATTTTTTTGTAATTAACATTAATAATTATTAAAAAGTATATACAGTATCTCAAATGAAGACGACGTTATGCATTCAGTGCGTCCTCTCACGCTCTGTCTATCGTGGAGGGTCTCTAAATCCACGCCTCCGCCATGTTTCACTGCAGTGCAAGGTAGTCCAGATGTCTTGTGACACCCCCCCCCCCCCCCCAAATTTTTATTTTTTGCCTTTGCTTATTCATTTCTGTTTTCATACCCATTTGGTACGCAAAAATATATAAAGTTTTAGAGAATTAAATGAGGGTCACAAGCAGAGGTGTGGACTCGAGTCATGTGACTTGGACTCGAGTCAGACTCGAGTCATGAATTTGATGACTTCAGACTCGACTTGGACTTGCATAACAATGACTTTGTCCCACCTCTGAGGTGTGGACTCGAGTCATGTGACTTGGACTCGAGTCAGACTCGAGTCATGAATTTGATGACTTCAGACTCGACTTGGACTTGCATAACAATGACTTTGTCCCACCTCTGGTCACAAGACATCTGGACCAATTATTGTACTGTACTTCGTGTCGGGGTCGTCGCATGCTATGGCCGCGAATATCTCAAATGTCTAAATATCAAATCGCACAACAATAAATCAGTTGCGAATATGTAAACCCGCCGATGTGGGAAACCCCCGCGAATATTAAGGGCCCGCTGCACCGCGATGGAGTTGGCTGCACGTAACCCTCCTGCTGCTGCCCGCAACGTCGTAACGCCCCGGCAATGTTGTCTAGCCCCGGAAGCAGCCTGTAGCAACCTGGCATGCACGGTGGTTACCCATGCAAGCGCTGTCTCGTCTCAACGCTGTGGTTATAGCTTCTGGGATTTCACCACACTGGTCAGTGCAGGTTTGGTCAAGCTGGCGAGCATATATTCGGTGGGAGCATAGAAGCGCAGTACAACGATGCATTTCCTCAGCACTGCCCTCTGCCGCACACAAACAATCCGGCTGCAATTGTGCTGCAACTGTGCCCCGTTGTGTTGATATATAATGCGCCCACAAGTTATTTCGGTCAATGCCTGAAGAAAAATAGCAAGTAGGAAAATCATTGCACTCTTGTGCAGCCCTACGGCGGCGTTCTTAGGCAACAGGTCTGTAAAAACATCATCGGCAGTTACGATGTTTTTGCGCTTCAAATAAAAAACATCTTATAAACCACCGTAAAACTGAACTACCTCCCTCTGTGAGGTGCATTCTTCTTGTTTACGTTTTGAGGGATTTCAATAATTTTTTATCAACGCGTTATCACCAAATCCTTAGTTTTATTTGAGTTGCCTCGATATTATTAATCACGTGATGATCCAACGTCAAGTTGCACGATATGACGATTATCGCGAGACGAATTTCCCACGACTTTGTAATTTACATTGCACTTTTATTTGTGTTGTGCATTGCTGTACCTTCAGTTCGAATAAGGATCCACTTAAAAGTTATCCAAATGCAACTGACTCAGCATAAGCCTGCCACAGGTGACTTCAGACTCGACTTGGACTTGCATAACAATGACTTTGTCCCACCTCTGGTCACAAGACATCTGGACCAATTATTGTACTGTACTTCGTGTCGGGGTCGTCGCATGCTATGGCCGCGAATATCTCAAATGTCTAAATATCAAATCGCACAACAATAAATCAGTTGCGAATATGTAAACCCGCCGATGTGGGAAACCCCCGCGAATATTAAGGGCCCGCTGCACCGCGATGGAGTTGGCTGCACGTAACCCTCCTGCTGCTGCCCGCAACGTCGTAACGCCCCGGCAATGTTGTCTAGCCCCGGAAGCAGCCTGTAGCAACCTGGCATGCACGGTGGTTACCCATGCAAGCGCTGTCTCGTCTCAACGCTGTGGTTATAGCTTCTGGGATTTCACCACACTGGTCAGTGCAGGTTTGGTCAAGCTGGCGAGCATATATTCGGTGGGAGCATAGAAGCGCAGTACAACGATGCATTTCCTCAGCACTGCCCTCTGCCGCACACAAACAATCCGGCTGCAATTGTGCTGCAACTGTGCCCCGTTGTGTTGATATATAATGCGCCCACAAGTTATTTCGGTCAATGCCTGAAGAAAAATAGCAAGTAGGAAAATCATTGCACTCTTGTGCAGCCCTACGGCGGCGTTCTTAGGCAACAGGTCTGTAAAAACATCATCGGCAGTTACGATGTTTTTGCGCTTCAAATAAAAAACATCTTATAAACCACCGTAAAACTGAACTACCTCCCTCTGTGAGGTGCATTCTTCTTGTTTACGTTTTGAGGGATTTCAATAATTTTTTTATCAACGCGTTATCACCAAATCCTTAGTTTTATTTGAGTTGCCTCGATATTATTAATCACGTGATGATCCAACGTCAAGTTGCACGATATGACGATTATCGCGAGACGAATTTCCCACGACTTTGTAATTTACATTGCACTTTTATTTGTGTTGTGCATTGCTGTACCTTCAGTTCGAATAAGGATCCACTTAAAAGTTATCCAAATGCAACTGACTCAGCATAAGCCTGCCACAGGTCTTCGAATCGTTGTACGATACAATCCATAATGCCAATAAGGAGCCGTCCATAAATGACGTCACGCGATTTTGGACAATTTTTGACCCCCCCCCCCCCCCTTCGTTCGCACGGCGTCACAAAAAGTCAGACCCCCCCCTCAAATATGACGTCACAAAGCTCTGCCCCCCCCCCCCCAAATAAAACATGCTTCAAATCGCTTTAAACTATTGTCATTATAGTGCGTATTTAATGTGGCGCTGCACTCTGATGTTGTAGGAGAAAACATTTATTAAAAAGTCTATTTAATTAAGTAGAACGTGTTGTCTATATTTATTTAAAGTTGCGCATTTTGATGTGACGTTACATTTCTCAACCCCCCCCGGACCCCCCCCCCCCCCGATGCGTGACGTCATTTATGGACGGCCCCTAACTACGTGTGCTGTCCACCGCATCGTGCCATCTAGGACCAGTATATGGTTTATGTTGTAAGCGTAATCATTGGGAACGTCTGATTGGGCTATGAAATGTAGAGGGTAGCCGCCAATACATGTGTAATGACGACTTGACAGACTTCTCTTGAGATGGCACTTTATTGAAGACACGTTCACTTGACATCAGGTGGAGACCCCCACTGCAACAGCCCCGAGTCTCCCGCGCATCTCTCTTTTATATCAACACGAGACCACGCCCCCCTTCTCGATCATTCTCACTGGCTCTGGACCCTCGATCTAGCGGCAGACTCCACCGTCCTTTTACGTCACCTGACCACGCTCCCCTTCTCGATCATTCCCGTAGCCACCAGTCCCTTCGCACTCACAACTGATACCCCTGTCATTACCTCCTGTGGCCACTAATGCATTCGTACTGTAAGCTGACTTCCTGTCATTACCTCCCGTGACCTCTAGTCCCCTCACACCGCATTACACATGCATATGAAATATGGTCCAAAATTGTCACGTGAACACATACATTCCTGGTAGAGCTAACCTTGCATTTCCTTGCACGAACTTCTTACTTGTAGGAAGCAGAATGAAGGATGATTACAAAATTGCAGTTTGACAAACTGAACTTCATGATGCAAAGCAACATACCAATGTGCTCAAAAGTCCACGAAGAAGTAAAGAGATATGCATACTTTGAATTACTCTGAGAGACAGAAGGAGGAACACACAAATTAGATTAATTAGGTAGGTTAGAGACATCGTTATGATTGTTAAGAAAAAAACAAGTGGGTTTGGTTGGGATACGTTTCGAGAAGGAATGGTGGCCAGTGGTCGAGACAAATGAAGAAGTGAAAGCCAAAGGGGATGTGTGCAGGAGTGCAGGTGCTCGGTGGTTAGTTACATCGTTAGAGATGACTATGCATTGGGGAGGCGTTCGTCCAGCAGCGAATTTTTGTGCACACATTTGCGAATGTGATTTATAGGTTTGATCCTTACCTGTGTATCGATAGTTACATTTTAATTTGCATTTTAACTGAGCGACTACTGTGTGTTGTCTTGGTGTGGTCTGTTTTGTTGTTGTTGATTTGCTGCCTTGCCCAAGCTTGCGTTTGGTGTTGACAAATCTGCAAGAATTTACGTATTTATGCAATTTCTATTTCTATACTTTATATTTATTGATAGTGGCCTGCTTATCTCTTCTCTATTTTGTACTCCGATAGTGTTTTTGTATTCCATTGGAACCTCATTTGCCAGTAAAAAATATGAAGATTGGTTTTTTACCCTTCTATCTGGCAACAAAACTGACACCTTTTTACAAGGAGTCATGTTTACATAGACCACAATACCTGCAGCCATAATGCATGGCGTCATCTGGTCCAACCCATGTGAGACTAGGCTCTAAGGAAAGCTGTCTCGGGTGTGGACCAATCAACTTCAAGGACAGTGCATACATTATCAGAGTTATGTTTTTTGTTTGCATTATGACTGCAGGTATTGTGGTCTATGCAAACATGACTCCTTGTAAAAAGGTGTCAGTTTTGTTGTCAGATAGAAGGGTAAAAAAAAATTATCATGTTTTTGTATTGTTCATAATTGTAACTCGCTGACCCACCTCTCCTGGACGTCTGTGAAAAAGAACTTCAGAGCTCATCAGATTCCTCCAGTCTATATAAAGATTCTGATTCCGATGTCACCTTAACAGTTCCTATTTAATAATGTGGTTACTGTTGCTTTTGTGAAACCTCTACAGTGTAAAAACTTGATTTGAAGCTTTTGTGACTGCAGGAATTACCCTTTGGTTATTTCGGTAAAGTCACGTAGAAAGAAAATAAATTAAATAATAAAATGCGACGTTTCGATTGCAACACAAGCAGTCATCAGGTAGAACCACATTTGAGAGAGAGACAAAACACCGACACGGAAATACACAGACAAAAGCAGAGAGAGATAACACAGAGACACACAGAGAGAGACACACACAACATAGGCACACAGAGGCGTGTATTCTATTATTTAATTTATTTTCTTTATACGTGACTTTACCGAAAGAACCAAGGAGTTCTACAGTGTAAGTTTTTCGAAATGATGAATACATTTTTTTTTACTATAATGCAGAAGTTTTCTGTTAAGACTTTTAATTACATTTTCGCCCTTTTTTTTCCATTATGACACAGTTTGAGAGTCTGAACGATGTTACGACCTTTAACGAAGTAAAAGGAGAACTCATTTGCGTTGATGCGGGGGACAAACGTCCCACATTCTATTGCGTCTATAGTTTTTGTGTATTTTTTTTACGACGCACCTGATCTTGCCAGATCCCGGAACTTAATAAGCAGGCTTCTGCCTGAATAAGGCTTGGACGGATGACCACCGTGTACAAGAAAGTTGTTAAATAAGCCTTTGTGGTGGGGCATCGGATGGGAGGGCAGAGTAATTTATTGTTGTATTGTTCTTCTATACTCCCGCATCTATGTCCCTTGCCTCGACCAACATACGCTAACCCGGCATGGGGGAACTGTGGTCGAACAACCCCCATGATCATCCAGCATGGTGTAAGGGAGACCAACAATCAGAAGCGGATTTTCCAAAGGGGCTGTGCACATTAGACAGGAATTCTCTGAACACACGTAGAGAAAGATGACAGGTACCAGCACGCTGGGGACACGGAAAGCAGTTCGAATAATTCCATCGATGCTTGTGTTGTTGTCGCATTGTTCATTATCCGTCTTGAAAAATTGGCACTTTTCACAAGCACAGGGCGTTTCAGTCCCACAGCATATTCAACGTGGTCCCAAGGATCGCTCATTTCTCGTGTCGTTCGAAATTTGAGATTCGTCTCCAGTGGTCGGTTATTTTACGGGGTTCACAATGGCCCTGTCGGAGCGTTGAGCCAGCACTGCTGAGATGCTGGGCTTTAACAGGGGTTACAGCCGCTAAAGACTTCACCGGATTTTTCAGTAATGAGTTTAAGGTGCCAGTCCCATCTGTAATGTCTGCATACACAAAATAACATTGTATTAAATTAAGTTTGTAACTTGATTTGATGGACGTGCTAAAAATATTATTTGCACGGCATATAAAGGTGTTTTTAGTTAGATCATGTAAGAAAATGTGTCTTACACCCATCTCCACCTGACGCAATCAGTAAGGTTTGTCAAGTGAACAAAATCTACTAACCTGTTACTACTTCAGCGCACACCGGTTGTATGTTCGATAGCAAACCCACGATATAATCATGAATAATATCGGTGGCGAAAGCCTACGTATTAAACTCATTGTGTTGTTGTGGAGAAAAGATCATAAGTAGACCTCCGTTCTGAATATATTTTAGTCATCGGCAAGTTGCCCGACAGAGTGCTCTTTGCAAAAGGTTATCTGTTTGATGTTTTAACATCTTACCACATATTTAATTGCCAGAAAGGGTAAAACGTTTATTCTTATATTTTGATACTTGCAAGAAAGGTCCCATATTGCAGCACTGTATGTTGCTAAGGAATTGTGGGGGTCACTTGAGTGCGTTGATGTAATTTAAACTCCGCGACGATATGAAAACACGTTGCCTTTTGTCCCCAGGTATGTGTACTCGTATTGCAGTGCTGCAGTGTCGTGGGCAACTCACGCGACAGCAAAGAGTCAGCCATGGCCTATCCACTTCTGGACGAACGCCATCTGACTCTTGCAAATGAACTAATTTAATCACCCCTTTTCCGTTGTGAACCCTAGGACGCAGTCCAAAATTTCCCTGCTATCCCCCGATTGTAGGCTTATCGCAGTAGTGATGATTCTACGGGGAAGCATGGGGGAGGCCGTGTGTGTCCCCTCTTGACCATCAGTTGTCCCACACCTCTTTCCCCCATTCAGCCAAACCCCCTCTTAACCCCCATGCCCAACATCGTTGATAGCAACCACGCCTTGCCTTCGCCTCCTTCAGTTCTGTCACATCCGACAGCAGTCGCACGTCCTGCAAAGTGTCCAAGAATGACCACATTTATCGGGTCATAAGCCTAACAACCTTCGTTTCCAATGGGAAATAGAGGAGATCAAATTAATCACGTATAGCCCTCTGTCAATCCACTGCAGAGGCGTAGCTAGGATATTTTGCGCCCGGGGACGAACTATAAAATTGGCGCCCCCCCCCCCCCCCCCCCCGTTTAATCACATTTTCCTAATACATCGAATAAGGAATAACAATAAACATTTTAATGAAACATTGTATTTAAAGAAGCAAATTTATAGAAATTATATTACATGGCTCACTCAGTCACTGTCGTAGACTGGTTGACATAGTCTACAAAAGATTATTTTTTCTTGATTTCATTGTCGCAAACTGGTCAATCACGTAATCAAAATCTGTTTTTCCCAATGTTTCTCTTTCAACGCTAAGAAGAGCAAGATCGCTGAGACGATCTTGTTCCATTGAAGCACGCAAATACGACAAAATAAGTTTCAATTTGCTGAACGACCGCTCACAGCTTGCAATTGAAACTGCTATTGTTAATACAATTTGCAGTGAAATTCGCAAATTCGGAAATACGTCGTCTCCATAAAACACAATAAAACCAAGAAGATCCAAAGGAGTTTCTGGTAGAACTTCATTCCGGTTACTGAGCAGCATTTTGGAATCTCCAATTTCTGTGAAAAGTTCGTGGCCATTGATGTCGGTGTCATAGAAATTTCCAAAATCTGTGCAATTTCGACGAATTGCATCGACATCTGTGTCGGATAGAAGAGTTTTGACGTTCAGCAGAAATTCTAATTTTGTGTTCAGGTCTTTTAGTCGTAAAAACCGTGTTGACATCTCCTGTTGAAGTCGATAAAATACACTCTTCATAACGCGCACAATTTATTCTTCTGGTGAAAGTCCTGCATCTCTTGCCAGTTCTCCTGGCATCTTCTGACGTCGCCTAATTCTTCTGTCCACATCGATCCCCCAGGCTGTGCATCTTGTTTTGGCGTTTTCTACAGCAACTTGGCTAAAATCATCACGAAGCTTGACAAATTCATGCTCCAAAGATTCAAGATCAGTTGCTGCTTCCTTGAAATTCATAGTAGGATCCTGTAAGCGCTTCTGAACACGATCAATGTTTCCAAGAATGACATTCCAGAAATGTAATAAAACTATGAAGTTAAAATTTAATACGCATGCCTGTAACTGTTCTGGCTCACTTCTGGTTTCAGGCGTCACAGTTACGTCCTCCGATATTTTGTCTAGCAGCTCTACTAGTTCATCCAGTCCTTCATAGATAGCTTTAACAGCTTCTGATCGTGCACTCCAGCGTGTTTCAGACTCCCGCTTTACTGTGATGGGCACAGCTTTTTTAAACTCTTCCCAACGAATTGTTGAACGAGAGAAAAACAAATATATACTTTCAACTGTTTCAAAAAATGTGACAAGTGGATCCTGTTTAGCTGAGTGTACTCCTGCTAAATTTAAGCTGTGGTTGTCACATTTGACAAACAATGCTCTGTGATTTTTGTCACATATTCGTTGTTGAAGGCCGGATATATGCCCAGTCATCACAGCAGCATTGTCATAACATTGTGCTGCTAAATGAAGGCCACGCTATGTTGACGTGCGTGGGCTGCTCCGGCTGCTGCAGCCGCCTGGAGCGTGGTGGTGTCACTAATAAGAACTAAAAATAGGCCGTCGTAGTTTCCGCCACCAAAAAACAGGCCAGTGACTAAGGCTGAAAGACTGCGCCTGTCTGTTGTTTGGGACGTTCTTCTATGTAAGTTCTTAATAGGCGCGCGTACCAAAATGTACTTACATGACATGTAGGCTGTGTGTGGCGGGATATATAAACTTTTAGGTTGAGGTGTAGATTTGTGCAGTAGTTTCAGGCTGCCGCACCCGCCGCAATAAGTTATAATGTCACGTTGTAAGCCTCATTTTGGCGGCCCTTTACCTTGGCGCCCGAGGACATATGTACCCCCTGCCCCCCCCTAGCTACGCCTCTGATCCACTGCTGGATGATTGCCTCCCTATGCCATGTTTGACTAGACGTATCGACACCGGTCTGCGCCGATTGGTGAAGATGAGCCAGAACCAGTCCAGATGTCACTTGCCTCTGATGTGAGCCATGCATGGGAATCGAACGTGGGTCACCAGGTTGATAGCGCAGTGTACTAAGGGGCCGTCCATAAATGACGTCTCGCGATTTTGGACGATTTTTGACCCCCCCCCTCCTTCGTCACACGGCGTCACGAAAAGTCAGACCCCCCCCCTCTCAAATATGACGTTACAAAGCTCTGCCCTCCCTACCCCCCAAAAAAATAAAACATGTTTCAAATCGCTTTAAACCATTGTAATTGTAGTGCGTATTTAATGTGCCGCTGCACTCTGATGTTGTAGGAGAAAACATTTATTAAAAAGTATATTTAATCAAGTAGAACGTGTTGTCTATTTTATTTAAAGTTTCGCATTTTGATGTGACATTTCTCAAACCCCCCCCCCCTCGTCACACATCGTCACAAACGTCTGACCCCCCCCCCCCCTAGGTGCGTGACGTCATTTATGGACGGCCCCTAACCACTGCACCACTGTTCCACCCGAGGGTGATAACTCAGAATAGATTTGTTTTTATTAATGTCTAAAAGTCACCGGTGGCACTTAAGTGATGTACGGTATTGCTTTGGTTTTTATCGCAACGAGTAAAATATCACATTTTGGCGAGTATGCTAAAATCTTTGGATGTATGCATTTTCATCCGTCCTGTCACAGGGGGACATTCACCCCCATGTTTCTGTCATATCTCTACGGGTGTGGAATCTCAGAAATATAAATTTTCTTAAGATTTTCTTAACATTAAAATACCGTCAACAGGAAGTAAAATCCACTTTTTCTAAATAGCATTTTTTTTTTGTTACAGAAATAACAAAGTGCCAGATAACAAAAATTCATCACAGACGTGAAGTTTAGGGAAATTGGGAGCTGCCGTAGTAGCAAACCTGTCAACCCCTTATAAGGGCCTAGCTTATTACAGACCAATTCAGACCTTATTGGTCATCCGGTGCCCTGATAATCTCAACGTTCATCCTACAAAGTCCCATCACAAGCGAGAAACGCAAACAAATAGACAAAACTTAGTTTTGCCCGGATTTAAACGGCTGTATGCCGTATGGACCTGAAAACTCAATTTTCCTATCCAAGAATACGAGTAAATGGTATGGGTTGACACGGTATGTAGTATTATGGTTAGCACACTGGACTTGCAATTCCGAGGTCGCCAGTTCGCACAATCGGGATAAAATACGGAAATGAAAGAAACATTAATTTTTACTCTCGCAATATGTACGAATGCATGTTGAACTTCTATCGCGCCGTTCGTACGCCAACCGTGCAATAAATGCAAAAATCAATCATTCTTCAATCTCATTTGGTTTAGATGACTCTTTCAGATGACCCCTTGCAGCTATGTTTTTTTTACTCAATCCAATACAACTGTAGGTTTAAAATGAAATATATATATATAATGAAGACGTTTTGGGCAATGTACCTCCTTGATAATCTATATATATAAAATCGTGAATCTGTCTGTCTGTCTGTGTGTGTCTGTGTGTCTCCGGAACATACGCACTTTCATTGGACGGCGGTTGCCCCTGGCAACGGCTAGCGACGCCTTCGCCGCTTTCATTGGACCTGCCAACGGCTAGCGACACCTTCGCCAAGGGCTGCAGTTTCATTGGACGGCGGTTGCCCCTGCCAACCGCTAGCCACGCTTTCGCCACTTTCATAAGCTCCGTAATTAATTAAATAATGGCCATTACACAGTGTTGTTGGCGCGCTAGGGGGGGGGGGAGGAACGCCACCCGTACCCTGCCTCTTCCAAGTCGACAATTTTAGGCGAGGCCGCAGGCTTTGCACGCTACTAGGCCCCGACACCCACCACGCCACTCTGAGGTAAATTCATCAAAGTTTTTCCTACTCTTCACTACACCCCCACCACAATGTGTGCTATTAATATTACTTTTAAACCCAACGCGCCAACAATCGATTACTTTAATGTTCACTGTACAAATACTCATTAAGCTGGGTGAGCGTACTGACAGTCTATTATGTACACTGTAGCCTGCTTATTAAGCTCTGTCAGCATACTGCCACTCTATCATGTAGACTCTAGCCTGCTTATGAAGCTGAGTGGGTGTACTGCCACTCTATAATGTAGACTGTAGCCTGGTTATTATAATCGATTCTTTAAATGTTCTTAGTACAAATAGTCATAAAGCTGCTTTTGCGTACTGCCCGTCTATTATGTAGACTGCTGCCTGCTTATTCAGCTGGCTGGGTGTACTGCCAGTCTATCATGTACACATTAGCCTGGTTAGGAAGTAAAGTTAGTCAATTTGTAACACGTACGCTTTCGCAAACATTATTCATAAACAACGTTATTGCGTTTAGATCGCCTTATTTATTAAGGTGTTGTCACCCTTATCCACCACCCCACACGGCCAATCAGTCAAAAAGTGTCCCGTTGATAAAACACTCATAAGTCTCTGCTTTGGCCCACCGGTGTGTACAAGCGTAAAACCACAACAATTCCCATTTCAGAGTACGTCCTTTCGCTGATGCTGGATGCAATTACCAGCCAAACGTCGTACTGTTCAGTTGTCTGTCCATCTGTGTACGATCGCTTGCGAGGGATTTGCCAGGAGGCACGTCCCGTGCCCCGCGATGGGAATAGGCATGTCATTGTGTATGTGTTTGTGTGTATGTATGTGTGTATGTGTGTGTCTGCGTGTATGTATGTGTGTGTATGTGTGTGTCTGCAGCAAGCGCGTGTATGTGTACCTATGGACGCGCGCGCGTGTGTTGTGTACGGGGAACGGTAGTGTAGTGGTTAGCGTGCTGTCTGTGTCTGTCTGTGTGTGTCTGCGTGTGTCTGTGTGTGTGTCTGTGTGTGTGTCTGTGCGTGTGTGGTGTGTGAGGAGCGGTGGGTGTAGTGCTTAACGCTACGCTGCGCTACCAACCCGGCGAACCCAGTTCGATTCCCGCTCACGGCCACCACCGGTGACGATTATTTGAACCTCCCCTAGGTCGACTCTGCCTCAAACGAGTAACTGCTGTGGCGTATTAACATCGCCACTGGGGAGACAAAGGCGGCCGGCCGTGGTGGATACAAGTCCCGGGCGAAGCCGGGTACTCCAGCTAGTACTCTATATAAACAGAGAGGCCAGGGAGATAGGGTGAATAAGAGTTGGAGACAACTACGCGCCATGGCACCTAATGTTCATGAAAACTTTTGTACCATTTCTTGATGAGCGATTTTAAATTGTCATATGAATAGTTCCCCTATGAGTAGATGCTAAGTAACAGACAAGCCCTTCAAAAATCAAACATGTATTTCTAAGTAAACTAATTATATTAAAAGTAGAATAATATAATATTGTTGGCGCACTGCATTATGGGTTACCATGTAGGAGTGTTGTCTCTGAATCATGAGCATAATCCACTGGGTGACGCTTTCTTTACAAAATTTAGGATCAGAGGGCGTTTCACATAAAAAAACAATCCTGAACTTTGGAATCAGACTAGATGAATTTACAAGACACCAAAACAACTGCATATAGTTTTAAATGTCCTTTTAGCCCTTGCTGTCCAATTTTACTGAGAAATTAAGGTGCGTTATGTAAACAAACGTACGTTCCAATATGAGGTGCACATATATCAATCTCTCTGTGGGTTTACGCGGAATTCACCGTATTTATAGCCTAGTTATGTGCCATAAAGAAGCGTGCCATTGCCCATTGTGTTGAGTTGTGTTGTTTTATTAGGTTCCGTGTGCTTGTGCACCACTTCCAGCGCAATATCGCCAAATAATTTGTTTCAATCTGCAGCAGTTATAAATTATACATACATAGTAGCAGTGGCCAATTGAAATGTTTTCTTTTTAACCATTCTTGAATTCTCTGAAAGACAAAAGTCAATTTGTCTGCAACAATCCCCCAACCTCCGCCGGCTTTGGACACATTCTAGACACACACGATGCCACTGGACTGAGGTCACGTGGAATGCGACTAAACCAAACTAACCGGTACAAGTGGCTTAAACAAGAAATGACATGCACATTTTGCTCGTTCTGAAAGTCCCGCGATTTAAGACTGACCGGTTTTGTGCGCGTGCGTAGGGGAACGGTCGTGTATCGATTAGCACCCTGCGCTACGAATCCGGTGACCCGAGTTCGATTCCTGCTCACGACCAACACCGGTGACGAATATCTGGACCGGTCCTGGGCCTCCCCTGGGCGTGGTGAGTAAACATCGTGACTAGGGAAACAAAGGCAGCTGGGCATGGTGCTGACCAGTGCCGGATTATTCTAATAGTAAAAGTATCAGATGCTACGGGCCCGCACTTTCAAGGGCCCCGCGCTAAATGATTTCAAGCTATCAATATCAATTCCGTTTCGATTTAAAGCTTTCGTGACTACAGGGATTCATCTTCTTGGTTTTTTCGGTAAAGTCACGTAGAAGGGAAATAATAAAATAATAAAAATAAAACATTATAAAATAATTCTCACGACGTTTCGGCCACAACGCAAGCAGCCGTCCTCAGGTGAAGAACAGGTCTGTCGAGAAGACAGAGTCTGAATGACAGAGTCTGAATGACTCTGTCTTCTCGACAGACCTGTTCTTCACCTGAGGACGGCTGCTTGCGTTGTGGCCGAAACGTCGTGAGAATTATTTTATTATGTTTTATTTTTATTATTTTATTATTTCTACTCTATTATTAATTAATTTATCATATTAATCGTCAACTACTGAAACTAAATGAAGGTCCTGTTTGGTGGGGGCATTACCTCCCCGCCCCTGTGCCCCCTCCCTCTAAACTCCACCCCATGAACACAACGGATGTGTAACACGTGGGTGGCAAATTCTCCCTTTGGTCCAATGTATGGCAAAAGTCACACCATTGTCTCCATCACCACAAAAAACGGTGGTAAAGCGCCGAGGTTTGGCAGGTTTCATTTAAATCAAACGAGGGGGCTAGCACTCAAAATGTGCGAACAGATAGATCGGTATAGCTCGTCGTGCTACATATGTAGGGGTGTTACGGAGGGGGTGTTATACAGTTGTGTCGGACGGTAAACAAACACACTGGGCGTGGCTATGTCTGTGCGCGGGGAGGTGCTCACAGCGACGTCCGCACGGGCAGCCTGGGGGGCTGACACGGAGCTGGGATCCCCCGCGGCCCCACCCCTCAGTGGGCGAGTTGCTATATAAGGGGGTGAGCCGGAGGGCTCGAGCAGAATGTATTAAGCTTAACCAGTGAAGAAGGAAGATCTACTAGATAGAGCCCTGGACTCCCCTGGATCGCTGCCCTTCTCAGGGCCGACCAGGACCGAGCCAGTGGCGTGGCCCCGAGAGCCAGAGCCGGTGCTCTTGTCAGAGCTGGTCTGGGGACTCCGGACGCCGTAATCCCAGCTTAACCAGGGCTGGGTTTGCTAGCCTCCCCTAGCCCGATAGTGGAGGACCTAGAGGTAGGCTAGGTGTAGCCTAGAGCGTGACTCCCCAGTTAGACGGGTGAAGGGGCCGACACCCCTTCCAGTGCTGTACGTCCCGGTCTGTATTGTACCTTGTACGGAATAAATAAGTGTGCCTCCAACCCCGGCGTCCAAGTCCTCCTGAACGTTATTACACATGGACCATATTCATGGCCTTTAGCTTTAGTATCGCCCTCCTACCGGCAGATGAATGCTCCACCTGCAGGCCGCTGCGGTGTTCACGCCCCGTGCCACGCAAGGACGAAGCTGCCTGCCATGAGGGGACGTCCCCTCGGCTTCAGATAGAGAGAGAGAAATAAGTATAACCCGTAAAAACAAAGTTTTTCACTATAAATCCTTTATATGCGTGGCGGCTAGAGTCCTCTCGTCCTCTGGCTTGAGATGGCTGCCACCTATGGGTCAGATGATTGTCTGCCAGTATTAAGCAATTGGTAATTAAATATTTAATTTGTTTTCCCTAAACAGTCTAAAATTTTGGAAAAACATTTTCACGAACAATAATTGTCACGCACAACAAGTCTGTGTGCAAAATGTCAGCTCGATTTGATCACGGGAAGTGGGTTAAAAAACGACCGAAAGATTTGCACGGTCGTAAGCAAGCAAGCATGCACGCAAGCAAGCAAGCAAGCGAACTTAATATAAAGGATTTAAAAACAACCGTGCGCTCTGAGACGTGTCGTATGATCATTCAGCATTGGCCCTGCGCTCATTGCTCTGAACTGGGAACTAGTTTAAGATTTCGAATTTGTTTGGATATCACAGATTTTTTTTTGAAGGCTCAGTTTGGGATTTAATTTAATATTTTCATAAAAAAATGTAACTAGTGTTACGGTTTAATAACTTTAATTGTTTTTAAACTCATTGGTAACCATTCTAAGGATGAAATGTATCGTTGAAATATTCTTTAAATGAACATTAATAGAAGTTCTACATCATGGGACCTCCTTTGCCAGTACCAAAATATAAGTGTAGGTTGTACCCTTTTTTCTGGCAACAAAACAGGTGTTAAGAGGCCGTCCATAAATGACGTCACGCGATTATGGACGATTTTTGACCCCCCCCCCCCCCATCGTCACGCGGCGTCACAAAAAGTCAGACCCCCCCTCCCTCAAATATGACGTCACAAAGCTCTGCCCCCCCCTCCCCCCAAAATAAAACATGCTTCAAATCGCTTTAAGCTATCGTCATTGTAGTGTGTATTTAATGTGGTCACCCCGTGGTGCCCTTATAAAACTCAACGGTTAACCTACTCACGCCGGCTTGTGTCCGCCCAAACAAGTGGTCCATATTTGCGGAATACACCACGCCGCCGTTGACCCTGACCATTGACCGAGCAACCCAACGTTACTACCAGCTCCCTCGGAGGAATGTGTTTAAAGTTGCGCATTTTAATGTGACGTCACATTTCTCACCCCCCCCCCCCCCCCTCATCACACATCGTCACAAATGCTTGTGGTCGGAATACAAACAAAATTACGTACTCTGATAATATATGCATTGTCTTTGAAACTGATTGGTCCACACCAGAGACATCTTTCTTTTCAGCCTCGTCTCAAAACGGTGTTAGACCAGAGGACTAGGCTCCAAAGAAAGCTGTCTCTGGTGTGGACCAATCAGTTTCAAAGACAATGCATATATTATCAGAGTACGTTTTTTTTATTTGCATTCTGACCACAAGTATTGTGGTTAATGTAGACATGATTCCTTGTAAAAGGTTTCAGTTTGGTGTTTTAACATCTTAACACCTGTTTTGTTGCCAGAAAAAAGGGGGAAACCTATTCTCATTAATAGAAGTGACATATTTTTGGAACAATCCAACACTTTTTCGGGGGTACCCACACTTTATCCAACCACACACGACTTGCCTGCTGATCGACAAACTGTGGTTGTCCCCCATTTACACCACTGTGTGGACCAAGGCACCCCATCCACATCGTTTGCTTTCAATTAATTCTACCAAACCTCAGCGCTTTACCACCGGTTTCTTTCGGTAATGGAGAAAATGGTGTGATTTTTTGCCATAAATTGGACCAAAAGGAGAATTAGTCCACCCAAGTGTATCAAATCCGTTGTGTTCATGGGGCGGAGTTTGGAGGGATGGGACACGGGGGCGGGGGGTTGAAGAAATGTTGCACCACAGTGTATCTTCAGCTGTCGCGCCAGAAGATCGAATCAGGGACCCCTGGATTTGAAATCTATCAAGCATTTCCCCACCAAAACAAAAAAATCCGAAAGATTACAAATTAAAAAGCCATGCAGAATTAAGTTGTCAACCGGCCCAGTCACCCTGGCAAAGAGCGTCACAGCTCAATGGGCATTATTCGAAAATAAACTTCTGATTCTGATCCTGAATTACTTGAGGCTCCTGTTATTCATTCATGTGAAACTGTGGGGGCCGTTGGCCCCGGGGTCCCTCCCGCCTGCATCCCCTATTCCGTTTACGTTACCCCACCTCCCTATTACTCGCTACGGTTTCGCCGGCATTCGAATGCGACGCCCCTACTGTTACAGCCTCGCGCCGCGCTCCCACGCTGCGAGCATACGTGCGCACATCATCGTCAATCAAACGCCGTGCTCGCAGTATAGCCCTGTGCGGCACGTTACCAATGCGCATCCGTATCCGACATGTAACGAACGTATGCACACACACACACGCCGCTCCGTGCACTCCAACTCCACACCAACTACGCAAGTTATGATCGCGCACCTGTATCACACACGGAGTGAACACACGCGACACCCACTCTTGCGCCGCTCTGCGCAGCGCTCGCCGTCTGCTGGCCGCTTGCGTTATGATCGCGCACCTGGGGTACGCCTATTACGCACGCCGCGAGCTTACGCACACACAGTACCACACGCGTTCCCACACGCAACCCGCGCGCTCAGCTCCGCGCAGCGCTCACTCACGTGGCGAACCACTGTGCACACAGCGCACCCACACGCTCACACCGCACGACAAGATCACGCGAGACCACGCTTCGCTATTAATGATTTATTATATGCTACCTGCGAATTGATGTGGAATCAGTGAGTCGACGAGGCTGGCCTATTCCACTAAACCTGTACCTATTCCCTATTTATCGGCTTACGATACCCTACTTCACCTCCCCACTCACTGCTTGGTGCCCGCGGAGGTTCGCTGCTCTCTGCGCTAACAGCGTACCTCGATGCGTCGCACGGACGTCCGGGTCGCTGGCTGGAAGTCCTGCTGGTCCGCTGGCCTGGAGAGAAGGGGCTATTTTCCCTCTGCGCCCCTCTATTTATCCTCCCTACCTCCAAAGGGGATGCTGCGCTGAACAATGGGCTCGTGCACCCCAAGCCCGCGCACGGCAGTCCCCAGGCGCTGTTGATATGCTAATCAGTGTGCTGCGTGCAAGGCGTAAATCCTAATTAATCCCTTACCCTCCCTAACAATAGGGCCTGCGCGCTCAAGCGCAATTATCCCAACCCTCCATGACTATGCGCAACAGCCCCTGTGACCCCGCTATTCATGCTGTCTCGTGCCTCCCGTGCTTGCCCCGTCGACTCGTGGGGGTGTGTGTGGGGGGAAATGCGCCTCAACCGCGGTGGCCGAATGCCCCACGCCGCGACCACACCATATTAAGGCCGGCAGCAGCGCCGCGGTACCACGTAGCACGGGGGAGGTCATCCAATTCCCTGATCGCCGGAAACCGTGAGAATTAATCCCGATAAGGGTCTCTCGGATAAAAACCGGTCGATCAGGTAACCTTCCCTTCCAGCTCTATGGGGGGGGGGGGGGGATGCGTGCAGGTGTGTGCTTATGTGGGCGGGTGATGGGGGGCAGTGCGGTGGGGGAAGCCGGGCGGCTCCCTGGCTCGGCAGAGCGGCCCCGTCGCTGTGGCACCACATAGCCCCCCGGGGTGCCAGTCCCCGTCCCGGGTTGACTTGAGCACCTCGCCTGGGTTGCCCCCACGAGGTATCGCCGCGGGGTCCGCGGGATTCGCCCGGCCCTTGTGGCTGGCCTCGGGGGTGGCGGCTCCGTCTCCTGGGGCTCCGGCGGTGGTCTCCTCCTCCATTCCAACGGCTCCCCTCGGCCCCTGGCACCTGCGGGCTGGGGAACAAACTCAGAGGCGGTGGGGTTTAAGGGTCGCCGTCCTCGTCGCCCCCGGCCCCGCCCGGGGCCCCTCGGAGCCCTGGGCTCCGTGGGGCCCATATACTGCGCGAGGCCCCCGGGCACGGGGGATGCGGGTACTCCGGGGTTTCGGGGCCTTCGGGTGACGGGGTTCTCTCTCGCCGGGGCCGCTTTCCACGGTTTTAAGCGGCGGACATTGACCACCGTCTCTCGACCCCTCTCCCCGCCATCAATTAGTACCGTCCAGGGGGAGATCTGTCGCACCACGGTCCAGGGTCCCCGCCAGTAGGTCGTCAGTTTCCCCACCTGCCCGGCCCCGACGCGAGGGGTGTGTAGCCACACCTTAGCACCTGTCAGGAATAAGGGGGGTTCCATGCGGGGTCGGGTGCCCTGTTCCTGCCGCCGATGCGCGGCTTCCCCTTGCGGGTATGCTCGGCCTCGGGCTTCTCGTAGGGTCTCCAACAGGTGTTCCACGGGGCGGCTTCCCTCCTCCGGCTGGGGGGAAGGGACGCCGAATAGCAGATCTGCGGGTAAACGAGACTCACGGCCGAACATCATTAAAAACGGGGTTTGTCCCGTCGACGTGTGTACGGTGGTGGCGTAGGCGAAAAGGGCGTAGGGGAGGTGTTCATCCCAATCCCGTTGATTTGCGGCCGCCATACGTTTGAGTTTCCCCGATAAGGTCTGATTCATGCGCTCCACCATCCCGTTCGCCTGGGGGTGGTACGCTGTGGTTCGGTCCTTCTGGATTCCGAACTCTCGGCACAGTGCCTGGAACAACTCGGCCTCGAACTCGCTACCCTGGTCGGTGAGGACTCGTTCTGGGATCCCGTGCTTAAGTACGTAGTGTTCCACAAATGCCCGGGCCACCACCAAGGCCGTTTTATCAGGGATGGCCACTGCCACGGGGTAGCGGGTGAAATACTCTACTGCGACTAGGATATATCGGTTGCCTCGATGGGATCGCGGGAATGGCCCCTGTAGGTCGATCCCGACCAGCTGATTCGTGCGGCTGACGCGGAACGGCCTTAGGGGTACCTGGTATCGTGCCGGTTTCGGCCCGCACTGCTGACAGGCGCGGCAGCCCTGTACCCAGGCCGCCACGTCTTGTGCCAATTTGGGCCAGAGATACTGGCGACGCAGGGTCTCTCGAGTACGTCGTTCCCCATCGTGGCCCCCGAGTGGGTGGTCATGCACCAGCCGTAGCAGCTGGGGTCGCACCTGGGCAGAAACACAGATGCACCCCGGCTGGCCGGCCTCGGTTAACTCCCGTACCACTCCGTTCTGCACACACAACCGGGCATACAAACCGCTCCAGGGTCCTGGTAGGGCGCTCTTTTCCTCCCGCAGTGCCGCCTCCACTGCCGCCAGATCCGGATCTCGCTGCTGGGTCTGTCTCAGCTGCTCGTCGTTTAGGCCCGGGAAGGCGCAGCCGACGTCCTCCTGGATCCGTCCAATCGGGTCCCGAGCCGCGGGTCCCGCGCTTGCCGGGCGGTCGACGGGATCCTCAGTGCCACCTTTGAGCGTTTCCGTGGCGCACACTGCACTCTCTCTCGCTGGGGGGGGGTCAGTGGCCGCGGCCTCTCGGGGGTCCGTTGCCTGCCGGCAGCGTCCCCCCGTGAAACACGGGCAGGCCTCCTCCGCCCTCGTCTCGGCGTACACCGTGGGTCGCCTCGACAAGGCGTCCGCGTTTGCATGCGTCCGGCCAGCCCGATACTCGATTTGCAGGTTGTACTCCTGCAACTGCGCCAACCACCGGGCCATCTGCCCCCGCGGCTCCTTGAATGTAAGAAGAAACTGCAGAGCATAATGGTCAGTGCGGACGCGACATCTCCTGCCGTACAAATACGGCCGGAACTGTTTGCATGCGAAAATCACGGCGTACAACTCTTGGCGGGTCACGCAATAGTTCAGCTCGGCCCCACTCAAGGTCCGGCTGGCGTACGCGATGACTCGTTCCGTTCCATCCTGTACCTGTGACAACACCGCGCCCAGCCCGCTGCTGCAGGCGTCGGTGTCCAAAATAAAATCGGTGGTAAAATCGGGGAAAGCGAGGGTGGGGGCGTGGGTGAGGTGATCTTTGAGAGTGGTGAAGGCCGTCTGGCAGGCCCCCGTCCACTGGTAGGGGTGCTTAGGGGAGGTGAGTTGGGTGAGAGGGCGTGCAATCTCGCTGAATCCCTTTACAAATCGACGATAATAGGTGGCGAGCCCCAAAAATGATCTGGTCTCCGTCAGATTCCTTGGCCGTGGCCACTCCACTACGGCGCGTACCTTCTCCGGATCGGTGCGCACGCCTGCCTCGCTGACGCGATGCCCGAGGTACCCCACCTCGCGTTGTGCGATGTAACACTTACGTGGCTTGAGCTTGAGATGAGCCGCTCGCAGTCGCTGGAACACCTCGCGAAGCCTGGACCAATGCTCAGACAAAGATCTACTGAACACTATCACATCGTCCAAGTAAATCAGGCACTGTTCCCACTGCAAGCCCCGCATCACCAACTCCATCAACCGCTGGAACGTCGCGGGCGCGTTAGTGAGTCCGAACGGCAACACTCGAAACTCAAACAGGCCCATCGGGGTGGTGAATGCGGTTTTCGGCCGATCCTCCTCCGCCATCTCCACCTGCCAGTACCCGGACGCGAGATCGAGGGTGGAAAAATATCGCGCTCCGGCGAGGCTGTCGAAGGTGTCGTCGATGCGGGGTATGGGGAAGGCATCGCCGAGCGTGACTGCATTTAGTTTACGGTAATCGACGCAGAACCGGGTTGACCCATCCTTTTTCGTTACTAGTACCACTGGGGCTGACCAGGGGCTCGCCGAGGGCTGAATTATGTTATCGCGAAGCATGTCCCCAACTGCCTCTTTGATTTGGGCGCGTTCGGGTGCGCCCACTCGGTACGCAGGGAGTTTGATGGGTCGGGCTGCACCGGTGTCAATTTGGTGCTTAACAAGATCGGTCCGACCCACGTCCGAGTCGTGTTCACTGAATACGTCGGCATACTCCCGCAGTAACTCGCGCAGCCGATCGCCCTCTCCCTTAGGTAAATCCGCCCATGGTACATGTAACGCGTCGAGCAGGGGAACGACCTCGGCTCGGGGAGTCGGGCCGACTCGCCAGGCCAGGTCCTGCTCACCCTCAGGACGACCGGGGTCCTCAGCCCAGAGTGCGAACACCGAGTCGTTAGAGTGGCGTGCGTGCAGGGGGTGTACTGTGGCTATCGGGGTGCGCCGTCGCAGTATCGCTGGGGTATTGTGGGGGTTAAACATCCGCATAAACAATCGGTCCCCATCTGCGTTTACCAACGTGGCGGATCCCACAACCCCATACCGTTTTGCCAACTCCGGGTGAGGAGTTAGCATTACCTCCCCTGATGGTCGGAGCGCGGGGTCGGTGGGGGATGTTGCCACCGGCACCAGCATCTCGGTGAGCGGGCCGATGGTGACTGTCGTCGCCAGGATAGCGGCCACAGGTGCAAAGCGGCGGCGCGTTGGTTCTCGTCCCAGGAATGGTATCCGCTCGCCGTTGCTCTCCATGGTGGCGCATCGCTGGCGGGGTTGCACGTTGAGTCCCAACCGTTCTAGGAGGTCGGTGCCTGCGATACACTCGTGACACAACGCACTCGACACGTAGAACTCCTGCGTGCACACCTGGCTGCCTATGCGGACCTCTAGGGTGGCTCTCCCCAGCAGCCCCATTCCGGCTCCGCTCGCCGTGTGCAGCGCGCGGTCCGGTGCCTGCAGGTGACGCACGTCGACCCCGATCGCGCTGCAGTGCGCTGCGCTCACGAGCGAGGCCACCGCCCCCGTGTCCAGCAGGATTCGGGTACGCACTCCGTTTACCTCCCCTTCCACCAGCGACGTGGCCCCCGTGATCCCCGCCACCAGCTCCCGCAGCCAGTCGCCAGGAGTCACCGTTTCTGTGGGCGTTGTTGCTGGAACCTGTGTGGAGATCACTCGCTCGCCATTATTCTCACAGCTTGTTTGTGTCGGGGCTACGTCGATTTCACCCCCCGGTGGTCCCCTCTCTAGGGGGGCCTTAGTGTTTGACCTTAGCTCTTGTCTAGCTCGGGCGACCTGAGGACAGTCCCTCACTAGATGCCCTCGGCGATCGCACATATAACATGCCCGGGGAGGGGTGGCGGCTCCGTAGTGGGCTCTCTGCCCACTCCCACCTCCCCCAGTGCGCTGCTGCTCATACTCTGCTTCTAGTCGCGCTATCCTTCCAGTTAGCCCTCCTACCGTGGAGTCTAGTTCCCCCATCTCGGATCGGATGGTCTCAACGGAGGATTGCAGTTGGGTCATATTTGTATTCGTTTCCTCGCGTACCTGGGTTACCTGGCCGGAGACATCCTTTATACCCGTTTGTATACCGGCAACCCATCCCGGGGTTGTCTCGCGGGACACTGGAGGCTCTCTTTCCCGGCCCCTTACCGTCCTCGCGAGCTCCTGTTCCTCCTCCTCGTCTTCCGAGAGCAGGCTCGCAATGACGCGCTCTCGTCCCAGCCCCCGGAGCTGCGCGCGTTCGCTGTGAATTCTTTCACACTTACGTGCGCGCTCGACAAGGGCGTTAAAGGGAAGACGTGGGCAGCTCATGTCTGGCTGCCACCACGCCGTGCGAGACAGGTACCGCTGGATTTTCTCGGCGGCCAGTTCCTCAATAACATCAGTTGCGTACCCCGGGCGTGCGATCTTTGTTAACTCGCGCACATCCTCGGCGTAATCACGTAGATCTTCGCCAGGTTGGCGACGGCGCGCCTCTAAGGCCGATTTTGCTTCCTCCTCGTCACGCGTGCCGAAACGCTGATCGAGTCGGCGCATCAGCTCCTCTAGCTGTGTCTGTGCGCTCGCGGGTAACGCTTCTACAAAATCGGCTGCCCGCCCATCAAGATTCATATTAAGTTGACGTACTGCCTGCGCGTCCGTCCATCCATTAATTTCCTTGGCCCCTAAGAGATTGCGGGCGAATGCCTTCCACGAAGGGGCCCCCCGGCCGGTAAATATTAGTCTTATTTTAGCGTGAGGTAACGCGGGGGTCCGTACCGCTTCCGACACCAATTTGTGGGGGCCGTTGGCCCCCGGGGTCCCTCCCGCCTGCATCCCCTATTCCGTTTACGTTACCCCACCTCCCTATTACTCGCTACGGTTTCGCCGGCATTCGAATGCGACGCCCCTACTGTTACAGCCTCGCGCCGCGCTCCCACGCTGCGAGCATACGTGCGCACATCATCGTCAATCAAACGCCGTGCTCGCAGTATAGCCCTGTGCGGCACGTTACCAATGCGCATCCGTATCCGACATGTAACGAACGTATGCACACACACACACGCCGCTCCGTGCACTCCAACTCCACACCAACTACGCAAGTTATGATCGCGCACCTGTATCACACACGGAGTGAACACACGCGACACCCACTCTTGCGCCGCTCTGCGCAGCGCTCGCCGTCTGCTGGCCGCTTGCGTTATGATCGCGCACCTGGGGTACGCCTATTACGCACGCCGCGAGCTTACGCACACACAGTACCACACGCGTTCCCACACGCAACCCGCGCGCTCAGCTCCGCGCAGCGCTCACTCACGTGGCGAACCACTGTGCACACAGCGCACCCACACGCTCACACCGCACGACAAGATCACGCGAGACCACGCTTCGCTATTAATGATTTATTATATGCTACCTGCGAATTGATGTGGAATCAGTGAGTCGACGAGGCTGGCCTATTCCACTAAACCTGTACCTATTCCCTATTTATCGGCTTACGATACCCTACTTCACCTCCCCACTCACTGCTTGGTGCCCGCGGAGGTTCGCTGCTCTCTGCGCTAACAGCGTACCTCGATGCGTCGCACGGACGTCCGGGTCGCTGGCTGGAAGTCCTGCTGGTCCGCTGGCCTGGAGAGAAGGGGCTATTTTCCCTCTGCGCCCCTCTATTTATCCTCCCTACCTCCAAAGGGGATGCTGCGCTGAACAATGGGCTCGTGCACCCCAAGCCCGCGCACGGCAGTCCCCAGGCGCTGTTGATATGCTAATCAGTGTGCTGCGTGCAAGGCGTAAATCCTAATTAATCCCTTACCCTCCCTAACAATAGGGCCTGCGCGCTCAAGCGCAATTATCCCAACCCTCCATGACTATGCGCAACAGCCCCTGTGACCCCGCTATTCATGCTGTCTCGTGCCTCCCGTGCTTGCCCCGTCGACTCGTGGGGGTGTGTGTGGGGGGAAATGCGCCTCAACCGCGGTGGCCGAATGCCCCACGCCGCGACCACACCATATTAAGGCCGGCAGCAGCGCCGCGGTACCACGTAGCACGGGGGAGGTCATCCAATTCCCTGATCGCCGGAAACCGTGAGAATTAATCCCGATAAGGGTCTCTCGGATAAAAACCGGTCGATCAGGTAACCTTCCCTTCCAGCTCTATGGGGGGGGGGGGGGGATGCGTGCAGGTGTGTGCTTATGTGGGGCGGGTGATGGGGGGCAGTGCGGTGGGGGAAGCCGGGCGGCTCCCTGGCTCGGCAGAGCGGCCCCGTCGCTGTGGCACCACAAAACCCATGTCTCATATGTACCGCCTTGTTAAACCTCGCAGATCTCCAAAGGAGCGACAGCTATTGGGATGGCGGGCTGGCCGGGGATGTTCGTTGCTGCCGCGGCCCTGCTCTGCCTCACGCACCCGGGCTCCTGTGTACGCGGAGAGGCCTTCTTCTTGGGGCGCCAGTGCAGCGTCGTCGGCGACGTGGCCGACTGCTCGCGACGTGGCCTCACGGCCGTGCCGTCCGGGCTGCCGCCCTCCATCGCCCAGCTGGACCTGTCTCACAACCGCATCGAATCGCTGTCAGCCGACGACTTTTCCGACGTGCCGTTGCTTCGCGTCCTCAACCTGGCCTTCAACCGCGTTCGCGACATACATCCCGGGGCTCTGGCACACATCGCTCTCCTCCAGCACTTGGACCTCTACCACAATGAGCTGCTCGAGATCCCCGCGGAAGCCGTGGGCAACCTCCGCCTGCTGCAGGTCCTCAACATCGCCATGAACAACTACACGTCTTTCGTGCTGGGCGGAGCGTTTGCAAATCTGCACACCCTCAGGTCGCTTACTATCGGCACCGCTCGCACGGACGTCCTCAATGCGTCGGACTTCACGGCACTGCAGAACGTCAGCGTGACGCATCTGAACGTCCACACAGGCTCTCCGCTCATGAAGTTCGAACCAGGAGTGCTCGCCCCGTTTAAGATGCTCCAGAGCTTCCGAATGAACTTTACCGTCGATGACGACCCGGTCATATTTTCCAAGGTTCTCCTCGATTTAAATAAAACGAAGGTTTCCGAGTTTCAGACAGACCGAGTGCTGCTGAATCCTGTGAAAAATATGTCCATTGATTTCTTTTATGGCCTTGAAAAGTGCTCTCTGCTCAGAAACCTCACACTCGTTGCTGCCAACTTCACAGACCAAGAAATAACGAGCCTGCTGAAAAACGTCTACTTGTCTCAGATCACGTCTGTCGAGATAACAAACTCCTCGTACACGGATAAAAACGTCGTCTCATTCTTCGGCCTTAAGAATGTGACCAAACTATCGCCTCTTGAGAAAGTAACAATCAATCAGATTTTTCACCTGAACATGACCTACCCAAAGTTTGCTATCAATTTCACACTTTTTCCATCCTTTTCCAAACTTAAAATATCCCACACTGGCATGAACAAAGTGGAGTGTTTTTTCATGAAACTCAAATTTATCACTTGGCTCGACTTCTCAAGCAACCTCCTCGACGAGGAAGGCCTCTGGTGGACAAACTGCAAATATACAATCATCCTTCCACGCACCACTGAACTTTACATCAGCAATAACAAGTTCACGGATCTGCAAATTATATCCAGCATGGTGTCTCTAATGCCAAGCATTAAGTTGTTGGACGTTGGTTACAATTATATCACTGACATTGACGACTGCAGTTGGCCTCCAACTCTCGAAACACTGATCCTGCGGAACAATGACATCAGCAAAGATTCCCGCATCTGCACATCGCCGCAGCTGAAGGTGTTAGATCTTTCTTACACGCGGATGGAGGCTGTGCCCTATTACATCCTCGATGATGCAAAGTCCTTGAGAGAGCTGTATCTGACGGGCAATAACATCCACTACATCCAGCCAGAAATACAGTCCTCATCCCTGCAGGTCCTGCACGTTGACTACAACACGCTGGGAATCATAACTAAAGGGACATTTCAACTCCTTCCGAAAATCAGGGCCCTCAAATTGGGAAACAACCTCTTTTATTGCATGTGCGACCTTTACTGGTTCCGCCAGACATTTGATAAATCTCTCTTGGTGGATTGGCCTCAAAAATACGTCTGCAGTTATCCAGAGAATCTGGCAGAGAAGACTCTGGATTGTTTCAACCCGAGCATTGTATCCTGCGACAAAAGGATCGCGATCGGACTCAGCGTTGTGATCACGGCGGTGGTCGTAGCGTTGGTTTTGGGCCTGGGTTATTACTTCGACGCCGTCTGGTACATAAGGATGGGCTGGATATGGGTGGGAGCCAAGCGGAGGGGCTACAAGCACGTAACAAGTGGGGAAGCGCCCCCCTTTGAGTACAACGCGTTCATCTCCTACAGCCACATGGACTCGGACTGGGTGGAAGGAACTTTGGTACCGAGGCTCGAGAACTCGGGCTCCAACCTGAAGCTGTGCGTGCACGAACGGGACTTCACCCCGGGGGAGTGGGTCGTGGACAATATCATTCGCTGCATCGAAGGGTCCTCCAAGACACTTTTCGTCCTCTCCACGAACTTTGTGAAGAGCGAGTGGTGCCACTACGAGCTCTACTTTGCGCAGCACCGCATAATGGAGCAGCACCAGGACTCGCTCGTGCTGGTCCTGCTCGAGTCGCTGCCCAAAAACTCGCTGCCGAACAAGTTCTGCAGGCTGCGTCGGCTCCTCAACAGAAAGACCTACCTGGAGTGGCCGGCAGAGGAGAGCAAGCAGGCCATCTTCTGGGCCAGCCTGCAGGCCATACTGCAGACGACCTCCAGTCCCACCAACCCCGTGACATAAGGCCACAATAGTTCTCAACTTGTTGGTCTAGTGGCCCAACGGCCCCCAGAAAACTGGGCCCCGCTCTCCCCCCACCCCACCACCCACCATCTGTGGGGGTCGCTGGCCCCAGAGATCCCTCCCTCTGTACCGCTAATGGCCGGGTTAACCTCATTATTAACCTCATTACTCGCCCCCTCGCTACTAGGCGAACCGCTGTTGGGTTCTTCACCCATGGGGTGAGAGCCGTCGCTCGAGGATTCCCCTCCCCCGCGGGTCCGCGTAATAGGCATGGTTAATTACGTACGTGCACCCCCACACACAGCTCTGCGCGGCACTCACTCAATACAGACCACTCACGTTAGGATCGCGCACCTGTATTATGCACGTAGTGAACGTGCGCGCACACACGCATACAGCTCCACACGCGATACCCACTCTTGCGCCGCTCTGCGCAGCGCTCGCCGCCTGCTGGCCGCTTACGTTATGATCGCGCACCTGGGGTACGCCGATTACGCACGCCGCGAGCTTACGCACACACAGTACCACACGTGTTCCCACACGCTCACACTGCACGACAAGATCACGCGAGACCACGCTTCGCTATTAATCATTTATTACCTGGTAACTAATGTTGAATCAGTGAGTCGACGAGGCTGGCCTATTCCACTAAACCGGCACCTATTCCCTATTTATCGGCTATGATTCTAATTCACCTTCTTACTCACTGTTAAGTGTCCACGGCGGTCCGCTGATCCTTGTGCTAACCGCGTGCCTCGGTGCGTCGCACGGACGTCCGGGTCGCTGGCTCGAGCTGCGTCTGGTCGCCTGGCGCTGGAGTAAGAGAGCGATTTCCCCTCTGCGCCCCTATTTATCCTCCCTACCTCAAAGGGGATGCTGCGCTGAACAATGGGCTCGCGCACCCCGAGCCCGCGCACGGCGGTTCCGGGCGCTGTTGATATGCTAATCAGTGAGCGACGTTGGCGGCGTACATCCTAATTAACCCCTTACCCTCCCTAACAATGGGGCCTGCGCGCTCAAGCGCAATTATCCCAACCCTCCATGACTATGCGCAACAGCCCCTGTGATCCCGCTATTCATGCTGTCCCGTGCCTCCCCTGCTTGCCCCGTCGACTCGTGGGGGTGTGTGTGGGGGGAAATGCGCCTCAACCGCGGTGGCCGAATGCCCCACGCCGCGACCACACCATATTAAGGCCGGCCGCAGCACCGCGGTGCCACGTAGCACGGGGGAGGTCATCCAATTCCCTGATCGCCGGAAACCGTGAGAATTAATCCCGATAAGGGTCTCTCGGATAAAAACCGGTCGGCCAGGCGACCTCCCCTCGGAGCTCTATGGGGGGGGGGGGGAAATGAGTGCGGGTGTGTTCATGTGAGGTGAGGTGAGGGGGACGCGGGGTCGGCTCCGTTGCTTGGTGGTGGCGAGGTCGGGGATTTGGTGCCTGCCGAACGGCTTTGCGGCGGCGGCATCACATAGCCCCCCGAGGTGCCAGTCCCCGTCCCGGGTTGACTGGAGCACCTTGCTTGGGCCGCGCCCACGAGGAAACGTTGCGGGGTCCGGGGGATCCGTCCGGACCTGGTGGCTGGCCTCGGGGCGGGTGGTTCCGTCCTCTGTAGCTCCTGCGGCGGTCTCCTCCTCCACTCCAGCAGCTCTCCCCGTCCTCCGGCACCTGTGGGCTGGGGCACAAACTCAGCCGCGGAAGGGTTTAGCGGCCGTCGTCCGCGCCGTCTCCAGACTGGATCGGGGCGTCTCGGGGGCCCGGTGGGGCCCATGTAGTGTGCGAGGCCCCCCAACACGAGGGGTGCGGGTACTCCGGGATTTCGGGGCCTTCGGGTGACGGGGTTCTCTCTCGCCGGGGCCGCTTTCCACGGTTTTAAGCGGCGGACATTGACCACCGTCTCTCGACCCCTCTCCCCGCCATCAATTAGTACCGTCCAGGGGGAGATCTGTCGCACCACGGTCCAGGGTCCCGCCAGTAGGTCGTCAGTTTCCCCACCTGCCCGGCCCCGACGCGAGGGGTGTGTAGCCACACCTTAGCGCCTGTCAGGAATAAGGGGGGTTCCATGCGGGGTCGGGTGCCCTGTTCCTGCCGCCGATGCGCGGCTTCCCCTTGCGGGTATGCTCAGCCTCGGGCTTCTCGTAGGGTCTCCAACAGGTGTTCCACGGGGCGGCTTCCCTCCTCCGGCTGGGGGGAAGGGACGCCGAATAGCAGATCTGCGGGTAAACGAGACTCACGGCCGAACATCATTAAAAACGGGGTTTGTCCCGTCGACGTGTGTACGGTGGTGGCGTAGGTGAAAAGGGCGTAGGGGAGGTGTTCATCCCAATCCCGTTGATTTGCGGCCACCATACGTTTGAGTTTTCCCGCTAAGGTCTGATTCATGCGCTCCACCATACCGTTCGCCTGGGGGTGGTACGCTGTGGTTCGGTCCTTCTGGATTCCGAACTCTCAGCACAGTGCCTGGAACAACTCGGCCTCGAACTCGCTACCCTGGTCGGTGAGGACTCGTTCTGGGATCCCGTGCTTAAGTACGTAGTGTTCCACAAATGCCCGGGCCACCACCAAGGCTGTTTTATCAGGGATGGCCACTGCCACGGGGTAGCGGGTGAAATACTCTACTGCGACTAGGATATATCGGTTGCCTCGATGGGATCGCGGGAATGGCCCCTGTAGGTCGATCCCGACCAGCTGATTCGTGCGGCTGACGCGGAACGGCCTTAGGGGTACCTGGTATCGTGCCGGTTTCGGCCCGCACTGCTGACAGGCGCGGCAGCCCTGTACCCAGGCCGCCACGTCTTGTGCCAATTTGGGCCAGAGATACTGGCGATGCAGGTTCTCTCGAGTACGTCGTTCCCCATCGTGGCCCCCGAGTGGGTGGTCATGCACCAGCCGTAGCAGCTGGGGTCGCACCTGGGCAGGAACACAGATGCACCCCGGCTGGCCGGCCTCGGTTAACTCCCGTACCACTCCGTTCTGCACACACAACCGGGCATACAAACCGCTCCAGGGTCCTGGTAGGGCGCTCTTTTCCTCCCGCAGTGCCGCCTCCACTGCCGCCAGATCCGGATCTCGCTGCTGGGTCTGTCTCAGCTGCTCGTCGTTTAGGCCCGGGAAGGCGCAGCCGACGTCCTCCTGGATCCGTCCGATCGGGTCCCGAGCCGCGGGTCCCGCGCTTGCCGGGCGGTCGACGGGATCCTCAGTGCCACCTGTGAGGGTCTCTGTGGCGCACACTGCACTCTCTCTCGCTGGGGGGGGGTCAGTGGCCGCGGCCTCTCGGGGGTCCGTTGCCTGCCGGCAGCGTCCCCCCGTGAAACACGGGCAGGCCTCCTCCGCCCGCGTCTTGGCGTACACCGTGGGTCGCCTCGACAAGGCGTCCGCGTTTGCATGCGTCCGGCCAGCCCGATACTCGATTTGCAGGTTGTACTCCTGCAACTGCGCCAACCACCGGGCCATCTGCCCCCGCGGCTCCTTGAATGTAAGAAGAAACTGCAGAGCATAATGGTCAGTGCGGACGCGACATCTCCTGTCGTACAAATACGGCCGGAACTGTTTGCATGCGAAAATCACGGCGTACAACTCTTGGCGGGTCACGCAATAGTTCAGCTCGGCCCCACTCAAGGTCCGGCTGGCGTACGCGATGACTCGTTCCGTCCCATCCTGTACCTGTGACAACACCGCGCCCAGCTGCAGGCGTCGGTGTCCAAAATAAAATCGGTGGTAAAATCGGGGAAAGCGAGGGTCGGGGCGTGGGTGAGGTGATCTTTGAGAGTGGTGAAGGCCGTCTGGCAGGCCCCCGTCCACTGGTAGGGGTGCTTGGGGGAGGTGAGTTGGGTGAGAGGGCGTGCAATCTCGCTGAATCCCTTTACAAATCGACGATAATAGGTGGCAAGCCCCAAAAATGATCTGATCTCCGTCAGATTCCTTGGCCGTGGCCACTCCACTACGGCGCGTACCTTCTCCGGATCGGTGTGCACGCCTGCCTCGCTGACGCGATGCCCGAGGTACCCCACCTCGCGTTGTGCGATGTAACACTTACGTGGCTTGAGCTTGAGATGAGCCGCTCGCAGTCGCTGGAACACCTCTCGAAGCCTGGACCAATGCTCAGACAAAGATCTACTGAACACTATCACATCGTCCAAGTAAATCAGGCACTGTTCCCACTGCAAGCCCCGCATCACCAACTCCATCAACCGCTGGAACGTCGCGGGCGCGTTAGTGAGTCCGAACGGCAACACTCGAAACTCAAACAGGCCCATCGGGGTGGTGAATGCTATTTTTGGCCGATCCTCCTCCGTCATCTCCACCTGCCAGTAACCGGACGCCAGATCGAGGGTGGAAAAATACCGCGCTCCTGCGAGACTGTCGAAGGTGTCGTCGATGCGGGGTATGGGGAAGGCATCGCCGAGCGTGACTGCATTTAGTTTACGGTAATCGACGCAGAACCGTGTTGACCCATCCTTTTTCGTTACTAGTACCACCGGGGCTGACCAGGGGCTCGCCGAGGGCTGAATTATGTTATCGCGAAGCATGTCCCCAACTGCCTCTTTGATTTGGGCGCGTTCGGGTGCGCCCACTCGGTATGCAGGGAGTTTGATGGGTCGGGCTGCACCGGTGTCAATTTGGTGCTTAACAAGATCGGTCCGACCCACGTCCGAGTCGTGTTCACTGAATACGTCGGCATACTCCCGCAGTAACTCGCGCAGCCGATCGGCCTCTCCCTTAGATAAATCCGCCCATGGTACATGTAACGCGTCGAGCAGGGGAACGACCTCGGCTCGGGGAGTCGGGCCGACTCGCCAGGCCAGGTCCTGGTCACCCTCCGAACGACCGGGGTCCTCAGCCCAGAGTGCGAACACCGATTCTAATTCACCTTCTTACTCACTGTTAAGTGTCCACGGCGGTCCGCTGATCCTTGTGCTAACCGCGTGCCTCGGTGCGTCGCACGGACGTCCGGGTCGCTGGCTCGAGCTGCGTCTGGTCGCCTGGCGCTGGAGTAAGAGAGCGATTTCCCCTCTGCGCCCCTCTATTTATCCTCCCTACCTCAAAGGGGATGCTGCGCTGAACAATGGGCTCGCGCACCCCGAGCCCGCGCACGGCGGTTCCGGGCGCTGTTGATATGCTAATCAGTGAGCGACGTTGGCGGCGTACATCCTAATTAACCCCTTACCCTCCCTAACAATGGGGCCTGTGCGCTCAAGCGCAATTATCCCAACCCTCCATGACTATGCGCAACAGCCCCTGTGATCCCGCTATTCATGCTGTCCCGTGCCTCCCCTGCTTGCCCCGTCGACTCGTGGGGGTGTGTGTGGGGGGAAATGCGCCTCAACCGCGGTGGCCGAATGCCCCACGCCGCGACCACACCATATTAAGGCCGGCCGCAGCGCCGCGGTGCCACGTAGCACGGGGGAGGTCATCCAATTCCCTGATCGCCGGAAACCGTGAGAATTAATCCCGATAAGGGTCTCTCGGATAAAAACCGGTCGGCCAGGCGACCTCCCCTCGGAGCTCTATGGGGGGGGGGGGGGGAAATGAGTGCGGGTGTGTTCATGTGAGGTGAGGTGAGGGGGACGCGGGGTCGGCTCCGTTGCTTGGTGGTGGCGAGGTCGGGGATTTGGTGCCTGCCGAACGGCTTCGCGGCGGCGGCATCACACATCACCTCCGTCCTACTCACAGATGTGATGTTGCCGTGTGGTTTTACCCAATAAAGTAAATGACGAGTCATTTGCAAATTTGGAAATTCGGACCGTGGCACCGGAACACTTGGCTTACTCTTGTTTGGTTAATGTCACAGGATTGCTTGGTTAATGTCACCAGGCGAGGTAGTTAACATCTGGCCACCATGATGCCCTGTTAATACAGTCCGTAATAACTGATTACAAAACGTATCTTCAGTTGATGCTGATGTCAAAAAACCACGTGCCACTCAGAGTACAGTATTGGATCACCGACACAACTATCTGGCTCTTGGGACACAATAGCACAAATTATGTTTAATGACAACTAAATTATATGTAATTCAAGTATGTCATTGCATTACATAATTTGAAATTGGTATCTAAGTTACACCTCACAGTAATTGTTAATGTCATTTGAATGCATTTTTCTTGAACCTGTATTGGTGGGAAGATATATAAGTGGGATGTATGGTTGCGGTGATATAATTTTCCGCGATATCAAATTTCATGACATAACAGTTCTCCGTAACTTTGCAATTGTATTTTTGTCTGCTTTGCTGTGCAGTCTCTTCCTCCTATAATGCGGTAGCAGTTGTTGCGTTCCTGAAGAACACCGGGTTGGGGGGAAAAAATCGCGTGATCATGAATAATGCAGGGTAAAGCATAGTCCGCGATAACGCGTGAGATGCCTACGCAGGCTTAACAAACACTCGGTTGCATCTGGAAGCATCCCGCCTTGCGCGATGCTACGCCAAGGCAGCCGTTACAACCGCTTATTCCTACTCGATCGCGTTATATTCAATTCGCATTTGCGTTGTAAAGAACAAAATGTGTTCCCTAATACATTCATCGCGTTATGAATACAACGCACGTTCCAGAACAGACTATTCTTCCAGTTTGCATGTTACGTAAAAGATGTTCAACTGCTTTTCATGCTGCACAAGGCTGTCATAAGTCGTCTCATGATTGCAACGTTACAATGTCGTCTTATTGCTGATGTTAATATTATTGGTAAGTAAAATTGTTGTTGGTGTTCATGTTCATACGCTATGTTATTTTGCTCATGTTGGTTTGGTGTTGTTCTTGTGTCATATTGTTGTTGATTGAAAGTGAGCCAGCGAGTGTCTTTGACAAATGAATATGCAGGGTGCTTAAAGAATTTTGTTACACTTATACGGAACTATCGTTTTCGATGGAATAAGAACGGATAATACACTGTAACATGATAACAAATGTATGTTAATGGCTTCATAAAGTCAAAGAGTCTTCACTTGTTCGCCATCATTGTCCACTCATGCCTGGAATCTTCTCTCCAGGTGGTCTCCAGAGCCCGGAGGCACATTTCTTGTGATATTGTTGTAAATTCTCAGAAGTGTAAAAAAAAAATTCTAGGCACCCTGGATATCCATATCGCGCGCGATTCACTTAAGTTACACCCTGCGCAAATACACGGGCAGTGTTCGTTAAAATACAAGCTGTGGAGTTATATTTCTCCTTTATCCGAGTGTTCCTCAACAATGCAGGTGCAGTAGCACTTCTCGATTGGTGTGGCAGGGTCCAAGGTCCAGTGGCTGCACATTTATTAAACACATTCCTCCTGCGGAGGGAGCTGGTAGGAACGTTGGGTTGCTCGGTCAATGGCCAGGGTCACCGGCGGCGTGGTGTATTCCGCAAATATGGCACAAGCCGGCGTGAGTAGGTTAAACGTTGAGTTTTATAAGGGCACCACGGGGTGACCAGCCCCTCCCCACCCAGTCCCACCCCTCCCACCCCCCACCCTCCCCACCCAGCCCCTCCCCACCCTCCCCACCCAGCCCCACCCCTCCCATTTTTTGATGCACGACGGACGGACATAATAATCCCCTGTGGGCTGGTGGAACCAGATGGTTCCTACCAGTAATCTATTTTAGAATGTTCCCGGATGGCGCTGGAGAAAGCACTGTGACGGCACGTGATGACGTCCACAGGAGTGGGGAATCTGTATTCGTGACCTTCAGCACGAGCCCTACGAAGTATGTTGAACTTTTTTCGCACCGTACGTAGCCAACCATGCTAATCGGAGGTGCATTGGTGGAAATGGGCTGGAATACCCTGGAACATCCTGGAACGCCGTGGTAGGAGTGGGAATGTGAACCCAACTGTGTTCCGGAAGGAATTAAGGTTTCATCTTTGTTTTTATTTGACTCACAGATAGACCCCGAGGCGAACAGAGAGACTCACAGACACACACAATTACCCACATACACACACAGTTACCCACAGACACGCTCAGAGATCCACAGACACACAGATACCCACATATGAGCACAGAGCCCCACGCACGGAGTGATGCTCCTGTTCCCTCCTCCGATCGAGTGGGGGGGGGGGGTCATTTAGGAGTTCCCCGGTATTGTCTTCCCATTGCCAGGCCAGTGGTGCGCACAGCCAATGAACACGGACAGACGAGCCTCCCAGTGTGCACCACGCCGCCACACACGTGATATCTCCATCACACGCCAATCAGCTCCAATGCACCACACCCAGTGTCACGCGGGCTGCCACTATTTAACATGAACGTCATCGACGTTTGAGTTTTCCCACCAAAACACGGCTACGGGCGATTACTTCGAAACGCACACACGTGCACACCGCAGCTATTGCTAACACGGGGCGCGCACGCGCTTGCACCTGCGGGCGATTACCTCTTTACGTGCGCACACACTGCGGCTCCCCGCGTTCACTCTCGCCGCACATTCCCCCACGCAGTCGCTCCACACAGAAATCACAGACACCACACCGATTCTCTGTGCTAAAAATGCTTAGCCTATCACTGCCGTGTGGCGGCACTCGCTGGCGTCACACGGATGCTGCGAGCGGCTCGAGAAGGCAGGACGGCAGGGAGTGGGTCTTGGTGGGTCTTGTGGGTCTTGGCGGCCAAGCGGTTAAAGAAAACCAACCACCATCGTGTTGGCTGCCCACCACTTACATTATCTCTTTCACACGATGGCTGCCTGCTTTGAGTTTTACCTACCCAGCAACACAGCAAGGGGCTGCTTTGTCCTGACTTGCTTTTCTGCTTCTGCCATCTACATAACAAAGGCTCAGTCCCAGCAGCAGCCGTACTAACCTTATCATAACAACTCCTAATTTTAGAACTTTCGTGACTGCAGTAAATGATTATTTGGTTCTTTCGGTTAAGTCACGTCTAAAGATAAAATAATAAATTAAATTAAATAATAGCATACGACGTTTCGATTGCAACACAAGCAATCATCATCAGGTATAATGAAATATCTTGGTGATATTTGTCTGCTAATATGTCTGTCTATAGTTTTCTGGTTAGATTTTATGTCGCAATTTCATTATACCTGATGATGATTGCTTGTGTTGCAATCGAAACGTCGTATGCTATTATTTAATTTAATTTATTATTTTATCTTTAGACGTGACTTAACCGAAAGAACCAAATAATCATAACAACTCCTCTCCCGCGGCCCATCCTGGCTCCTCCCCCCTCAACCAGTATATATACGGGGTAGTATATCTTGGAATTTCTCATTTACTTGATACAGCAATCGTGCTGTGACGGTTCCACCTGAAGACGGAAGCTTGTGTTGCCCCCGAAACGTGATTTATTATTTTATTTCTATTATTTCTTCTATTATTTTTATTATTTATTTTTATTATTTACTTTTTACCTACGTGACTTTACCGAACAAACCTAAGAATATACTTAGATTATCATTGGCTGCTGACATTTGGGCTACGCACATTTAAAACCCTTAGAAACAGTTTGCCTTGGAAGCTAACCCCCCTTTTTCTGAAGACGACCGCTTGTGTTGCGATCGAAACGTCGTAGTTTTTTCTTATTTTTTGTTATTTTCTTTGAACCTGTCTACGTGACTTTACAGAAAGACCCAATAATATAACCGTTTTAATATTTATACATGATTAATAATGTTTATATTTCATCCCATTAAATCAATCTTTTTTAAAATTTTACCAGGTAAAGGCCCACTGAGCAATGGTATATAGCTATTTTTCAGAAGCGACCTGGCCACAGGTGATAGCTCAACCAACACAGAAAGTCAAGAACAAAGAACACGTTTAAACAATTTATTGAAAACAGTGCAACATCAATCAAACACCAATATTTTGACCACATCAATTTGCAGTGGCGATTAATCAAATATTAAAGAGAAGTACACCTGGAAATGAGGCACTTCTCATAAATGTACTACTGATTTTGGTCCATGGAAGTTACATTAAAAAGCAAAGCGAATCACGTGACTTGGTGGCCTGTGGTCGAACCTGGTGCCAACGTCTTTTCGATGCCGAGACGCGTACAAGAGAAGCATTTTGAAACAATGTCCCCTG
The DNA here is from genome assembly GCF_015708825.2 of Lethenteron reissneri. NCBI lineage: Eukaryota > Metazoa > Chordata > Hyperoartia > Petromyzontiformes > Petromyzontidae > Lethenteron > Lethenteron reissneri. The sequence goes on from NC_083832.1 coordinate 2,636,969, forward strand.
TAAACCGGAGTACATTCGCAGTCGGATATTGTCAAGAAATTCTCCGCATTTAATTCAAGCTAAATTCCCAACTCTGAAAGTTTGACGCTCATGCAATGAACATTAAGTCTCACGTGGCAGAGCGGGTGGGAAAATTCCTCCCTCTGACGTGTGGAGCCAGAGGTCACTTCCAGCTGTCTCAGAGGTAGCGCTGCCATATCCTCTTCAGTGAGCCATACCATAACACAAGGGGGGGTTGGCTGCACTGCTGAATGAGACATCCCAATGGATACTTCGTCTCAGACATGATGCAAACAGGGCGATTGGGATAAAATTGTGTAAAGTTTAAAAGCCATATAAAACTATTCTTCACATTAATCTAAATCATTATTGCCACGGCCAATTAGAGTGATGCACACTCGTTACATGTTTTTCTAATTTAAACTTTTCTTATCCAATGAAAAACTGGGTGCCAGAGTTAAGTTGATCCTAGGGGCTCTAGTTATCCTTCGATCTCAAAGGACTCGCAAGTAAATTGGGGGATGAATAGGCCTGCATAGGCATGAACATCATACCAGCCACAGTTTTCTTAAATGCCTTTCCCTACACAATGTTTGCAATGATTAGGCAAAAGTCTGCAGCAAGAGTTACTTGGCTTAGATAACACCCTTAGACAAGCCTACTATTTATTTTAAGTCATTAAGAGCTGGCACGAGTTACCTGCCTGAAATAATCAAATCACCATACATGATTACAGCCTGGATGAATACTCACAAGACAGTTGCCTGAATTGAGCCCAAAATCTCATGCTTCTTTCCACTGCAACCAGCTGAGCAAGCTATGCCGGGGGTTGTGCCAAGCCAGCCCTGGTGGGACTCGGGAGGTGCTGGGTTGCTTTTCCACTGCACACACAACAGCCAGTAGGAAAACCAACCACCTGTACCATGCGGGCCTCGCACTGGCTTGGCTCGGACGAGCCAGCGGAGGACGGGCCATCGGCACGACGTGGGCTGTCGTCTTCACGCCCAGGGGCTTGACGGGTCTCACAGGGGGCCCACGTCCCACCAGCGGACGCCGGCGAAGGGTGAGCGGCGAGTGTTGGAGCCGCAGTGCACCTCGCCCAGATTGAGGTGGTAGGTCTTCAGGTCGTCGACGAAGTGGCAGGCGAGGCCCAGGGGCTCGAGCAGGGAGCGCACGTGGCTCTCCAGTGGGCACTGCCCGTCCACGTGCGGCCAGAACGGCTTTGGGATGCCCAGCTGCTTGTTGAGCACCACCATGTTCACCTGGGCCACGGGATGGCACGGGGGACGCGAGGAACACGGCGGGGAGAAATTAATAAGCCTGCGTTTTAACGATGATATAAGGAATAATATACTATTTTGCAGAGGTATTCGGCAGTCAGTTGTAGAGCATTCCAAGTTGATCGTAGAGAAGGAGTGGGGCAGTTTAGGGTACAGTATACAAAGTATGTATGTACGGTCAACTTCTTTCGCACCGTACGTAGCCAACAGTGCTAATGGGAGGTGCGGGGTAAGGACGACAAACTAAACACAACAACGAGCAGTTCTAAGGACATGAGTTTCCAGTGGCTAAAGTTATCATAACAACTCCTCTCCCGCAGCCCATCCTGGCTCCTCCCCCCTCAACCAGTATATATACAAGGTCGGGTCTCTTGGGATTTCTCTTTACTTGATACAGCTGTCGTGGCTGTGACGGTTCCACCTGAAGACGGAAGCTTGTGATACAGCGCAAGCACAATGCGATCACAGTGGTGGATGGTGAATGTTTACAACTGAGACTGCCACTAGTGTGACCACTTGGCAGCGTCCTGAAACAAACAGATCTAAGAGAAGGACACGGCAAGATACTGGATGGCTATCGTAAACACACTTCGGATATGCAAAGGAAGATTTATATCGCCATTTATAACAGATGCCGGTTTAATAGAGCATTCCGGATGGTAAAGTGCCAGATAAATAATAATAAAAAATGAAGCTTCAAATTTCAATGGTCCTCAAACTATCTGTGATGGACAGGTCGCTCCTGAAAAAGAGCTATATAGATCAGTGGGCCTTACCTGGTAAAATAAAAAAAATAGTTAAACAATTAAAGAGTGGAGCTTTTGTAACAGAGCGGCCACACGCACCACGTCGGGGAAGTAGGCCTCGGCCTTGCTCTTGTTGAGGAGGAAGAGCACGGGGAGGTCGATGATGTCCGCCTCCTCCAGGCCCAGCTCCCTCTTGAGCACGTCGCGGTTCCAGTCGATGCAGCGCTGCCACCACAGTCGTTGCCATTAATACGCGCGTGTATGTGTGTGTGCGCGCGCGTGTGTGTGCATTTCTTCACAGGTGCTCGCTAACAGCACTTGTCCCAAAAGTCTGTCAAGGCTATACAGGGGATCTGTGTCTTTGTACCTTACAAAATTGGCCCGTGATTTTTGGCGATTTAAGTGGCGATTTACGTAAAAACAAAATTATATGCATGTAGTATTAAGAATAACGAACGATTAAAAAAAAGTAACATTCAAAGCCATCAATTGGGGCTGCCTTTGGCCTTAAGGAAACAATAGGCTTTTGCTCATGAAACGGATATACGGTGAAGTCCTCGCTTAACGCGTGTTCACACAGCACGCGTTCCTCGCTACGAGACTTTCTTCTGCGAGTGAACAATCTCACACACAAGCGGAACGTGCCATGCAACAATGCTGGACGCACCCCAATATAAGGTGGTTCCTGAGCGGTCGACGACGAACTACTTTCTTGAGCCACGCGACTAAGCGGTATGATACAGTAACGCGGAATGATACAGTAACGCGACGGCGTGCCCTCATATCAGTTGTATGTCCTACCATCGGATGAATTCATTCAGCAAACGTGATTCAGTCTGTTAATTCCTCGCTTAATGCATTTACACTGAACGCAGCACTTTTCAGGAACGCATCTACCGTGTAATTCCTGAACACGAATGAATCCCACCCCCTGCATGAAGGAGGTGTTTGGAGGACACCCTCAAATCGTGTGTGTGTGGTTATCTATGGGTATCAGTGTGTGTGTGTGTGTGGTTATCTATGGTTATCATTGTGTGTGTGTGGTTATCTATGGGTATCAGTGTGTGTGTGTGTGGTTATCTCTGGTTATCATTGTGTGTGTGTGGTTATCTCTGGGTATCAGTGTGTGTGTGTGTGTGTGGTTATCTCTGGGTACCAGTGTGTGTGTGTGTGGTTATATCTGGGTCTCAGTGTGTGTGTGGTTATCTCTGGGTATCAGTGTGTGTGTGGTTATCTCTGGGTAGCAGTGTGTGTGTGGTTATCTCTGGGTACCAGTGTGTGTGTGTGTGGTTATCTCTGGTTATCATTGTGTGTGTGTGGTTATCTCTGGGTATCAGTGTGTGTGTGTGTGTGTGTGGTTATCTCTGGGTACCAGTGTGTGTGTGTGTGGTTATATCTGGGTCTCAGTGTGTGTGTGGTTATGTCTGGTTATCATTGTGTGTGTGTGTGGTTATCTCTGGGTACCAGTGTGTGTGTGTGTGGTTATCTCTGGGTATCAGTGTGTGTGTGGTTATCTCTGGGTATCAGTGTGTGTGTGGTTATCTCTGGGTAGCAGTGTGTGTGTGGTTATCTCTGGGTGCCAGTGTGTGTGTGTGTGGTTATCTCTGGGTACCAGTGTGTGTGTGTGTGGTTATCTCTGGATATCAGTGTGTGTGTGTGGTTATCTCTGGGTACAAGTGTGTGTGGTTATCTCTGGGTATAAGTGTGTGTGTGTGTGGTTATCTCTGGGTATCAGTGTGTGTGTGTGTGGTTATATCTGGGTTTCAGTATGTGTGTGGTTATCTCTGGGTATCAGTGTGTGTGTGGTTATCTCTGAGTATCAGTGTGTGGTTATCTCTGGGTATCGGTGAGAACAGGTCCACCTCTGGGTGAGTACTGTACCTGTACATATGCATTTTCAGTCGTGATGTTTTTGTCATCGACGATGTCCTGAATCTTCAGCTTGCGCTTCAAGGATGAGACAACTGTGGGGGGATCATGGATGGGAAGAGGGCGATCGCGATAGAGGAGATGTGGGAGGACAGAGGATAGGTTTTATTGCTTACAGCATTGACTGCAACTAGAATTACTGCCTGTTGTAATTACAACAGGTAGTAACTACAACTAGCAGTACTTACTCTCCGCCTGATGAAGCTAGTTGTAATTACAAGTGAAACGTCATACTCAGATTGTAAATGTTGTGGATTGGCTCTCCAACACACCGGTGTGCTGCGCTAGTAACAAATTGGCATGTTCTGTTTACGTGACAAACCTCACTAATTGGCTATCGAACCCAAAAACCCCGTATTATGGATTCTGTGATAATGTTCAATGCAAAACCGGTACCAGTTCTTGGCACAAATCAATCCCTGCCACCCGAAGAGAGATGCCAATTTCCTGGCTGTCCAACTGAAACCCAAGACAGGTGGCAGCCCTGACTTTATAATGCCATCCAATGTTTGGTGCTTTACAGTTATATTTCTTGGAAAGGCAAGGATATTTTCCCAAAACGTATTTTTTCTTTCTTTGCAACTCACCAAATGGAAGTCTTTACAAAAGGGTCCGTGCCTCATTTTTCTCTTCTAGTCAATCATGACCCAGAGCTTTTATCAGTATTAGAATACAGCCTAGAAAAAGCCTAAGGCCCAATCCACCACGTTTCCATTTTGTCTGCTTTCAGATGCCCTCAACCAGCAGAAGACGAATATGTAGCTGCACATTAAAGCTGAACACTAAAACGTAGTCGTCCAATGTGCGGGACACCGCTTCATTTAATACCTAGGATCTTGCGCTGTCAACTGCAGCTTCAGCGTCGATGTTTATAAATCTGCAACCTGCACATTTAGTGACGAGCTCACCGTCTGGGCAGCTCTCAAAGAGGCGCTTCTGGCCGTGTCCCTGCTGGAGCAGCTCCTTGAGGAGACGGAGACACGCGTCGGGACTCGCGAGCAGCAGCCGGAACCCCTGTGTGTCGCACGCCACCACAAGCACATCGCACACAACAATACAAACACGTAGAACACAACGACAATAAAAACACCACGCAAAGCACAACAAAATTCACGGTAACACAAACACGTCGCACACAAGGAAAACAACATAAACACGTCGCACACAACGGCAACACCACACAATGCACAGCAACACAAACACATCGCACACAACGACAACAACAACAACAACAACACAAACACGATGAACAACGGCAATAACAACACCACACAAAGCACAACACAATGCACGGCAACACAAACGCATCACACACAACGACAATAACAACACCGCACAATGCACAGCAACACAAATACATCGCACACAACGACAACACCGACAACGCACAACACCGTACAACAACACAAACATCGCACACAATGACAACGACATCAACACAAACACATCGCGTACAACAACAACACAAAGAGACAAAGATTGATAGCAGCCCCGCCGTTGGGCAGGGGCCTCCCGCCCACGTCTTCCACTCTTCACGATCTCTTTGCAAACCGCATCTCATCCCACAATATAATTTTCCCATCTTGGCAAATTACATGGGCATTTATTGCAGCCGAATGCTCTCAAAGCATATTGATTTTAAACGTGAAGGGAAAAAACCGGAGGACCCAGAGACAAATCCTCGCGACCACAGGAAGAACATGCAAACTCCAAATATACAGCAGGCGTCAGGGTCAATATCAAATCCACGACCTTCTGTGCACCAGGCAAGGTAGTTAACATCTCGCCATCGTGGCGCCTCCCTGCCCCCCACCCCCCAGCTACTACCAGACCTACCCCAACCCCCCCCCCCCCTTAACCTCTGCCGCCTGTTCTCCTAACCGTCACCAAAACTACACCACCACTTTCTAAATCACAACAACCGCCATCATCTCCCGTGCAATCGGAGGTCAGTTCGCTGTCACGCCAAACCTTGCGGTCGGGCGCCGGCACGAAGCTCATGAACTCGTCGACGTGGCCCACGGAGAGCCAGTCGCTGTAGAGCTCCACGGGCGCCTGCACCTGCTGCGCGAACAGGAACTCGCGCACGGCGGTGGCCATGTTGCGCCCCGCGCGCTCCCTGCAGGCACGGGACCACACACGAGGCAAGCAGGGCGGGGCGGGTCAGGGCGGGTCGGGATGTTGCGCCGGGGCGACAACGGCGGGCGACGGGGTCGGGGGGATAAGGGGACAGGAGGTGGAGGGGGAGTGCGATCAATGGGACGTTCCTGCGAACGAGGGACCCATTTGAGCTCGAAGTGGAGCGTGGCACGTGCCTGTAGTCCCGCCACTCTTTGAGCGATTGGTGCAGCAGCGGCGTAGTTGGCTTGGGTCCTGGTGCAAATAATTAATTGGGCCCCCCCCATCCCTCCATCTTTAATTTCCCCCCACTTCGTTTCATAAATTGTTACATCTCAATTATCAAGCTGTTTCATGACCGTTCCCCTCTCGTCTGTGTGTGCGTGCGAGCTGCTTAATGAGCTAATTCTTTACGTTTTCTGACTTTCTGCCGAGTACGGTTATGATGCTGAAGCATACTGTACAGTGTTGTTGTGTTAAGGTTTGGTATTGAGCGGTATGCCACGTTCATTTAAAAATATCGCACGATATGTTGCTAGGTGTGTACAAGTTGTTTGTATGCTGGTGGTCACATGGATATATATATATATTTATTACTATCAGGAAGCCACTAGAGCTATGCCCTTTTAAATCTAAATTGAAAACTCATTCTTTAAAACTGATGTTTGTACTTAGTTGAGCCTGCAATCTGAAATGTAAATGATCCATAAACCTGAAATGTTTACATCTGAACTTCAATCTCCGATTAGCACGGCTGGCTAACGTACGGTGTGAAAGAAATTCAACGTACACACATACATACAACACCTGGACTCCTCTGGCTTATTGGCAGTGCCATCCCTTTTTTTATATGTTATGTTTCGGTTTGGGTCTAATTGTCCACGGTCAACTGACGTTGGCTGTAATTGGCCACGGTCCCTTACGTTATGGCAAGCTTCGGTGCCACTTCCTGGAGTCGTGGAGTTCTGCCATTACTAGAACATTTTATAAAAGCGTGTTTTTAAACAAGTTTTTTTTTAATATTACTTATTTTATTTGTGTAGATGGTACCTCTTTTGTATTCTTTCTTGTTTATTTCTCTGTCTCATTTGTTACACTTTTTTTCTTGACGACGGGTGTTCGAGGAATCGCCGATTCCAATACAATTATTACATTCAACGGCGAGCGCATGTCCAAATGTGCTTTCGTGTGAATTCCAGTCGTGCGCAAGGGCAAATGCGTTCGGGAGCTAAACGCCAATTTTCGACGTCCGCTCGCCACGACGAGAGTGCTTCAGGAGAGCGCAGCAGCTTTGCCATTTTCTCCCATTGAAGGGGGCGAGGGCTACAGTGGTCCACTGTATACTGGAACTGATTAAGGCTTGTGCAAATGAGAAAGCTATTTTTACAAGTGGGTTAACGGGATGGGGGGGGGTGAAGATAACCGTACAAATGAGACAGAATAAACGTGAAAAAAATTAAACCCAAAAGAAGTGGAAGTGGAGGGGGGTGGAGCTGGGGTCAGGAGGTGCATTGCGCGATGAACCCGCCGACCCGAGTTCGAATCCCGGCCACGTTAAACATCGGTAAGAGAGCGCTAACCTAAACCGGGCCTGGCCCATTCCCTCTCACCAAACGTGAAGAATGGTGGAAACAACCCCCTGTGATTGACATTGGTGTGGAGTGGCCTTAATGCGGAAGATTTTGTAAAAAAATGCAGCAAGGCAGTCGATTTTTTTCTTACTTTCTGAAAACATAACGAAAAATAATGACTTGAGAAGAATCGGCTCTTGAATCAAATCGCGACCGCCGACTCTGAATTTTCATCGAGTTATTAAAGAGGTTCGGGGGGTGAATCGTTCCACGCGGCGACCCCCAGAAGGAGAGAGGGAGTGAGAGACCCAGCAGACTCACCCGGGGAAGGCGCTGCCAATGATGATGCGCCCGAGCGGATATTTCTTGCCCTTCACGATGACGGGGGGCGACACCTCAAGGTTTCCGAACGAGTCCAGGCTGTTCACCTCCTCGCCTCTCCGTGGCTTCCGCGTCACATAGCCAAAGTCCTTGCCCTGAGACACCGGCCAGGGCAGAGAAACACCATGGTGGCGAGATATTAACTACCTCGCCTGGTATGCAGGAGGTCGTGGGTTCGATCCCGATCCTGACGCTTGCTGTATATTTGGAATTTGCATGTACTCTGTCTCCGTGGTCTTGTGGATTGTTCTGCGGGTCCTCCGGTTTTCCCCTGCACATTAGGAAACATGCGGTTCAGAGTATTTGGCTGCTACAAATCTCCACGTGATAAGCCACTTCGTTGAACTATAATTTGTGGCCAGGTCGCTTCCGAGAAAGAGTTATATAGCTCAGTGGGCCTTACCTCGTCAAATAAAATAAAAATTAGGTTCTATATTCTTGGTTCTTTCGGTAAAGTCACGTAGAAGGAAAATAATAAAATAATAAAATATTAAACAATAAAATTCTCACGACGTTTCAACTGCAACGTCGTGAGAATTTTATTGTTTTTATATTTTTCTTATTTTATTATTTCCCTTCTATGTGACTTTACCGAAAGAACCAAGAATATGAATCCCTGCAGTCACGAAAGCTTTAAATCAAAATGTTGGTTTTAGTTTTAAAACATAAAAGGCTCACAGACGGAAGGGCTATAATGTGTTGGAACTTTACGCATTGAACCAAACCATGGCTTCTTTACTTTATTACCCACAACCAGTGACGTAGGTGCATACTAAATCGAGTCCAGCCTCTGAAAAGTTCACGATTTGAAAAAGAGCTATCATAGCTCAGCGAGTCTTACCCCAGTACAATAAAAAAGGTTTCATTTTTAGGAACGCAGTGAACATGGCTCTCGCCATGTCCAATTTCCTCTACGGCAGGGGTCAGGAACCTTTTTGACTGGGAGAGCCATAAAAGCCAAATATTTCTAAATATATTTCATTGACAGCCATATAGTATTTTTAACGTATAATAAATTAAATATGTCTTACTTTTAATGCGACTTTTGGTCACGGGACCCGTGACCCGAGAAAATTTTATCTTCAAAACTAATTTCTGTTTACTTTAAAATGACACAGTATTATTAAGCAATATCACAAGTATTTTAAAATCAGTTCCAAACTGATTTTATTTTTATTTTTTTATTATATTTTTTCAACTCAAAATTGTCTGGGAGCCATATGCCGTCACCGGAAGAGCCATATATGGCTCGCGAGCCATAGGTTCCCGACCGCTGCTCTACGGCCTCAACCCGCATGCCCCGTCTCACTGCATCCTCTCTCATCATCCCCTCGGCTCCCCTCCACGCCCCCTCCTGCTGCTCCCCTCTCATCTCACTCTACTCTCCTCCGCACGACCTTCCCATGCTCCCTTTCCTTCTCTTCTCAGCATACTCCCCCCTGTTTTATTTGAATAGGAGGAGACGATGCGTTTCGCGGGTGCCAAGCAATTCCTGTGAATGGGTCACTGGATGATGTATACAGTAGTCCATCGTTAACACTGACATCGTTTAGTTATACCTATCAACCCGTTATCAGTGCCTACCTTATTTCAGACCAATTCAGACCTTATTGGTCACCGCGTGCCCTTATAAAGGGCGAAACACAAACAAATAGAAAAAAACTATTTTGCCCGCATGGAAACGGCTGTACGCCATATGAACCTGAAAACGTAATTTCTCTGTACAAGAATACGGGTAAACCGTATGTGTTGACAGCTATGTTTCATGTTTTTTTATCAGTTCATATTTCACCTCCTGTAGGACCCCCATGGTTCTGACTGACGTTAACATGACTGGTACCTTCTTCCTGTCTCAGGAGAAACCCAATTTTCTGATATACGATGACAAGTCCACCCCCGTTCGCCCGACTTAACGCCATTCGATTTCTTTTTATCTTTGCGATTTTTAAAGTAAAGTCTACAACTAGCAAACCAAGGGACTTTGAAGAGCTTAAACATCTTACTGTTGTTGATGTCGCTGTGTCATCATCCATCCCCTACAGCTGTGTTGGAAAATGTTTTCTCAGGGTTTAAACACTGATTTAGATTGATAATAGTGAATGATTGATTATAGTGAATTATTGATCATAGTAAATGATGGACGACGTGGAAGTTTATTAATAATCCCAGAATATCTAATCAATACCATAACAATTTAAACAAACAAAAAACTCCTAAGCCACATTACATTTACGTCAGTACCTCGAATAACAATAAAACTACTCAACATTCTTTTAGTTCTATTATTTTCCGGACACCCTGTATGCTTTTTAAACGGCGGATGCGTTGAGTTTTTCGCGATTCGCGAGGCATTGTGCATAGCTTTCTGCCATGGAAGCGTAGCCAGCCAGGGCTGGGTGGGGTCAACGCGGTTACCGTTAGCAGGAGCGGCACGGCCATTAGTCCGCGGTCCCGCGGGGAGTCGAACACGACCGGTATGACCTTGGTAGGACACTCGCAGTAGCCAAACTCCATCTCGTCCTGCGCGTGAACAAAAAGAGACACGTCAATTACCCCACGCCCACGAAACCTCGCTGAGTGAATGGAGCAGCGTTGGTAGCGAGTGAATCCATCGGCGGATTAAGGCCTCCCAACGTGGAGTGCAGGCTGAAGGGTAGGCCCTAGGACCAGTTCGGATATCACTCGCCACTGATGTTAGCTGTCAACAGGAATCGAACTTGGGTCGACGGGTTCATAACCCAGTGCTCTAACCACTGTTTACATCCGAACTGCAGCAGTATGAGATGCTAATCGTCTTCGACAGATGAGCTCACCCTGTGTGCTTTCCACTGTGAGCGGGAATTGAACTCAGGTCACTGGGTTAGTAGCGCAGCACGCTAACCGCTACTCCACGGCTCCCCACACACCTCAGCACTCTCTCTTACACACGGACACTCACCTGCATCCACACATCGACTGTGTTCTGTATTTCAAATGGCGTGCACCCGGCCAGGCGAGCGATGGTGGTCATCTGCTTTACGAACACCGCATTCGTGTCGACCCTGGGGTGACAAAGACAAAGATCCCCCGTGTAGCCTTAACAGACTGTAGGGGCAAGTGCTGTTAGCGAGCACCGATGAAGGCCGGCACTGCACACGGGGGTGGCGAGCACTACACCAACACACACTCTTCCTAGTGGTGACGTTTACACATCGCACCAGGTACTCCTTTGAGGCTAAGTCGACCTAGGGGAGGTCCAGGACCAGTTAAAATATTCACTATCACTGGTGTTGGCTGTGAGTGGGAATCGAACCTGGGTTGCTGGGTTCATAGCACAGCGCGCTAAACTGTTACTCTTCCACTCCCTGCTAACCCTGGGGTGAGCACGCAACCACGCAACCACGCAACCACGCAAACACACAACCACACAACCGCTCACCATGCAGTGATACACCACGCATCTCACGTCACCGTATCTAGGCCAAGTTTAATTAATTTTTGGGATTAACATAAAAATCGGGAACGTATCCCTAACTCCCCAAATACCTTGTCATGAAGATCTCCAGCGCCAGCTGGGTATTTGGAGTCATGATCCAAGGAGCCACACGGAAAACCACGCTGTCGCTGAAAATCGGCGTGCTCTGTGTGCCCTGGTAAAAGCGAGAGAGAAAAATAATAATATGCATCACATAACAATCCATAACATTCATAATTAAGGTTTTGGGTTAGATCGCGTTACAATAAATGTGTCGTAACCCTCCACCACCTGACAACCAATTGGTAAGGGATTCTTCACGTAAACAAACGCCAATTAGTTACTACTTCAGCCCACCGGTGTGTTGGAGAGTAAATCCACAACATTTTACAATTTGAGTACGACGTTTCACTGGTAATTACATCCAGCATCATGCGCCATTTGCCAGAATAGCCTATCCCACTTCACTTCCCGTAGATGGATCACTGACGTCAAGATGTGTCCAGACAGCTGGATAAAAAATTCATCGCAACGTTTTCCACGGAGTCAATCTCCAGTACTCCCACAGCCTGATCACCAAATGACCTGCACAAAATAAAATCCATGACAAGGAGTCTCTCGTTATTCACCACGAGGGCTAATGATATTGGCCGACAAAAACCTTTATATATATTTTTTTATGAATTACCTGATATAAATACATAAATAAGCTATTAAATGCATGAAAATAATAATACGAAAAAATTGATTGGTTATTTATGTAATCACTTCATCTCTCATCACTTTATCTCTCGTCGCTTTATCTCTCGTCACTTTATCTCTCGTCACTTTATCTCTCATCACTTTCTTTCTTTCCCTCTCTGTCTCGATTCAGTAGTCGTGTAGAGTTCCAGATGCGATTTGCGGACAGCCAAAATCGCGGACAGCAAGTTCGTGAATAACGAGGGAATGCTGTACATTAACTTTGGTTATTCACTTAATTTGGCTAAAGTTCAGCTCTGAGACTTGAAAATTGCAGTTTGACTGTCGTGCGACGAACTTTACTCAGCTTAGCAGGGCGAGTAGAAAAACATCGCCCCCTTCCTGTGTGTGTGGACCAAATGACATTTGGGATGTCAACAATAGCTCTGAGATATTCGTCCTTGAACACGAAGGGGTGCACTGTTCTATTAAAGACCCGCGTGGATTCCCCATCTCATGACGTCGTGATGATAACGCAGTCGGGATGAATTTGGGGAGAAACATTTAAAGATGGGGTAATACGTTTATAAATAATGATGCGAGCAAGCGCAGGGCTCTATTTGCGGTTAGAGCATTGGGCTCCATGTGTGATGCTACAGCTATATGCATGTTGAACTTCTTTCGCACCGTACGTAGCAAACAGCGCTAATCAGAGGTGCGGGGGAGGGGGGGGGAGGACAACAAACAAAACACAAAAAGCAGTTATAAAGAAATTAGTTTTCAATCGAGATGATGATTTAAAAGTGCGTAGCCCCTGGTGGTGGGCTCCTAATTTTGGAAGGGAAGAGCGTTCCAGACGACCGCCAAAGCGCATCTGAAAGCGCCACTCGATTGCCGTGACGACCACCGTCTTCGTACGATGGCCAGCCAAAAAGCCGGTGCTGCTGCGAGGATGACCGGAGTCTGCGTGATGGTTTTTGCTCCTCGACGAGAAAGATGGATGCACGGGGATAGACGCTGTCCGGCTGCTGCTGCTGCTGGTCCTGCTTCCCACTCACCGGCAGGATGACCTGCAGGAGGCTGAGGTGGAAGTGAACGAATCCGTTGAAGTCGGCGTCCGGGAAGCTGAGCCCCTCCACGAAGAAGTTCACCTCTCCGCCACGACCCGGGTACTCGAACGAGTAGCTCGACTTGCCCGGCCCCAGCGACTGCCTCTCCGTGCCTATCACCTTGCTCAGGTCTCAACACCACCGAGGCACCGACAACGCGTCAACCAGCGAGTGTCCTTCACTTGACATGTCCCCCGTCACGTTTACAAGCTTGGTCGTCCGATCTCAGAATCAAGAGCAGGATTCAGACCAGAGAGTGCAGTAAAACCCTTTATATCTGCGAGGATTACGTTCTTGAAAATGCTCACGAATGCAGAAAAACTTTTGCTCCAGTGGGGGGAAAGTGGGGTTATGTTCCTGGTACGAGTGACCATAGGGAGGAAATGGTAAATGTTTAATAACGACGCCTACAATAAATAAATAACATTCAGAAGCACGACGTGTTTTTTAAAATCCTTTATATTAAGTGCACTTGCTTGCTTGCTTGCGCGCTTACGACCGTGAAAATCTTTTGGTCGTTTTTAAACCCACTTCCCATGATCCAATCGAGCTGACATTTTGCACACAGACTTTTTAGGAAAATTTTTTAAAATTTAATTACCAATTGCTTAATGGTGGCAGGCAATCATCTGACCCATAGGTGGCAGCCATCTCAAGCCAGAAGACGAGAGGACTCTAGCCGCCCATTTCAAAGACCAATGTGGGCTGGGTTGTGGCCCATTGAACACGTACTGTAATTTATTGTCTTGCTCTTTGTAAGAAACTGAAAACACAGCAAGGTCCTCCTGTCATGGAATGTAATGTAAACCAATCGAAAGCAAACAACAATAAACGTGTGCCTATTTTATGTATTGCTGTTTTACAGTTCGTTCTCATTTGATGGATTTTGCTTCACAAAACTGTCACCATCGTAATGATGACGCAAATGTTGACTAACCACATGGCATGAAATCCCTGCCCCCACGCTGTACAATGGAGGCTATTTATAGAGCAGTTACATTGAAGCCGCCAGGTTCTTGAAAGTGGTAAAACGGGTCAACGCTAGTGCCCTCGGGAATATACGGGGCATGTCAAGAGGTGATCTAACATTTTTAAATCATTTATATTAAGTTCACTTGCTTGCTTGCTTACTCAAGAAAAACAGAAATGAATAATAAAATGAAACCGATGCCACGCATATAAAGGATTTATAGCGAAAAACTTTGTGTTTACGGGTTAATTTTTATTTACTTTGATGATGATGATGATGATTTGACGACGATAGACGTGGTGGTGGTGATCCACTCGGGAGATGCAGGAGTTTGATAACAATGTCCGCAGAGCTGTTATCCGTTCAGCACCCTGGGGAGCGCAAGCCGCAACACTCTCCCTGATTGCATTCGCATTATTTTTAATGGACCTGACAGTCGACTCGTTTATACATTTTGGTATGAGTACATATACGATGTCAAAAAATCCACAACAGTGAGTTCAGAGCGGGATTACTGCAAGACGTGAGAACTACGTGGGCAGCTGAGGGGGCATGCCAAATCTTTGCAGACAGTTTCAAATGTAGTAACATTCTGTCTTTACCTCCCTGGTGTCGATGGTCTGTAGGCACTACGCACACTCGCGAATACTGGAGTCCGGCGGGTCGCGAAGAGGGAAAAATTGATACATTTAGCAACTCGCGAATATGCGAAAATTGCAAATCCAGAACCCGTGCTTAGCGAGGATTTCCTGCATTTGGATTGAGGGCTGCCTCGTGATACCAGCTACCATAGGCTTGAGATGCCAGGTAACCAGGAGATAGCAACGCAGCTACAGAATGTATGAAGTGAAGTCGTGAGTCATAAGGAATGACCTGGCGGACCGTATCTCTCTTTAAACACACCTCGATGCTAAATGCGGAGGAAAAAAAACTGGAGGACCCGGAGAAAAATCCACGCAGCCATCGGAAGAGAGACACGCAAACTCCAAATATAGAGACGTCAGGGTCGGGATCGAACCCACGACCTCCTGTATACCAGGCAAGGTTGTTAACATCTCGCCACCGTGCAAAGTGATTATAGACAGGCGTCAGGGTTGGGTTTAAGCCCACGAACTCCTGTATACCAGGTGAAGTAGTTAACATCTCGATTTAAAGCTTTCGTGAATGCAGGGATTCATCTTCTCGGTTCTTTCGGTAAAGTCGCGTAGAAGGGAAATAATAAAATAATAAAAATTGAACATAATAAAATACAGTTCTCACAATGTTTCGGCCACAACGCAAGCAGCCGTCCTCAGGTGAAGAACAGGTCTGTCGGAAAGACAGCATCTGAAATGTCTTTCGACAGCCCTGTTCTTCACCTGAGGACGGCTGCTTGCGTTGTGGCCGAAACGTCATAAAAATTGTATTTTATTATGTTTTATTTTTATTATTTTATTATTTCCCTTCTACGTAATTTTACCGAAAGAACCAAGAAGATAGTTAACATTTCTTAGCCACCGTGGCGCAGTGCTCCGTTGGGTCGATGGGCCTCTCACCGGGTACGTGGAAGACGCCAGCGTGCTGCGACTGAAGGCTGTGCAGCTGGAGGCTGTAGCCAGGTGGCAACTTGGCGGGACCTCGGGTACGAACCAGCATCGGCGACATGTCCTGCAGGTCTGTCGGGGGACGGTCACACGTCAGTCAGCTCATTAGTGACACGGCGATCATCACCCGTCAGCTCATTAGTGACACGGCGATCATCACACGTCAGTCAGCTCATTAGTGACACGGTGATCATCACCCGTCAGTCAGCTCATTAGTGACACGGCGATCATCACACGTCAGTCAGCTCATTAGTGACACGGCGATCATCACACGTCAGTCAGCTCATTAGTGACACGGTGATCATCACCCGTCAGCTCATTAGTGACACAGCGATCATCACCCGTCAGCTCATTAGTGACACAGCGATCATCACCCGTCAGCTCATTAGTGACACAGCGATCATCACCCGTCAGCTCATTAGTGACACGGCGATCATAACCCATCGATCTCAATCCCTCTTCTCGTACCTCTCTTTCTCCACTGCATCTACCCAACCAAGTTCCTGGTCTTCCCTCCTCCCAGTTTCCCTCCACTTTTGTGGGCACCACAACGTGGCTCCCGCGTCGCTTCGTCGACACCCAAGGCCTCTCGCCCCTCTAGGGGAAGCCCTTCTAAAGCAGTGGTTCTCATACCGGGGGGTACTCGGGGGTACAAGCAGTGCCAGATTAAGCTAGTGCGGGGCCTGTAGCATACTTTATAAAGGGGCCCTAAATATGAAAATACACATTTTTTTACTTGCATAGTAAAATAATTGTATTTTTTCATTTGCTATACAGATAGATAATATGACAAATCGCTAACCTTAAACACCCAGTCGTTCATAAAAGTCGAAGGTGGTATAGTACTATAGTGATAGAGCAAGTGCAGAATCACTGAACCGGAATTGATAGCATGAAAGCATTTAGGGCGGGGCCCTTGAAAGTGCGGGGCCCGTAGCTACTACATATGTAGCTTCTTGTGCTCCTCGGATAATCCGGCACTGGGTACAGGTGGAGAAATAGTCCCTGGGGGTGCATGAGGTGATTTATAAATGAGAGTCATTGAGTAAATAATCTTAGATGAATCTGCCAATAGAAAATAACCAAGATAAAATTTAAATCCATCTGGTAACCTAAAACGATATAAAAGACCTTTCTAAACTCACCGACCGTAAACAATGTGGGTTTCCAAGATTAACCAGCGAGCGCGAACAAATGACCCCGCGCGTTGCACAGCGTCCGTTTAATTTTCTTTTTTTTATTCACTTGTAGCTACTACCTCGTGAGGATACCTCGCGAAATGGATAACTGGTTCAAATATTGATGTCCATTATTCGTACATTTATTTCTCAGAACCATGTTGAGTCAGACGAAGGGGGTTGTGCTCGTATGAACCAAACTTCAACAAGGGGGTCACAGAAGTAGCCAATCGAAGGTTGAGAACCACTGATCTAGAGGGTGTTTACACATGCCACACGTAGCACATCTTTTTTGTGCATTTCTATTATTAAAGCGTAAAAACGCTCAGCAGGTCGACAATGAGGAGCACGGAGAGAGCTGAGGCGGCGTGAGGTGGAGGTTGGAGTTTGCATGTCTCTCTCCCTCAAACATTTAGAATCAACGTCACGCGTTTAGAATGTTTGGCTGCTGTAAATGTCCACGTGATGACAGGCCACCTTTGTCGAACCGTAATTCGTGAAAGCCAGGTCGCTTCTGAAAAATAAGCTATATACAGCTCAGTGGGGTCTTGCTTGTTCAAATAAAAAATTCGTTTAGCTTATCATTTTAGTTCATGGAGTGGTGGCCGCGCACCTGCTGCCCCCTGCAGGGAGCGGTCCTCGTTGTCGGGTGACGAGGTGGAGTCCCTCTCCTTGTCGCAGTTCACCAGAAGAACGGCGCCGTGCCCGTTGGGTCCCCACTTCCACGTCGCCTTCACGCGCCACAGAGAAAAATACAAAGATCCCCCCATGTAGCCTTAACAAAACTGTCAGGGCAAGCGCTGTTGTTGTTGCGTGCAGCACCCGTGAAGGGCCGGCACGACACATGAGGTGGTGGGTGGCCAGCATCACGCCCCGGATGCCTTTGTCTCGCCCAGTGGCGATGTTTACGCGCTGCACCGGGTACTTGTTTGAGGCCGAGTCGACCTTGGGGAGGTCCAGGACCGGTTCAGATAATCGTCACTGGTGTTGGTGGCCGTCAGTGGGAATATAAACGCGGATCGCCGGGTTCAAAGCACAGCACTCTCACCATTACACTACCACTCAGCACCACAGAGATAGAGACCCCCCATATAGCCTTTAACAAATTGTTGGGGCAAGTGCTTTTCACGAGTAGCACCTATTGAGGCTGTAACGCCACACAAGGGGGTGGGTGGCCAGCACCACACCCCGGCTGCCTTTGTTGCCCCCAGTGGCAATGTTTACTACACGCCACACCAGGTACCCATTTGAGGCTTAGTCGATCTAGGGGAGGCCCAGGATCGGTTCAGATAATCGTCACCGTGAGCAACAATAAAATCCGGGTCACCGGGTTCGTCGCGAGGCACAGTGCAAAACCGCTACTGCACGCACCACTGCCCAGCGCCACGGGCACACAGCGACACCCGTCGAAGCTTCTACAACCGCCCCCCTCCGGTGAGCGAAGACCGCGGCCACGCTCTGGGGATGACGACGCGGGCCGAGCGCTCGCGCGTTTTCCGCTTGTTTCAGACGCGCGCGGTTCGAGCCCAGCGGCCGCCCTGGATGACGCCGCGAGGTGTATCAACCGGAGACACAATGGGCCGTCTGCTTCACAGTGGTGGAGATCCCGTGACGGGATTCGAAACGGAGTGGGCCACGCGTGCCAGCGTCACGGTACAAACTTACCAATTTAAATTACTCGTAAATGACCTATGAACTATAAAACTGTACAAAAAAGATCTATTTATACTGGAGGAATCCGATGAGCTAACAAACAATCCTAAAACACGATAGGAGTGTAAAGTAAAAAATATACCAATAAGTATTTTTTTTTATATTTTACCAGGTAAAACTTACCGAGGTATTTACTTCTTTTTCAGATGCGACCTGGCCACAAATGATAGCTCAACGCAGTGGCTTATCGTGTGGAAATTTACAGCAGCGAAATACTCTAAACACAAATCGATTATAAATGTGGAGGGAGAAAGCAGAGTACCCAGAGAAAAATCCAGACGACCACTGGGAGAGAGAGAGAGACACAAACTCCAAATGTACAGCAGCAGGCGTCAGGGTCGGGATCGAACCCACGACCTCCTGTATACCAGGAAAAGGAGTTAACATCTCGCCACCGATGACTGGGGCAGAAGAGGATAACGAGCGGCCGTCCACCTCGCTGGGCTTTGACAGAAAGCCACGACTACTGGGGTAGGAGCATGTGAGAGAGAGTGGACAGAGTCAGATGAAACGAGAAGGGAGTAGGCAGGAGTGAGCCCTTGCAGAGAAACTGAGGGTGACCTCTATTTTTTTATTGGTAACAACCCTGCCAAGCCACTCCCTTGCCCCTCCCCCCCAAGTTGCCAGAGCATGCTCCCTGGACAGACGCTCCCTTCTTCCTCACTCTGCTGTCCGGATATGGAACTGCCTCCCTGATGAACACATTGTCGACAAAGTCACCAATTCCGGTCTTCAGGCCTTCAAATGCCGAGCACAGACACATGGGAAATTTCCTAACGTCACCACACGCCTTGTAGGGACTGAATCTTTGAGCTGCAGCGAACCAATGATTATGGCGATTAGATGTACTAATGTTTAACATATAGGCTTTCACGACCAAAATCATCCATAATACAGGTTTTGGGGGTTAGTGGTGGTGGCGGGTTTAACGACACATTCATATCTTTACACGATCTAACTGGAAAACACCTGCATTATAGATGTACTAATGTCTGATATGGCTACCTTTCACAATTGCACCCAATGCAACAAAAAAAAACAAATCAACGCGAGCCCCATACAAAGCGCCGATCACCAAAACGCAGTCGGGGGGGGGGGGGAGTGGAACAGAAATTCTGCGAGCAGCAGCCCCGAGTTTTCGGCGCGACAGGTGCCTAGCAAAAAACTGGGCACACTACCCCACACAGGTGGGGAACGCTAGCGGGGAAGGGAGGGGGGACATGAATGTTTATACGGAAAGGGGAAGAGGGTAAGGGGGTAAAGATAACTAGCATAGTGGGGGGAAAGATAGGGACGAGGGGGGGGGATAGGAGGGGGAAGGGGGGTGGGAGGGGGGTGATCTATTTAAGTTTATTCAGGACAGAGGGTGTGCCAGTGAAGGGATCAGAGTATGAAGGGTAACGTGGGTCTATCTACGGGTGCGGAGTCCTGGCGGCGGAGGCATTTTGGATCGTCGTCATTCTCCCCATCTGGGAAAGACGAGAGGTGGTTGAGGAGGCTACAGAGGACAATGGATGAGTGTGCTCTGCAGCAGCCGGGCAGAGGGAGCGGCGATGCAGGAGATGTGCAGACAAGAGGGAGGAGGTGTGACAGAGGGGTACGTGGGGAGAAGAAAAATACAGGGGGCTCACGATCAACGAAGATGACTCAGAGGTTACGCTACGCGCACACACTCCTTGCCAGGCGCTTTACCTTGTTAGGGTGGTTTTGCTCTACGATGCCATCTCGATCAGAGTCCACATCCAGGGAGAGGCCTGTAATGGAACAACAAAAACAGTATCGTCACCATCGCACGGCCAGAGCTTAAATATCTCACTTTCGAATCCAAGTCAATGAACTTCCTCTGTTCCTCTTTTCCTCTCTATTAAAATTAAGTGAATAATTCTGTCCATGTCCGTCCCAAACTATATTGAATTGTTACGCCTTGACAACACCTTTTTGATGTAAACAATACACTTCAGTCAAATGTCCTTAAAGTAATGATATGTTTTTTTGATGTAAAAAAAAAATTTGTAAACGACATTATTCTTATGTTAATTATACTATGATTATCAAACGGTGCATCTGAATTACAAAACCACTACTTACTAACCACTGTAACGTTGCAGGAACAATTATTCTCTTTAAGTGGCACTAAAAGTTGAAACCTGTTTAGTTCTTACTGGCTTAACCAGCTCGCCTGGTATACAGGAGGTCGTGGGATTCGACTCTGACCCTGACGCCTGCTGTATATTTTGAGTTTGCGTGTTCTCCCTGTAGGTTCCGTGGAATTTTCTCGGGGTCCTCCGGTTTTTCCCTCCACATTTCGAATCAATGTCACACGTCTAGAGTATTTTGGCTGCTTTACATTTCCACGTGATGGTAAGCCACTTCGTTGAGCTACCATTTGTGGCCAGGTCATTTCTGAAAAAAAGCGATAGAGCGCAATGTGCCTTTCCTGGTAAAATAACATAAAAAGTTTCGTTTTAGTTTAAAATATAAAAGGCTCTCAGACTGACAGAGCATATTGTGTTGGTATTATACGTGGTGAAACAGACCATGGTTTATTTACTTTACATTCCACAACTAGTGACGTAGGTGCATTAATAAATTGAGTACAATCTCTGAAGTTAACGATTCGTTTAAACCACCTTCAACCACGATCAGACGCCCAATTAACTCCTGTGGACAGACACCGGAGTGCTTTGTGAACATTGCAGTTTATGGCTGTGGGGTTTCACCATGATGTCAATCACACCTAATCTAATTTTATATTTATAGAGAGCACCTTCACTCAAGGCGCTTGACAGAGCTTACAACTCAGAGACAGAATATCATGATTGAGATGGCAGGGGCGTGCAAGAGTTGAGGAATGAGTGACCACCAAAGAGGGGTACGTCGGGATCACGGACGGGTGGGGGTAGGGATGGGAAGAAGTGGAGGGGCGAGGGGAGGGATGAAGAAGATGGGCAACAGAGGAGAGGTGAGCTTGAAAAGATTCGTGCTTAAAAACCTTCGTGTGCATCTCCTCGTCAAGAAAACAAATAATTCAAAAGAAATATGTTTGCGTTACACAGCTGTTGTTCACATTCTTCCTCTTAACCACAAGTTAATTAAAATACAGGAATAGGGGATCCTTGGACAACCAGGTGAATTGCAAATTGGCTCCAAAGCAGAGATAACAGGAATAATGGCAAATAAAGTAGCGTATATGAGGCAGTTCATTATATGCTATTGTTTGAGCTGGAACGGGCAGCCAATTTAGTCAATTGATGAAAAATTGTAACCAACGATTATTTTTTTGGTACTTGATTACTCAGGCCCATTTAAAATGGTGACTGTCCCCACATCCTTAAGGGGGGAAACCCCCCCACAAGCCATGGCCACGCCCCACCCATTACCTTCTGTTCAGTGTCAACGTGTGGAAAACAGAAGTGAGAATTATTATTTTAACATCAACTATTTTTGTCTTATCCAATTGGCCGAAAAATTGCTAGAATAATCGATTGTTTAGGTAATCAGATAACGCCGCTCTAGATACTACACGTTCAATGCCTCCCCCCCCCCTCCGTCGCCATTTCATCACGGTGTGACATCACAGGAGGTGATGTCACAATTCTGTCATTACCCGATATCGCCAACAAGCTCTAGGTGACTATCAGAGTGAATCTGGGATTGAATGGGAAGAAACGCCACTGTATGACTCTACTTTATTAGTTATTAAGACGAGGAGCTCATGTTAGTTGACTTGCTTGTCAAGAATGATGTTTTGGGCTTAGGGTTTAGAATTACACAAATACATTGTGGCTCATGTCATGGATGGTGTTGGGTGTTATTGTTATTGAATCATATTTTCGTGTTCCGTAGGTCCTGAATTTTGATAATACAAAAAAAAGTATCATGCTCGTCATCACTCGCACAAGGACACAACGCAGGAGTGAAGACACTCAGCGACCGCATCTCACCAATGGCCGTCAAGTAAACTCGAGCTTTGGCCAGGGCAACGTCAGCCTTTACTCCGTAAAAGGTCACGGACATCTGCAATCAAAACCCAAAGATGATGAGTACCACGCACGGTGGGGGGGGGGGGGGGGGTGGAGACCTGAATTAACGTGATACAAAACCCTCATCTCTGGTGGAGGCCACTCAAAGACAATGTATATATTATCAGAGCATGTTTGTTTGCAAGTATGTGTGGTTAATGCAGACTTGATTTTTTGACATAGGTATCTATTGGTGTTGGAACATCTTAACACCTGTTCTATTGCCATCACATCTAATTTTTAAATCCTTTATATTAAGTTCGCTTGCTTGCGTGCTTGCTTGCTTGCTTAGGACCGTGCAAATCTTTCGGTCGTTTTTTAACCCACTTCCCGTGATCCAATCGAGCTGACATTTTCCACACAGACTCGTTGTGCCAGACAATTATTGTTCGTGAAAAAAAATTCCCAAAATTTTACACTTTTTAGGCAAAAAAAAATTATTTTACATATATTCAAATAGAACGCATTCATGGCTTTGGCTGAACGTCAGAGTGTAAGAGCCCAGAGCGTAACCCCTCCACAGGCCGTGGTGGAGTAGCGCAGTTGGTAGCGCCCTCGCTTCCCATGCCAAAGGTCGCGGGATCGATCCCCGCGTCCTCCACAGGCGAATATATTTTTAAATCCTTTATATTAAGTTCGCGTGCTTGCTTGCTTGCTTGCGTGCTTGCTTGCTTGCGTGCTTGCTTGCTTGCTTACGACCGTGCAAATCTTTCGGTCGTTTTTTAACCCACTTCCCGTGATCCAATCGAGCTGACATTTTCCACACAGACTCGTTGTGCGAGACAATTAATGTTCGTGAAAAAAAATTCCCAAAATGTTACACTGTTTAGGGAAAACAATCATCTGACCCATAGGTGGCAGCCATCTCAAGCCAGAGGACGAGAGGACTCTAGCCGCCACGCATATAAAGGATTTATAGTGAAAAACTTTGTTTTTAAATCCTTTATTAAATCCTTTATATTAAGTTCGCTTGCTTGCTTGCATGCTTGCGTGCTTGCTTGCTTGCTTACGACCGTGCAAATCGTTCGGTCGTTTTTTAACCCACTTCCCGTGATCCAATCGAGCTGACATTTTGCACACAGACTCGTTGTGCGTGACAATTAATTTTCGTGAAAAATTTTCCCAAAATTTTACACTGTTTAGGGTAAAAAAAATATTTAATTACCAATTGCTTAATGGTGGCAGACAATCATCTGACCCATAGGTGGCAGCCATCTCAAGCCAGAGGACGAGAGGACTCTAGCCGCCACGCATATAAAGGATTTATAGTGAAAAACTTTGTTTTTACGGGTTAATTTTTTCCATTGTATTTCTGATATGTTGAATAAATAGCATCCATCCCTCTTTTGAATACTCATTTTGCCTGGGAATATCCCATGAATGCAATCGTGATGATTGCGGCAGTGGCCTGTGATAGGAGTGTTGGTGGTAATGGTCATGTGCACTTCGCCGGATAAGAGTGGTGTGGCAGTGATATCAATGTCGGTCACGGTGGAGAGTAAATGGATTCAGTGGCAGATACGGTGGTGGTGTTGTTGCTCGTGGTAGCGATTAAGTGCCCTCACTGTAGTGGCAGATGAATCAGTTCTGGTGGAGGTGGTGGTAGTAATGGTTATAAAGGGTGGTGGTGGACGAATTCAGACAAAGAATCCCCATATAGGCTTTAACAGACTATTGGGGCAAGTGTTATTGACGAGCACCTATGAAGGTTAGCAAGGCGCAAGACGGGGTGGGTGGCAACACCACGCTTGGCCGCCTTTGTCTCCCCAGTGGCAATGTTTGTATATACTGCATCAGGTAATCATTTGAGGCTGAGTCGGCCTAGGGGAGGTCCATGACCAGTTCAGATCATGAATCGTCACTGGTGTTGGCCGTGAGTGAGAATCGAACTTAGGTCGCCGGGTTCGTAGCGTGGTGCATTAACTACTGCGAATTGAGAACGCACACCCACACACAACAACAACTGCCATTCACCACTAAGTGATGGTGGTGTTATCACAGCGCCAGTGCCAGGCCAGGTGCACTTTGAGGCCACGTGAAGTGTCGAAGGCTCGCTGGACAGACCCAGGTACCATGGGTTGACCGACTGAGATGACTGGCAAATGCACCAGCCGTGCCCCCATAATGTGCACGCATACAAACGCGCACGCGCACATATGCACACGTGGCGTAACGCTCTCACCTTCTTGTCACCAACCTCCTGGCTGGGCGTGAGCACCTGAGCGTGCACCTGGGTGCCCACGGCCACGCGGCCGCGCATGTCGGTGGCCGCCGACTTGAACGGCGTGCTCACCCAGCACGTGACGTCCACGCTGGCGCTCACAGAGAAACTCTTTGCCCCCGGCGGTGCCACACTAGGAATGGGCAAAGGGGGGGGGGGGATAGGGCAATTTTAATGTACAGCATCCCATTAGTTTGAACGGTAAATCCTAAACAAAATCTGCTGCATTGCCAAAATATAATACTGAACTAAACAATTTTGTTTATTTTACCAGCTAAGGCCCCACACTGAACTATATATATATATATCTTTTTCCAGAAGCGACCTGGCCATAAATGATAGCTCAACGAAGTGGATTATCGTCACGTGGATATTTATAGCAGCCAGATACCGGAGGGCCCTGAAAAAAAAAAACACACGACCACGGGGAGAGAGACACCACAAACTCTAAATATGCAGCAGGCGTCAGGGTCTAGATTTAACCCACGACCTCCCGTATACTAGGCGAGGAAGTTAACATCTCGCCACCATGGCACCCGTAAAAGAATGAGTTCTCACAAAAACAAAACAAACATCCCCTGTACTGTTTTGAATACACGTAGTCTGTCAGAATTTTCAGAAATTAAATGTCCTACACACGGGTTGTCGTTTACACTCAAAATAGCCCCTACTATATCAGTTACAACAACATGCCAAGTTGATCGTTAGACATTATCTATCCACTGCTGGATGATGGCCTCACCATCCCATTGTGGCACTGCATTGCCACATGCCCTCTTGCGCCAACATGATCTGCCACCACTGCCATCTCCACGGGAGTTGTGAAACTCATTTTTGGCAGTATGTACACTCTATTTAAGATATCTTAGCACATTTAATTCAGCCGTTTGGGT
The DNA here is from genome assembly GCF_015708825.2 of Lethenteron reissneri. Taxonomy (NCBI): domain Eukaryota; kingdom Metazoa; phylum Chordata; class Hyperoartia; order Petromyzontiformes; family Petromyzontidae; genus Lethenteron; species Lethenteron reissneri. The sequence goes on from NC_083832.1 coordinate 2,662,818, forward strand.
GGCCACTTTATCTCAATTATAATTTATCATCAGCTCAGACACATGCAAAGTAGTTTTGTGTGACAGCCACCAACCACTGCTAAGTCAACATAACTCTGAGCTGCATTTAGAAACATGCGTTTAGAGTATTTGACTATGATACATTTCCACGTGATTGACACTTTGTTGATCTATAATTTGTGGTCAGGTCGCTTCTGTAAAAAGAGCTATGCAGCTCAGTGGGCCTGATCTGGTAAAATAAAATAAAAACTAATAGTTAACTCTAGTGTGCCATGATGGTCTTCATGAGGTGCTTACTAACAGCACTTGCCTCCAACAATTTGGTAAAGGCTACAGAGGGCATATTTGTCTTTGTATATATGTGTATGCATGCATGTGTAGGTTGTGTGCATCTGAGGTTAGTACTTGTGGTTGACTGCCTAGTTGGTTATGGTTTAAGGCTAGGACTCGCATTCGATCGGTTAATTTGTTCTGCTTGCAAACTGATTGCCCCCCATCTCCCCATTGCAACGTGACCTCTTTTTTTGGCAACGCTTCTGTGACAGCAGCGTGAATCAGACACCAAAGTACACCCCCACCCCAAGTCCCAGTCTATATTAATCAATGCTGCATGTGCCATGGGTCGTCCTTCCCCCGCACCTCCGATTAGCACGGAAGGCTACGTACAGCGCGAAAGATGTTCAACATACAGTACACAAACATAGAACATAGCAATGAATGGGCCTCGGGAAACAGCACCACTCTGCGTAGCTGTGGGGCAAATCAATCGCATCTGGAGAGGGAGCCCTGGGCACCGAACCATAGGCACGGGTAAACTTGCACAGTTATTGGGTTGTGTCTCTCATGTGGCGACCACTGCGTTCTGAATCCTTTAGCAAAGGGCACTTCGTCGCCGTTCCCTTCCTCACTGTTGCACACGCGCACGAGAGAGACAAGATAATGAAACGAGCCACAGATTGTTCGGTTGTAACCACGCCGGTTGTTGGTGGGCACTTCTGAACCAGAATATTCTCTGTGAGTCGCTACATCTACAGCGTGTACAAATCGCTGGGGATATGCGAATGATTGGAATAAGAGCAGATGGCCAAACGCCATGGGTTATACGAAATGCATTTATGCAAAGTTGGTGCTGCCCTGCATTTTTATTTCCTCACACAAGCATTTACTTTATACTGAACATCTGTGAAAAAGAGCTTTATTGCTCATCGGATTCCTCCAGTATGATAAAGATTCCAATTCTGACCGATGCTGGCGACAAAGAAAATTCCGGTTCAGAAGTGCCCACCGACAACCCAAACAAATCTGCGGCGCGGCCGATGGCGGGCACCTCTGAACCAGAATGTTCTCTGTGAGTTGCTACATCTACAGCGTGTACAAATCACTGGGGATGTGCGAACGGTTGGAATCATTGCAGATTGCCAAGCGCCATGGGTTATACCAGGGGGGTCAGCAACCTGCGGCTCCAGAGTCGCATGCGGTGGCTCTTTGGCTCCCCCCTTGCGGGCAGCCGTAAAATAAAAAGTAGGCCTTAAACGTAATTAAACGTAAAGATAATTGATTAAATATGGCAGGGAATGGGTCACTTTGTAATATCTTGGCGATGGCAAAATGTACAGCAGTCAAACTGTATTGTTAAAGTGTCACTAAGGGGGACAAAAACTAAATAGACGCAGTTTATTCCATCACCTATTTTAGTTAAGTCACAATGTGGTTGTCATCTGCTTTATACCTGCTGCTGTGTTTGTGTGTAACAAGGAGCTCAGAGTGCGAACGGCTCTCAAACTATATTGGTCAAAGACAAAACAAAAATGTCTCTTCTTTTTTTAACAGTTGCCGAGCCCTGGGTACACACGAATTGCGTTCGTGCAAAGTTGATGCTGCCCTGCATTTGCTTTACTCGCACCGCATTTTCTTTCTCCTGGATATCTGTGAAAAAAAATGGGTTGTAGCTCATCGGATTCCTCCAGGGTAATAAAGTTTCTGATTCTGACCGCTGCTGACGATAGGACCCCCCCCCCCCCCCACTCGAGGGCACGTGGGCTTCTCTTCCACAATGGGCAGCCATCTTGGAAACGCACGGGAGTACCCACACTTTAGAGGCCGTCCGTAAATGACGTCACGCGATTTTGGACGATTTTGACCCCCCCCCCCCCTCACATGGCGTCACAAAAAGTCAGACCCCCCCCCCCCTCAAATATGACGTCACAAAGCTCTGCCCCCCCCCCCCCAAAAAATAAAACATGCTTCAAATCGCTTTAAACTATTGCCATTGTAGTGCGTATTTAATGTGGCGCTGCACTCTGATGTTGTAGGAGTGTTGTTATAACAATTAGTGTTGTTATAACAATTCTATATTTATTCAAAGTTGTGCATTTTGATGTGACGTCACATTTCTCAACCCCCTCCCCCCCCTGTCACATATCGTCACAAATGTCTGATCCCCCCCCCCCCCCTAGGTGCGTGACGGCATATTTATGGACGGCCCCTTGCCCCACCCATTTATGGCTGTTGAGTGGACAGAAGTGGGGGGGTTTGGTAGGTGGGGCGGGGGGGAGATTTCAACTGCCGTGACCTCACTAGTCCAGTGTGTTGGCAATAATCACAAGGCGGCATCCGTGGGCGTGCAAGAGGATGTACAATGTTTACCCACATTGGTGTATTTGTTATAATGGTTACGGGGTGGTGGTGGGGGAGATTTATTATGGGAGAGCTTTGGTGGTTCTCAGAGTGTGGTCTCCGGTCCCACCGGTGGTCCATGGCGGTCCTCCAGGTGGTCTGTGGTGGTTGTTGATGCAAATGCACAGATAGATCCGGACAATAATGACGATGTATTATACCTTTTCTTTCGTACATTAATTGAATTACCCCAAACCCTGAGATCTAAATGCCACCCTTAACAAATACACTTTAAGCTGCGTTAAAGAAAGAAGTTTTTTTTTCCCCCAGTAATATTAGTAATTTGGTATTAGTGATATTTAGAGAGAGGAGTGAATGCGTTTCGTCACCAGCGGTGGTTCGTGGAAATGTTTGCATCCGCTGAGTGGTCCGTGGGCATAAGACGATTGAGAAATACTGCGCTATGAACGATTCAGTGCTTTGGGCGCCTTGTATAGTCACCGGGAAATGATTAAGATGTTCAGCAGGGAAACCCCTGCCAGGGCCATCGAGGGGAACTGGGGAGTGGTGGTGGTGGTTAGGGCGGTGGCACAGTGATTAGCGCGCTGCACTATGAACCCGCGGGATCCGAGTTCGATTCCCGCTCACGGCCAACAACCAGCGATGATTATCTGAAACGGGTCCTGGGTCTCCCCTAGGTCGACTCAACCTCAAGTGAGTATGAGGTGCAGTGTGTAAAAATCAGCACTCATCTGGCATTTTACTCTGGGCATCCAAGAACGCAATCGGTGACCCTACTTAAAATCGGTTACTCCCGATAAACAGTGCAACAAAATTCCACTTGGATTAACAAAGCGTATCAATGTGACCATGGCTCAAGGTGTTGTATAAGTGTGGGGACGACAAGCACGTCCACAGAGCTTTTGCGGGGGGGGGGGGGGGGTTATAAAGAAAAACATGTTGGCAGGCAGAGGGGTTAAATTCTACAGGTCACAAATGATCTTATGGTAGATGGTCAAATTAACACTTTTTTTGGGAGAGAGAGATATTCGTTTCGGCAAATGACGAAGGCCTCTAGCCCTGACTTAAATCCGGGCAACGGTGACGGCGGTTTGGATGGGCAAAATAAAATAATTCCAAATCACGGGCGCTCATGTTGTTGCTCTGGAGACCTGGAGATCGATGATCATCGATGTTCGGTCGCCTTGTTGATGCCACTCGTCGTGAATTCTCACTCAACAGGGTGGGCCACGTGAAGGCTGCCACGGGGAGGCGGGGGGCAGCAGCAGAGTAAACGAGTGCCCTCCCATTCGATGAAAGTTTATTTAGGGGTTCGGACAGAAGGCCCTCGTTTCTGGAGCAGAGAGCACTCGAGGGGGAGTAAAGTGGGCTGAGAGAGGGGCGAGGTAGGCGAGTCCGCGGAGTATCTTAGAGGTGTCGAGTACGATGCCGGGAATCGATCCGAATTGGGGGTGAGATGTGGCATTGTTTACAGGGTGCTGTGGATGAAGTCCGGTGGAGTTTGTAGATTTAGCGACGTCATATGCCTCCGATTAGCATGGTTTGGCTTTTGTGCGTTGTGAAAGAAGCTCGACATACATGTGTACGTACTACGAGAAGAGAGTTTCAGTAGTTACGTTGAGAGGTGATGATGGTCTCAAGCAGCAGCAGCAGCTATGGCGAGGAGATGGCAGGTGCCAGTGCAGGTACAAAGGTAAGACCTACTTTACATGCGATACCTCACCGAATGTTACCCGTGTCTTCCATAAATCATTGTTAGAATCACGTTCACATTCCTTGGTTATCAGTGACTGATTTGGCTGTGATTGTAAAAATCTTTACAGCAAATCCCATAGTACAAGCCCTTACTGGCTACATAAGCAAACAATAGTTATCTTAAGATAATAGTACAGTAGTCCCTTGACTAACTTTTCATCCGTTCCATGAAAACTACTGACAATCGAAATAACTGTGCATTGAATTCACTTATAAGTTGAAAAATAAGTCTGCAAGAGAGACGTTTCCACTGCCAAAACAGAAAACGTCATGTAAACAAAGCCAGTCGAGGTCTCAAAGCTCATAAATGGGCGTCGCTGATAGGCTGAGGCACGCTCTGCCCACTTACGAGCGCTCCGATTAGCTGAAATTGGCGCCCCGCGTGCATAACGTAAACGTTACCGTTAATCAAAATGTTAACATCAGTGGAAACCACGGGGGTCCTATGGGAGAGAAAACGTCAATCAATAAAAAACGTTAACCGAGGGACTACTGTATTAGTTCAGGGACACCAAAACAAAGCCCCCGACAGAAATCTAGACGCCCCCCCACCACCGCCCTATCATAGACTGGCTGGAAGAGCCAAGGCCCACATATAGACTCTCCGGAGGCTTACCGTTTGCTGGGCAAGGAAGGTGCTGGAACCAGATCAGCAATTCGGAAACTATGTAACAGAAGAAACCTTCTCTCCCCAGACATCACACTGCTGAAGTTGTCCCAAACCTGGAAAGCCCCGAGAATCCGGCCCAAGATCAATACCGCCCAAAACTCTTACAGTTTAATTTCATGCATGGCACATACATGACAAAAGAAAGGGCAAAATTCACGGCAAACCCCTCCCGACTATCCAGCATGTACCCCAGGCACAATACAAAACCACTTACGCGCGGTTTTGGTCATGCCCGGGCATCCCAAATTTCTACCAGAAGATGACATTTGACAAATGAGGCAACAACCTCTCTCCATCGATTGAAACTACCCTGTGGGGGGGGGGGGGGGGCTTGAAAGCGAGTAACCCTTTCAAAACACCAGCACGCCCTACTCCAAGCGTTCACCATCGTAGCCCAGGAAAACCATCCTTGGCAAACTGGAAAGACCATAACCCCGCCCCCCATGGGGGCAATGGCGTTACATCCTGCTCGCTCACGCGGGCAATGAACACCTTGTCCCACAAGGCAATGAAAGGGTATTTTAGGTCAGGGCATCCCCCCTCCTACCTCCGAAGTTTAAAATTAGAGTAAAGTGTCCCCATGCCCCCCTCGTTGACCGGGACGCGTTGGGCACATGGGGCCTGGCGAATATTCGTGAGCGGTTGTTGTTTTTGTCGCCCCCAACTTTCTGCAGCGGGCCTTTGTTCTTGCGTACAGCAAGACTCTCGTGAAACATATTTTTAAATGAGAGGAAATGTGGAGAGGCCCCGGGAGGGTGGGAGACGGGAACGGGCAAGGGAGAGGGGGAACCCCCCACCGCCACCAGTTGAGATAAGAAGGTCCCAGAATAGAGGAGAGGTTGTCATCCCAAAACGCAAAGCCACGTGGATGTTAGTATGATTTATCGGGCGCATTCCTTCCTCATCCACCTTCACCGATACACCTGATCTCCCCCCTAGAATGCTGATTACTTCCTCCCCGCCCCCTCTTGCCCCCACCCCCCCTCCATATATACAATCTCCCACTCTCCCCCGTTGGAAGACCCCCTCAGGGTGGTCACCGAACATTCCTTCCACACACCTCTACATGTTCAAGCGCCAAAAGTCCCCACACCCACCCAAACCCACCCATCCATTCACCCAAACCCACCCAAATCCACCCATCCAAACCCACCCACCCACGTTTTCTATTGTGTTGTGCACATCTATAACCTCTGCTTTCCCGCGAGAGAGACTTCTGCTACAACTCGTTAAATTAATCCACTACCAAATGAGGGCCTGCCCCAGGCCCTGTCAGTCATGGTGATTGTTTGACCACATCTCGCCACACTTGTGAATGGAGGTAAAAAAAAAATAAATGCGGGAACCAGGATCGGTAGAGTTATGATCACTCACCACTGACGTTAACTATCGCTGGGAATCAAACTCAGGTAAGCGGTTTAATTTATGCGGTAAAACAAACCACTGCGTCACTAGTCCCCACAATGAGCTCCTACCCAAGTCAAGAGCGCTGTGAAGGTGAACTCCACCACCATAATTCTCAACAACACATCTGTAAATTAGCGCTCAGCAGGAAGGAAGCATCCAACGCACATCCGATTAACGCGGCTGGCTACGTACGGTGCGAAAGAAGTCCAACGCACGTATGTCCAGGGCACCTACCCATGACCACACACTCGCAACTCGCGTCTCTCGAGCTCTAGGATCGGACTTTGAGTCCGATTCGTGAAATATGTTTTGCGTATTAAATAAGTGTTTATTTTAGATGTTATTATTTAGTGATGTAGCGTGGTTGGTACGGCAGCTGGTGAACGGAATGTCTGATCTTAACGTATCTAGATTTATATAGCGCCGCTTATTATAGCAATCATTTAACACGCAGGAGGCTTTCGCGACCAATATCCATAATCTTTTTTTCTGGGTTAAATCGCGTAAATATATAAATGTGTCGTTAAAACCCGCCACCACCCGACACAGCCAACTAGTAAGGGTTGTCACATAAACAGAACGTGGCCAATTCGTCACTAGTACAGCACACCGGTGTGTTGGAGAGCCAAGCCACAACATTTACAATCGGAGTACGACGTTTCGCCAGTAATTACAACCAGCTTCATCAGGCGACAGCCAGAAACTAGCTACTACTCACGAAGACTAATTACGAACCCCCGACTTACAAACACCCCGCACTTACATGAAATATATTTTTGAAAATAGCTTTGACTTAAAAAAAACGCGAACTCGCAATTGCAAACTGAACCGCGGAACGATGCTGTTCAGAGTTGCGATAGACCGCGAGGTGCAACGAGTTGGCCCCACGCTGGCATTCAGCGTTTGCGTTATGTGTGTGTGTGCGCGTGGCCGTGTGTGTGTGCATGTGGACGTGTGTGTGTGTGCGTGTGGACGTGTGTGTGTGCGCGTGTGTGCGCGTGTGTGTGAAAGTGAGTGGGGAGCGGTAGTGTAGCGGTTAGCGCGCTTCGCTATGAACCCGGCGACCCGAGTTCGATTCCCGCTCACGGCCAACACCACCAGTGACGATTATCTGAGCCGGTCCTGGGCCTCCCCTAGGTCGACTCAGCCTCAAATGAGTACCCGGTGCGATGTGTAAACATCGCCACTTGGGAGACAAAGGCGGTCGAGCGTGGTGCTGGCCACCCACCCCCTCGTGTACCGTTCCGGCCTTCGTAGGTGCTCGCTAACAGCACTTGCCCCTACAGTCTGTTACAGGCTATACGGGGGAACTTTGTTTGGAGTGGTGGTGTAGCGGTTAGCGCTACGCTGCGCTGGGGGCCATCCATTGAGTAAGTTCGCATGGAGGGGGGAGGGGGGGTTAACCTAAATGCGTACGCTTGCGTATGGAGGGGTCTACTGACAATGTACGTACGCATAGGAAACGGAGAAAATCCACACGACCACGGAAACAGAGGACATGCAAACTCCAAATATACAGCAGGCGTCAGGGTCGGGATTGAACCCACGACCTCCAGCATATTTAACGAGATCGGTGGCCACTAGGGGGAGGCAGTCTTTATGAAAATACCTGATCAGCTACACTCCCCTTGAAGGCCGGGTGGTGTGGCGTGCCCACTCATGTCTTTACGATAACAATCAGAGGTCAACATGTAAACGTAAAAAGTTCCAGCATGAGACCACTTTGTCACACAAGAGCCCTCACACCGTTAACTGTCAGTTTCCCCTCTGCGGAAATCATCGTAGCATCGGAGTGGGAACAGTTCTATGTATGTTGAACTTCTTTTCACCGTACGTAGCCAACCGCGCTAATCAGAGGTGCGCTTGAACGACACCAACACAGTGTTATCGGTGTACACCGGCTCTGTTCGACCACTTTACGACTGCTCAACACATAGCTCAAATATATCACTAGGTAACACACATACAGATCCATGCGTCACTCACTGGTACACACACACACAGCTCTATGTATCACTCACTGGTACACACACAAAGCTCCATGTATCACTCACTGGTACACACACACAGCTCCATGTGTCACTCACTGGTACACACACACACAGCTCCATGTGTCACTCACTGGTACACACACACACAGCTCCATGTGTCACTCACTGGTACACACACAAAGCTCCATGTGTCACTCACTGGTACACACACACACAGCTCCATGTGTCACTCACTGGTACACACAAACACAGCTCCATGTGTCACTCACTGGTACACACACACACAGCTCCATGTGTCACTCACTGGTACACACACACACAGCTCCATGTGTCACTCACTGGTACACACACACAGCTCCATGTGTCACTCACTGGTACACACACACACAGCTCCATGTGTCACTCACTGGTACACACACACACAGCTCCATGTGTCACTCACTGTTACACACACAGCTCCATGTGTCACTCACTGTTATACACACACAGCTCCATGTGTCACTCACTGGTACACACACACAGCTCCATGCGTCACTCACTGGTACACACACACACAGCTCCATGTGTCACTCACTGGTACACACACACAGCTCCATGTGTCACTCACTGTTACACACACACAGCTCCATGTGTCACTCACTGGTACACACACACAGCTCCATGCGTCACTCACTGGTACACACACACACAGCTCCATGTGTCACTCACTGGTACACACACACACAGCTCCATGTGTCACTCACTGGTACACACACACAGCTCCATGTGTCACTCACTGGTACACACACAGCTCCATGTGTCACTCACTGGTACACACACACAGCTCCATGTGTCACTCACTGGTAAATGTCCATGACCAGCTCAGTGCCCAAGACGAAGACCTCCTCCAGGACCTTGTCCAGCTGCAGGTGGATTGTCCGAGTCGTGGCCATGTTGTCCTCCGCGCGCCTCCCTTCCTACTGCACCTGCGAAACACCACGGGGCACCTCGAGGTAACAAGAGCAGCTGCTTGATAAAGCTCCTTAAATAGCCAGGCGTCTTGTGGGGGCAGTGAGTCACGACTGTTTGTCGGCGCGAGAGATAAGGAAGGGCGCCCTGGTGCTGATTGGGTCATGGCGATGTAATTGTACCTGGGAGGGGTGGGAGGGGTGGTGGGTGGAAGAGTGGGGGAGGGGGTAGGGATGGAGGGGAGGGGGTAGGGATGGAGGGGAGGGGAGGGGGCAGGGATGGAGGGGAGGGGTAGGAATGGAGGGGAGGGGGTAGAGGTCGCAACCGGGTACCCGATACCCGTACCCTACCCGGTACCCGGCTACCCGTACCCGGCCGGGTACGGGTACCCGTTTACGACCCTGGTGCGGCCGGGTACGGGTAGGCCGTGAGTCACTGGTGAGTAACTGTTTGTCACTCATTTCCAAACGTCTTGTCTCTTCTCACAATTCAAGTTCCTAGAATCAACCCACCCGCGCCTGCAACATTGCTTCATCCCATACGGGTACGGCCGGGTACCTGGTACCCGTTTGCGACCCTGGTGCGGCCAGGTACGGGTAAGGAATCAAACCCCGTTTGCGACCTCTGGGAGGGGGTAGGGATGGAGGGGAGGGGGGTAGGGATGGAGGGGAGGGGAGGGGGTAGGGATGGAGGGAGGGTAGGGATGAGGGGAGGGTAGGGATGGAGGGGGAGGGTAGGGATGGAGGGGAGGGGTAGGGATGGAGGGAGGGGTAGGGATGGAGGGGAGGGGGAGGGATGGAGGGGAGGGGTAGGGATGGGGGGAGGGGTAGGGATGGAGGGGAGGGGAGGGATGGAGGGGAGGGGGGAGGGATGGAGGGGAGGGGGGAGGGATGGAGGGGAGGGGTAGGATGAGGGGAGGGGTAGGATGGAGGGGAGGGGTGAGGGATGGAGGGGAGGGGTAGGGATGGAGGGGAGGGGGTAGGGATGGAGGGGAGGGGTAGGGATGGAGGGAGGGGGTAGGGATGGAGGGGAGGGGTAGGGATGGAGGGGAGGGGGTAGGGATGGAGGGGAGGGGGTAGGGAGGGAGGGGTAGGGATGGAGGGGATGGAGGGGAGGGATGGAGGGGAGGGGGTAGGGATGGAGGGGAGGGGTAGGGATGGAGGGGAGGGGTAGGGATGGAGGGGAGGGGTAGGGATGGAGGGGAGGGGGTAGGGATGGAGGGGAGGGGGTAGGGATGGAGGGGAGGGGGTAGGGATGGAGGGGAGGGGGTAGGGATGGAGGGGAGGGGGGAGGGATGGAGGGGAGGGGGAGGGATGGAGGGGAGGGGTAGGGATGGAGGGGAGGGGGAGGGATGGAGGGGAGGGGGAGGGATGGAGGGGAGGGGGAGGGATGGAGGGGAGGGGGGAGGGATGGAGGGGAGGGGTAGGGATGGAGGGAGGGGTAGGGATGGAGGGGAGGGGTAGGGATGGAGGGGAGGGGGGAGGGATGGAGGGGAGGGGGGAGGGATGGAGGGGAGGGGGGAGGGATGGAGGGGAGGGGGGAGGGATGGAGGGGAGGGGGGAGGGATGCAGAGCTTCCTCACCCACGACTGTTTGTAAACATCTCGATCCCCTCACAACAACAACACATCGCCACCGCCTTTGTTCCACTCACCTCGCACGGGTACAATTCGTTACATTATGTCCGAGTCGTCGGGTGAGGCACGGCATGGGCCAGATGCCGTTAGCAGCCAGACGGTGACAGGATTCGAACCCGCCGCATCCTCCTCAGCTTATCACCATCACCACACGCCTTTAAACACGACCACAAAATATCCGCCCGTGTAGCCTGTAACAGCCTGTAACAGACTGCTGCGGCAAGGACTGTAATGTGAGCGAGCAGCAGCACCTATGAAGGCCGGAACGGTACACGACGGGGTGGGCGGCCAGCACCACGCCCGGCCGCCTTTGTCTCCCCTAGTGACGATGTTTACTACACACCGCTACACCACAGGTACTTATTGGAGGCTGAGTCTCCCTAGGGCAGGCATAGGACCAGTTCGGATAATCGTCACTGGGTGTTGGTGGCCGTGAGCGGGAATCGAACTCGGGTGGCCCGGTTTGTAGCGCAGTGCGCTCTAACCGCTGCACCACCGCTCTCCACACAACCCGCAATGCCAACAACCGTCATTCACGAAGTGACAGTAACGTTACCACGGCGCCCGTGCCAGGCTAGGTGCACTGAGGCCACGTGAAGTGTCGAAGGCCACCTGACAGTAGGTCACGGGACAGACCCAGGTGGCATGGGTTGAATGAGGTGACTGGTAAATGCACTAACTGTGTCCCCTACTGTGCCAACTTTGCTACATTTTAGCCGCTCGTTGTTGTGAGCGTCGCTCCTCTGCCTTCCGTTGTTGTTGGAGGGGCGACTGCCTCCGACTGCCCAGCAGCAGCGTCCTTCACGAGCCTCCTCCATAGAGGCCGATCTTGACACCGCTGGTACCAGCCATTGGCAAGTCCACTCAGCTCCACGTCCTCCCGTACCGCATCAGTCCATCTCTTCTCCAGACCGTGTCGTGCCTGTTTAGCCCAGTCTATGCGGCCAAACAGAAGCTGATTGGGCATGCGGTGGCTGGCCATGCGGGCTACATGACTCATCCAACGTACCCTTGCCTGTCGGAAGAGCTCACTGATGGGAATGTCTCCAAATCTTTCAAGGATTTGTGAGCTTCTCACACAATCCAGCCTGATTAAACCCAGAATGGATCGTAGGTATGCCAGCCTGAATGTTTCTAACCGGCACAGATGTTCCATTAGAGGGGTCCACGTTTAACAATCATAGTGAAGGGAGGGCATGGCTGTGGCCGAGAAGACCTGATGCTTCGTGCGGAGCGACAAGCCAGGTAGCTTCCACACAGCGTTACGCGGCCGATGAAAAGATAATGCCGCCCGACTGATTCAAAGTGAGACCTCTGCTGTCAAACCGGAGCTGTTCATTAAGCACACTGCCCAGGCATGGGAAACGCTCCCCTGAAACTCACCACCAAGCGCATTCTCTTCCACAATCGATCGATCAATCTTTATTCGTCGTGCCAACATCTCGCCCTCAATACAGGGTGCTTAAAAATGAACACTTATATGGGACTATCGTTTTTAATGGAAAAATAACAGATAATACACTGTGACATGATAACAAATGTAATGTTAATAACTTCAAAAAGTCAAAGAGTCTCCACTTGTTCGCCATCATTGTCCACATGTGCCTGCAATCTTCTCCATGTGGTTTCCTGAGCCCGGAGGCACATGTCTCGTGGTATCGTTGCAAATTCTCAGAAGTGGTCAGAATTTTTTTAAGCTCCCTGTAAAGTGAGGGCATCGGTGCCCATTATAACGGGACGGGGGCGGTGAACAGGGGGCACGCAGCAACAAGGAATTGAAAATAGAAAACCAATCACGACCTCAGCGGGCTCACACCGACTGAACAGATACATTTGCAACGAATAGCGTAAATAATGTATAAAAATATAAGAATAGCTTTTACCCTTTCTGGCAATAAAACAGGAGGCGTTAAGCTGTTCAAACGCCATATAGAAACCTTCTGCAAGGAATATATGGGACAATGCATATAATGTCAGAGCATATTTCCATGTTCACCACTAGTACGTGTGGTTAATGCGAATTTGATTCCTTGCAAAAATGTTTCTATTTGGCGTTTGAACATCTTAACACCTATATTCTTGGTTCTTTCGGTAAAGTCACGTAGGTATGAAATAAAGTGAAAAATAAAAAATATATCACGACGTTTCGATTGCAACACAAGCAATCATCATCCGCTGGGAAATTATGTTCTTGCTGTGGTTTTCCCACCTGATGATTGCTTGTGTTGCAATCGAAACGTCGTGATTTATTTGTATTTTATACCTACGTGACGTTACCGAACGAACCAGAGAGTATTAATGGTAAGTAGTGCAATAAAAAAAAGTTGAGAGTTATTTAAAATGTTTCGCAAGTCATAACAACCAACGTGTACCGCTTATCGCGCTGCACAAATACTACAACCGCCACCATTGACCAACAACCCTCGCTCTCCTTGGTGCTTTCGGTAAAGTCACGTAGAAAGAAAATCAATTACCTAATAGCATACGACGTTTCGATTGCAACACAAGCAATCATCATTAGGTACAAATAAAAGAGAAAACAAACTGAGTAAACTTAGAAATATAATGCAATACAACACAGAGAGTCGGCTAACATAACAGTCAACGCCCTACCTGGTTGATTACGTTCTTGCAAAGATTGTAAATTTTAGAGACAAAACACAGACACGGAGAGACACACAGAGAGAGACACACACATATACACGGAGAAACAACGCCTCTGTGTCTCGGCCTTAAATAGAGAGAGAGGGGGCAGAGAGATTAGCATGTCAATGAGGGATTTGGAGCTTTCTTGACTGCAGAAAATACGACAACACGAGGACACACACAGACAGAGAAAACACACCTAATCAAACAAACTTGGCAAAATTGAATGCAGTTTTTTTTCAAGTTAACGTTGTGGCATATTTATTAAATGATTGATATTTAGGGATCCACACCTTCCCTTCCGTGGGAGGTGTCAAGTTCTGCGTGCAAATAACAGATGTATTTTTTTACGGTATTTTAAATAAACTTTTACTTGGACAAGTTCCTATTTCATCATGGGACCTCTTTTGCCAGTACCAAAATATACTAATAGGGGTTTTCCCCTTTTTTCTGGCAACAAAACGGACACCTTTTGCAAGGAATCATGTTTACATTAACCACAATACTTGCAGTCAAATGCAAACAAAAAACAATACTCTGGTAATTTTTTTAAACTGATTGGTCCACACCAGAGACAGCTTTCTTTGGAGCCTCTTTTACCAGGTAAGGCCCACTGAGCTATGTAGCTCTTATTCTTTGGGTCTTTCGGTAAAGTCACGTAGATCATCCTCCTGATGATGATTGCTTGTGTTGTGATAGAAACGTCGTAGTTTTTTGTTATTTTCTTTGAACCATCTACATACCTTTACCGAAAGACCCAAAGAATATTAATTCCTGCACTCACGAACGCTTGGAGTCAAGATCTATGTAGCTCTATTTCAGACGCGACTTGGCCACCAATGATAGCTCAACGAAGTGGCTTATCGTGTGTACGTTTATAGCAGCCAAATACTCTAAACGCGTGGTGATGTTGATTCCAAAAGTGGAGGGAAAACCCTGAGGACCCGGATAAAATCCACGCGACCACGGAGAGAAAGAGAGAGAGACGCACATTCCAAATATACAGCAGCAGGCGGTCAGGGTCGGGATCGAGATCGAACCCACGACTTCCTGCATACCAGGCGAGTGAGTTAACATCTCCTAGCCACCGTGGCGCCCCAAAAGAACCCGGGGCCTAAGCAAAAACCACTGTCCTGCACCTTTTTGCATGGGAAAACATTTGCCTTTTCAAAACGTCAGTGCAAGGCACTGATGTCACGCCTTTGTTGACACATCGAGCCCTAATGTCATCGCCACACACACCGCACTGTTAATACCACTGATGCCGTGTGTGTTACTTTGTAGCCGAAATCTCCAGAACCAATATTCAAAGGAGCAAAGCAAAAGTCTGAAAAACACACGCTTTCCACAACACAAGTACTGTTTTATTTTAGATGACGTGATCTGGAGAGCAGTTCTAAAAACGTTTCATGGGGTCATTATTTGTGTATGCACTGTATGTATGTATATGCACCTCCGATTCGTACGATTGGAAACGTACCGTGGGAAAGAAATGCAACATATGTATGTATTTTTGTTATCATTGCTCGTTATAGACACCTACTGAGGGTGATTGAATTAAAAGATACTTTTTTATTACTCACCAAACTTCTCTTGTGCATTGATGTGAATCAGTTTTCATAATCTTCACAAATATTTTGTAGCCATCAGCCTGTGGACTATCCAAAATAAATCTGGCTGGGAATTGAGCAGCATTGATTCTAGCAAGTCTGGCACTGCCGATGAGACACACTACGTCGAAGCCGGTCCAGAGTTTGCTTTACTGTATTTTGGCTCAATGCTTGCTAAAGATATGCAACCCCAGAAGACCGTGAGGCCGTTGCATTTGTTTCTAAAACACATTCCTGCGGAGGGAGCTGGTAGGAACGTTGGGTTGCTCGGTCAATGGCTAGGGTCAACGGCGGCGTGGTGTATTCCGCAAATATGCCCGGCTGTGAGGGCGGGCACAAGCCGGCGTGAGTAGGTTAAGCATTGAGTTTTATAAGGGCACCACGGGGTGACCAGCCCTCCCCACCCAGCCCCACCCCTCCCACCCTCCCCACCCAGTCCCTCCCCACCCTCCCCACCCAGCCCCTCCCCACCCTCCCCCCTCCCCACCCAGCCCCTCCCCACCTTCCCCCCTCCCCACCCAGCCCCTCCCCACCCTCCCCACCCAGCCCCTCCCCACCCAGCCCCTCCCTGCACGACGGACGGACACAATAATCCCGCTGGTGTAACCAGGAGGTTCCTACCAGTAAAAATATACTTTTAGATGTTTTATATGTCGAGAGACAGACATATGGAGGGGGCATTGTCTGCTGATCTGTTTTGTTACTTATATTCTCAACAACGGTGCTCATGAGTCGTTTGTGTGTTTGCGCCACCCAGACCATTGAATCATGCTTGTCCATCATTCCGCTTGTAACCAGAGAGCGAACAGAAGTGCCACCATACACAAAACACAGCCTTAAACGACCACACACACAGGTACTCCCTACACAAAGGCAAATATCCCCCGTGTAGCCTGTAACAGACTGCTGGGGCAAGTGCTGTTAGCGAGCACCTCTGAAGACCAGTACGGTACACGAGGGGATGGGTGGCCAACACCACACCCGGCCGCCTTTGTCTCCCTAGTGGTGATGTTTTACACACCGGGTGCTCATTTGAGGCTGAGTCGACCTAGGGGAGGTCCAGGGCCTGTTCAGATAATCTTCACTGTGGCCGTGAACGGGAATCGAACTCGCGACACTCAAAACGACAAGGACAAAGATCCCCCGTCGACCTTAGCAGAGTATTGGGGCAAGTGCTTTTAGCAAGCACCTATGCAGGTCAGAACGGCACGCGAACAAGCAAACTCCAAATATATAGCAGCAGGCGTCAGGGTCGGGATGAAACCCACGACCTCCTGTATACCAGGCGAGGTAGTTAACATCTCGCCACCGTGGTACCCATACATCTGCACATCCTCAAGATATATCTCTCACACACACCTCTACGCACCGTGCAATATTTAGACACAACAGAATCGCCATTCGACACTGAACAAATAAATGCTGCAGGTGTACCTCTCACGTGGAGTCGAGAAGACTCATCGGGTTACAGGGCTGGCAGGCCTCGTCAAATTCAATGAGCGTACAAGTCAGCGCTTACATTGATCACGCGATATTTTCACGAACGCTGCTGCTGCTATAGGTTGGCTTGGAGTAGGGATCACGTCTATCCGTAAAATACCCTTCGTTATGGGTACCCTATATTCCCATAATCCTATGAGCAGATCGATCAAACATGGAACGCATGGACTGATCGTTGTTGGTCACATATGGATGTTGAGTTTAACACATAGGCTTTAACACGTAGGTTTTCGCGACCAATATCCATAATAGAGGGTTTCTTGTTGGGTGAGATCGCGTAAACATAAATGCGTGATTAAACCCGCCACCACCCGACACAGTCAATGAGTAAGGTTTGTCACGTAAAGAAAAATGCCAACCCGTTACTAGTACATCACACCGGTGTGTTGGAGAGTAAAACCCACAACATTTACAATTCGAGTACGACGTTTCGCCGGCAAAATTATTCCCGGAACAGCTTTTCTGGACTCTTTTGGCTGAAATGCAGCACGGATTACATCAATAATTGGCGACTGACTACTGGAATCCTTTGTGAACAGATAAAAGTAGTCAAGTCAGGGCGTTATTTTAGAAACATTTGCAGAATGCAGTACTTACCAGTGTAGCAATCTGTGTTTATATGTGGGACAATACGTCGCTGTGCAAATTTTCAAGGGATTTGAATGTGGACTCTGAATCATGTATTTGCCTTCCAAACACAGCGTCAACAATGTTCGGTTATTGATTAGAACACAGAAGACAAGTGGGATTCTGAGCCTGCCTGCATAGTACTGTACTTGAATGGGAGACAACTGAATGCACAAAAAAGGTTGACATCGGCTTCTAAGTTTCAGGTTTCAGTTTTATTTATTAAGTATAGCCCTGTGAGCCATGCGGCTCTTGACTCGGGTGCAACTGTGGGGGCCGTTGGCCCCCGGGGTCCCTCCCGCCTGCATCCCCCTATTCGTTTACGTTACCCCACCTCCCTATTACCCGCTACGGTTTCGCCGGCATTCGAACGCGACACCCCTACTATTTACAGCCTCGCGCCGCGCTCCCACGCTGCGAGCATACGTGCGCACATCATCATCAATCAAACGCCGTGCTCGCAGTATAGCCCTGTGCGGCACGTTACCAATGCGCATCCGTATCCGACACGTAACGAACGTATGCGCACTCCCACACACACAGCTCTGCACGGCACTCACTCTTGCGCCGCTCTGCGCCGCGCTGGCCGCTCACGTTACGATCGCGCACCTGGGGTACGCCGATTTCGCACGACGAGAGCTTACGCATACCCCGTACCACACGCGTTCACACTTATAACACGGGATCACACGAGCACACGCAAGCGGGGCACGCGCCGACACAACGACTCAAGTTGCCACCGCCGTGCGCGCGAGATAAACCGTACAACAATGCGCAGCTGATTACGCGCTCGAGCACACGCAAGCTCGCACAAAGCTAACAGCTCCACTGCGCACCGCGGTTTCGCACACGCGAGCGGGGTGCACGCCGACACGACGACTCGTCCCCTCCCGCACTCGCGCGTGCACGTCAACACAAGTATCGTGCAAGGACGATTCTCCTCTCACACGGCTGCGTAGGCACGCCAACACACAAAAGTGCTCTCCCCGGGCGTTAACACACACACCTCCGTACCCGCACCATCGTACCGAGACCACGGCCTTTACGCATACAACGACCACACACCCGCGAATGCAGTGCACGCTAATACCACGTTCAAAAACACCCAACAACACAGTTTTGTTACTACGCTCGAGATTGTATTAACCCTTGTTAACTCACCGAGCCACCCGTGTGTGTGTACGAGCCAGCAAGGCGCTTCCAACCCACTCTCTAGTGGCGTGCAGCCCTATTCTATGCTGCGCTCTCTGTTACACCGCTTTCCTACTCGTCCTTACCCCGAACTAACCTTCTCCTACGGATCCTACTCTCCGCTCTGAGGTGTTGTAAGGCGCGTAATACGATACCGTCTGTAGTCCTAGGTGACCTTGCGGCGCTCAGGTCGTCCTGCAGACGATCCTGCGGCTCGCCCGATGACTCCCTCGTCGTCGAGCCCGTGTCACTACTCAAGAAGAAGAAAGTTCCCTACTGCCCCTGCGTTTTCTTTTAAACTATCCACATCAAAGCTAGGCGCCCCCGTCCCGACCGCCTTGGTCTCTCGACCAATCCTGAGCCTACGATTTCCCGCCCTTTTGCGATCCCGCCGGCCTTTTGACCTTTTTGCTAAGCAGCAGCCCCGGGTCCTGATCCTAGCTATCTGCCTTGCTGACCCGTGTTTGTGTTTGTATGCGTTTCTAACTGCGGGGCTCTCTGAGCTCGCCGTGGTCGTGCGATCTCAAATCCGCCCACGGCGCCGCAGTGTTACTTAGCCTGGGAAGGGTCCTGTCCAATTCCCTGGCCCTGAGAAACCGTGGGGTAACCCCCTGAGGGGGCCCTCGGGTGAAAACTCAGGGTAGGTGACCCGACCACAAGGCCCTACGTGGGTGCGGGTGCGTGCTTATGTGGGGGGGGTGATGGGGGGCAGTGCAGTGGTGGAAGCCGGGCGGCTCCCTGGCTCGGCAGAGCGGCCCCGTCGTTGTGGCACCACATAGCCCCCCGGGGTGCCAGTCCCCGTCCCGGGTTGACTGGAGCACCTCGCCTGGGTTGCCCCCACGAGGTATCGCCGCGGGGTCCGCGGGATTCGCCCGGCCCTTGTGGCTGGCCTCGGGGGTGGCGGCTCCGTCTCCTGGGGCTCCGGCGGTGGTCTCCTCCTCCATTCCAACGGCTCCCCTCGGCCTCTGGCACCTGCGGGCTGGGGAACAAACTCAGAGGCGGTGGGGTTTAAGGGTCGCCGTCCTCGTCGCCCCCGGCCCCGCCCGGGGCCCCTCGGAGCCCAGGGCTCCGTGGGGCCCATATACTGTGCGAGGCCCCCGGGCACGGGGGGTGGGGGGACCCCGGGGTTTCGGGGTACTTGGACGGCGGGGCTCCCCCCCTCGGGGGCTGCTCGCCACGGCTTCAGTCGGCGGATGTTGACCACCATCTCCCGGCCCCTCTCTCCTCCCTGAATCAGCACCGTCCATGGTGAGATCTGCCGTCTCACAATCCAGGGTCCTCGCCAGTAGGTGGTCAGCTTCCCCACCTGTCCGGCACCGACGCGGGGAGTGTACAGCCACACCTCGGAGCCCGCAGTGTAGAAGGGGGGCTCCATACGGGGTCGGGCGCCCTGCTCTTGCCGCTGGTGCGCGGCCTCTCCGTGCGGGTAGGCTCGGCCCCTGGCCCCTCGCAGGGTCTCCAGCAAGTGCTCCACGGGGTGGCTCCCTTCCTCCCGTTGCGGCGGAGGGACACCGAACAGCAGATCTGCGGGCAGGCGAGACTCGCGACCAAACATCATTAGGAACGGGGTCTGTCCTGTAGAGGTGTGAACGGCGGTGGTGTAGGCGAACAGGGCATAGGGAAGGTGTTCGTCCCAGTCCTGTTGATTCGCGGCCGCCATGCGTTTAAGCTTCCCGGCCAGAGTCTGGTTCATCCTCTCTACCATCCCGTTCGCCTGGGGGTGATACGCCGTGGTTCGGTCCTTCTGGATCCCGAACTCTCGGCACAGCGCCTGAAATAGTTCGGCCTCAAATTCACTACCCTGGTCGGTAATGACTCGTTCGGGGATCCCGCACTTAAGTACGTAGTTTTCCACGAAGGCCCGGGCCACTACGAGGGCTGTTTTATCTGGGATAGCCACCGCCACGGGGGTAGCGGGTGAAGTACTCCACCGCTACGAGAATATATCGGTTGCCCCGGTGGGATCGTGGAAAGGGCCCCTGCAGGTCGATTCCGACCAACTGATTCGTCCGACTGACTCGGAACGGCCTCAGGGGTACCTGGTACCTCGCCGGCTTTTGCCCACACTGCTGACAGGCCCGGCAGCCCTGCACCCAGGCGGCCACATCTTGCGCCAATTTAGGCCAGAGATACTGGCGACGCAGAGTCTCCCGGGTGCGCCGTTCCCCATCATGGCCCCCGAGCGGGTGGTCGTGTACCAGTCGTAGTAGTTGGGGTCGCACATGGGCGGGAACGCAGATGCACCCCGGCTGCCCAGCGTCGGCCAGTTCCCTCACCACCCCGTTTTCTACACACAACCGGGCATACAAACTGCTCCAGGGTCCTGGTAGGGTGCTCTTTTCCTCCCGCAGTGCCGCCTCCACTGCCGCCAGATCCGGATCTCGCTGCTGGGTCTGTCTCAGCTGCTCGTCGTTTAGGCCCGGGAAGGCGCAGCCGACGTCCTCCTGGATCCGTCCGATCGGGTCCCGAGCCGCGGGTCCCGCGCTTGCCGGGCGGTCGACGGGATCCTCAGTGCCACCTGTGAGGGTCTCTGTGGCGCACACTGCACTCTCTCTCGCTGGGGGGGGTCAGTGGCCGCGGCCTCTCGGGGGTCCGTTGCCTGCCGGCAGCGTCCCCCCGTGAAACACGGGCAGGCCTCCTCCGCCCTCGTCTCGGCGTACACCGGGGGCCGCCTCGACAAGGCGTCCGCGTTTGCATGCGTCCGGCCAGCCCGATACTCGATTTGCAGGTTGTACTCCTGCAACTGCGCCAACCACCGGGCCATCTGCCCCCGCGGCTCCTTGAATGTAAGAAGAAACTGCAGAGCATAATGGTCAGTGCGTACGCGACATCTCCTGCCGTACAAATACGGCCGGAACTGTTTGCATGCGAAAATCACGGCGTACAACTCTTGGCGGGTCACGCAATAGTTCAGCTCGGCCCCACTCAAGGTCCGGCTGGCGTACGCGATGACTCGTTCTGTCCCATCCTGTACCTGTGACAACACCGCGCCCAGCCCGCTGCTGCAGGCGTCGGTGTCCAAAATAAAATCGGTGGTAAAATCGGGGAAAGCGAGGGTGGGGGCGTGGGTGAGGTGGTCTTTGAGAGTGGTGAAGGCCGTCTGGCAGGCCCCCGTCCACTGATAGGGGTGCTTAGGGGAGGTGAGTTGGGTGAGGGGGCGTGCAATCTCGCTGAATCCCTTTACAAATCGACGATAATAGGTGGCGAGCCCCAAAAATGATCTGATCTCCGTCAGATTCCTTGGCCGTGGCCACTCCACTACGGCGCGTACCTTCTCCGGATCGGTGTGCACGCCTGCCTCGCTGACGCGATGCCCGAGGTACCCCACCTCGCGTTGTGCGATGTAACACTTACGTGGCTTGAGTTTGAGATGAGCCGCTCGCAGTCGCTGGAACACCTCTCGAAGCCTGGACCAATGCTCAGACAAAGATCTACTGAACACTATCACATCGTCCAAGTAAATCAGGCACTGTTCCCACTGCAAGCCCCGCATCACCAACTCCATCAACCGCTGGAACGTCGCGGGCGCGTTAGTGAGTCCGAACGGCAACACTCGAAACTCAAACAGGCCCATCGGGGTGGTGAATGCTGTTTTTGGCCGATCCTCCTCCGTCATCTCCACCTGCCAGTAACCGGACGCCAGATCGAGGGTGGAAAAATACCGCGCTCCTGCGAGACTGTCGAAGGTGTCGTCGATGCGTGGGATGGGAAAAGCGTCGCCGAGGGTGACTGCGTTCAATTTTCGGTAATCAACGCAGAACCGAGTCGATCCGTCCTTTTTCGTTACCAGTACCACCGGGGCAGACCAAGGGCTCGCGGAGGGCTGGATTATGTTATCGCGTAGCATATCCGTGACTGCCTCTTTGATCTGGGTCCGTTCCGGCGCGCCCACTCGGTATGCGGGGAGTTTGATGGGTCGGGCTGCACCTGTGTCAATTTGGTGTTTGACCAGGTCGGTCCGGCCCACGTCCGAATCGTGCTCACTGAACACGTCGGCGTACTCCCGCAATAACCCGCGCAGCTGATCGGCCTCCCCCTTAGGTAAGGCTGCCCAAGGCACATGTAATGCATCCTGCAGTGGAACAATCTCGGCTCGGGGGGTCGGGCCGACCCGCCAGGCCAGATCCTGGCTGTCCTCGGGGCGGCCAGGGTCCTCCGCCCAGAGTGCGAACACCGAGTCGTTCGAGTGGCGAGTGTGCAGGGGGTGTACGGTGGCTACCGGGGTGCGTCGTCGTATCATTGCCGGGGTACTGTGTGGGTTAAACACACGTATAAACAGCTGGCCCCCATCTGCGTTTACCAGTGTGGCTGACCCTACCACCCCGTATCGCGATGCCAACTCCGGGTGAGGAGTCAGCATTACCTCGCCCGATGGTCGGTGGGTTGGGTCGGTGGAGAGGGTTGCCACTGGCACCAGCATCTCGGTGAGAGGTCCGATGGTGACGGCCGACACCAGCGTAGCGGCCACGGGTGTGAAGCGTGGGCGATTCGGCTCCCGTCCTAGGAACGGAATCCGCTCCCCGCTGCCCTCCACCGTAGCGCATCGTTGCCGGGGCTGTACGTTAAGTCCCAACTTTTCCAGGAGGTCCGTTCCTGCAATGCACTCGTGGCACAACACACTCGACACGTAGAATTCCTGTGTGCACACCTGGTTTCCTAGACGGACCTCGAGGGAGACCTTCCCCAGCAACCCCATCCCGGCTCCGCTTGCCGTGTGCAGCGCGCGGTCCGGGGCCTGCAGGTGGCGCACGTCGACCCCGATCGCGCTGCAGTGCGCTGCACTCACGAGCGAGGCCACCGCCCCCGTGTCCAGCAGAATTCGGGTACGCACTCTGTTTACCTCCCCTTCCACCAGCGACGTGGCCCCCGTGATCCCCGCCACCAGCTCCCGTAGCCAGTCGCCAGGAGTCACCGTTTCTGTGGGCGTTGTTGCTGGAACCTGTGTGGCGATCACTCGCTCGCAATTATTCTCACAGCTTGTTTGTGTCGGGGCTACGTGGATTTCACCCCCCGGTGGTCCCCTCTCTAGGGGGGCCTTAGTGTTTGACCTTAGCTCTTGTCTAGCTCGGGCGACCTGAGGACAGTCCCTCCTGAGATGCCCTCGCCGATCGCACACATAACACGCCCGGGGAGGGGTGGCGGCTCCGTAGTGGGCTCTCTGCCCACTCCCTCCTCCCCCAGTGCGCTGCTGCTCATACTCTGCTTCTAGTCGCGCTATCCTTCCAGTTAGCCCTCCTACCGTGGAGTCTAGTTCCCCCATCTCGGATCGGATGGTCTCAACGGAGGATTGCAGTTTGGTCATATTTTTATTTGCTTCCTCGCGTACCTGAGTTACCCTCTCACCTACTTGGGTTATCATATCTCCCATGCCGGCCTGTAACCCGGCTACCCACCCCGGGGTCGTCTCGCTGGGTCTCTGTGGCTCTCTTTCCCGGCCCCTTACCGTCCTCGCGAGCTCCTGTTCCTCCTCCTCGTCTTCCGAGAGCAGGCTCGCAATGGCGCGCTCTCGTCCCAGCCCCCGGAGCTGCGCGCGTTCGCTGTGAATTCTTTCACACTTACGTGCGCGCTCGACAAGGGTGTTAAAGGGAAGACGTGGGCAGCTCATGTCTGGCTGCCACCACGCCGTGCGAGACAGGTACCGCTGGATTTTCTCAGCGGCCAGTTCCTCAATAACATCAGTTGCGTACCCCGGGCGTGCGATCTTTGTTAACTCGCGCACATCCTCGGCGTAATCACGTAGATCTTCGCCAGGTTGGCGCCGGCGCGCCTCTAAGGCCGATTTTGCTTCCTCCTCGTCACGCGTGCCAAAACGCTGATCGAGTCGGCGCATCAGCTCCTCTAGCTGTGTCTGTGCGCTCGCGGGTAACGCTTCTACAAAATCGGCTGCCCGCCCCTCAAGATTCATATTAAGTTGACGTACTGCCTGCGCGTCCGTCCATCCATTAATTTCCTTGGCCCCTAAGAGATTGCGGGCGAGTGCCTTCCACGAAGGGGCCCCCCGGCCGGTAAATATTAGTCTTATTTTAGCGTGAGGTAACGCGGGGGTCCGTACCGCTTCCGACACCAATTTGTGGGGGCCGTTGGCCCCCGGGGTCCCTCCCGCCTGCATCCCCCTATTCGTTTACGTTACCCCACCTCCCTATTACCCGCTACGGTTTCGCTGGCATTCGAACGCGACACCCCTACTATTTACAGCCTCGCGCCGCGCTCCCACGCTGCGAGCATACGTGCGCACATCATCATCAATCAAACGCCGTGCTCGCAGTATAGCCCTGTGCGGCACGTTACCAATGCGCATCCGTATCCGACACGTAACGAACGTATGCGCACTCCCACACACACAGCTCTGCACGGCACTCACTCTTGCGCCGCTCTGCGCCGCGCTGGCCGCTCACGTTACGATCGCGCACCTGGGGTACGCCGATTTCGCACGACGAGAGCTTACGCATACCCCGTACCACACGCGTTCACACTTATAACACGGGATCACACGAGCACACGCAAGCGGGGCACGCGCCGACACAACGACTCAAGTTGCCACCGCCGTGCGCGCGAGATAAACCGTACAACAATGCGCAGCTGATTACGCGCTCGAGCACACGCAAGCTCGCACAAAGCTAACAGCTCCACTGCGCACCGCGGTTTCGCACACGCGAGCGGGGTGCACGCCGACACGACGACTCGTCCCCTCCCGCACTCGCGCGTGCACGTCAACACAAGTATCGTGCAAGGACGATTCTCCTCTCACACGGCTGCGTAGGCACGCCAACACACAAAAGTGCTCTCCCCGGGCGTTAACACACACACCTCCGTACCCGCACCATCGTACCGAGACCACGGCCTTTACGCATACAACGACCACACACCCGCGAATGCAGTGCACGCTAATACCACGTTCAAAAACACCCAACAACACAGTTTTGTTACTACGCTCGAGATTTTATTAACCCTTGTTAACTCACCGAGCCACCCGTGTGTGTGTACGAGCCAGCAAGGCGCTTCCAACCCACTCTCTAGTGGCGTGCAGCCCTATTCTATGCTGCGCTCTCTGTTACACCGCTTTCCTACTCGTCCTTACCCCGAACTAACCTTCTCCTACGGATCCTACTCTCCGCTCTGAGGTGTTGTAAGGCGCGTAATACGATACCGTCTGTAGTCCTAGGTGACCTTGCGGCGCTCAGGTCGTCCTGCAGACGATCCTGCGGCTCGCCCGATGACTCCCTCGTCGTCGAGCCCGTGTCACTACTCAAGAAGAAGAGAGTTCCCTACTGCCCCTGCGTTTTCTTTTAAACTATCCACATCAAAGCTAGGCGCCCCCGTCCCGACCGCCTTGGTCTCTCGACCAATCCTGAGCCTACGATTTCCCGCCCTTTTGCGATCCCGCCGGCCTTTTGACCTTTTTGCTAAGCAGCAGCCCCGGGTCCTGATCCTAGCTATCTGCCTTGCTGACCCGTGTTTGTGTTTGTATGCGTTTCTAACTGCGGGGCTCTCTGAGCTCGCTGTGGTCGTGCGATCTCAAATCCGCCCACGGCGCCGCAGTGTTACTTAGCCTGGGAAGGGTCCTGTCCAATTCCCTGGCCCTGAGAAACCGTGGGGTAACCCCCTGAGGGGGCCCTCGGGTGAAAACTCAGGGTAGGTGACCCGACCACAAGGCCCTACGTGGGTGCGGGTGCGTGCTTATGTGGGGGGGGTGATGGGGGGCAGTGCAGTGGTGGAAGCCGGGCGGCTCCCTGGCTCGGCAGAGCGGCCCCGTCGTTGTGGCACCACACAACCGCAACAAACAAAAACATGAACAAGAAACATCTTAAAGTGACGACACGCAAACATAAAAATCCAGGAAAAAACAGCAAAGTCTTCCAGAAAAAACACCGTATATCAATGCTGTGTGCAAAAATCCCAGTGGGATGCAAGTCAAACAATAACAACCATAAGAAAATTCAGATTCAAGTTATCAGGCTAACTCTGTACTACAACAAACAAACATGGCTAAACCAAAACGTTTTCGAAATCACCAAAATAAAGCTATAAAAACAATGTAACAGTGATCATAGGAACTGTGGTGGGCAACAGCAGAGGGCAATGCAGTGAAATCCACTGTAAACCCCACACACGTGTGTGTATGTGCGTTCCGCCATCACCAACCTCGCATTGACACACCATCGTGGTGCAAGTGTAATGCGAGCGTAAACGGGGTTCGCTGCTGGGCTCTGGCCCAATCATACGGCCCGGGGTATTGGGGGGCGGAGCCCAGTATGGGGGCATATGGGAGGGCCCGCCGTTCACCTCGGGTCCAATCGGAAGCGAGGTGAACGGGGGTGGAGCCAGCAGGGCGCTATGGGAAGGCCGGATCTGACGGTCCGGAAGGGGAGAGGACAGGATCACGTGGTAAAGGGAATACAGGTGGGAGCCCGGAAGGGCTCCGGGTCAGTTGCTGGAGTGAAGAAGCTGGACCACGTTGGGTGGCCGGAGGGGATCCGCTCCATCAGCCACGTGGCTGGAGGAGCTTCGGCACACCGTCGGCCAGCGGTGTGCGGAGTGGGGGGGCGGAAGGACTGACGAGGGAGCGCGTGCGGGGCGCGCGCGAGGAGACGCTGGTCCGCTGTCAGGACCAGCGGGGTGCGAGCAAGAAGCTAAATAAAGAGCAACGGAGACCAGCAGTGTGTGACGAATTCAATTATTACACAAGTATGGTCAACTACTCCCCCACGTCCCACGCGGCGTTAGGAGGCCCACATCCAGTAGTGGAATGACTGAAGGGTCTGGGACGGTACGTGTCTACTTTTAGAATTCCATAATGATCAGTGGGATTGTGTAGAGTTCCAATGCAATTGTGGATGAATAAGGTGATATGTCTGGGATCAAATGTCCTGCCCAACACAAAGATCCCCCGTATAGCCTTACCAGACTGTTGGGGCAAGTGTTGTTGGCGAGCAGCTATGAAGGCCGGAACGGCACACGGGGTGGGTCGCGAGCACCATGCTCAGCCGCATTTGTCTCCCTAGTGACGATGTTTATACACCGCAACAGGTACTTATTTGAGGCCGAGTCGACCTAGGGGAGGCCCAGGACAAGTTCAAATAATCGTCACTGGTGTTGGCTGTGAGCGGGAATCGAACTCAGATCCCCGGTGTTCGAAGCATAGTGCGCTAACCGCTACAACACACTCCAAGACACCTGTGTATGATCAATCAACTACACACACCCATCAACCAGCACAATACTGTTATTATTTAAACACGACTTCGGTATTACCACAGACTCGGTGCGCTCATCGCTACCCCACCGCTCCCCACAACAACCGCCATTGGCCACTAAGCGGCGGTGACGTCACCACGACGCTTGTGCCAGGCCATGTGCACCTTGAGGCCACGTGAAGTGTCGAACGCCCGCTGACAGGAGGTCACTGGGCAGACCCAGGTGCCACGGGTCCACTGACTGAGATGACTGAGATAACTGGCTGATGCACCACCTGTGCCCCCTACTGTGCCAACTTGCTGTGCTTTAGCCATCCAGCACTCTGCTCGTTGTTGTGAGCGTCGCTCCTCCGCCCTCCGTTGTTGTTGGAGGGCGACTGCCTCCAACTGCCCAGTAGCAGCGTCCTTCACGAGCCTACTCCACTGAGGCCGATCTTGACACCGCTGGTACCAGTCATCGGCAAGTCCACTCAGCTCCACATCCTCCTGTACCACATCACTCCATCTCCCCATTCACACACACACGCACTCCCTCCTCCAACACCACCCCCAATGTGCAGGAGAGGACTTTGAAGCCCCATGGATGGGATGAGTGCAGAGTGAAGAGGGATCCCATTTCTCGTTTTGAAAGGACAAATGGCCGAACAAAGGCACTGAATTCTTCAGTTACCTGCTCTGACTTCCTCACCTGTTGTGGGAATTAACTGTGTGAAACGCGGAGCTGTGAACAAAGTGTTGAAAGGAAAAAAAATCACCAGGTGTACGGTGTCTTGGTGAAGCGTTGGTAATAAAACAACACATTATTTATTCATAATACAATAGTAAAAACCGGTTAGGTAGCTCAGCGGTTGAGAGGCGAGACGGTTCAAATCCTATTTGGGGGTTGACTCGTCATACATGGAAACCCCTTATCAGTGCTCTACCTTATTACAGACTAATTCAGACCTTATTGGTCATCCCGTGCCCATATAAATTTCATCATTCATCCTACAAAGTTCCATCACAACGGAGAAACACAAACAAATACTGTAGACGTTTTTTTTTTGCTCGTATTGAAACGGCTGTACGGCGTGTGGACTTGAAAACTCACTGTACAAAACTAAACCGTATGGGTTAACAGGTATGTTGACTCAGCCCATCATCCATCCCTCCAAGGTCGATACAATATATACTTTGATAATATATATACTTTGTGGGAAAGTCAAAAGTGTTGCCCTATGGGTACCCCCCCCCCCCCCCCCATAGAAATGTGGAATTTTCATAACTGACTCAGGGCTGTAAACGGGAGATGAGTACTGCATAGGGGCCGTCCATAAATGACGTCACGCACGTAGGCGGGGGGGGGGGGGTCAGACATTTGTGACCATGTGTGACGGGGGAGGGGGGGTTTGAGAAATGTGACGTCACACCAAAATGCGCAACTTTAAATAAATGTAGACAACACGTTCTACTTATGATAATTCGTTTTTTACCCTTTTATCTGGCAATAAAACTGACACCTTTTTTACAAGGAGTCATGTTTGCATTGGCCACAATACCTGCAGTCGGAATGCAAACAAAAAACATAACTCTGATCATGTATGCACTGTCCTTGAAATTGATTGGTCCACACACGAGACAGCTTTCTTTAGAGCCTCGTCACACATGGTGTTGGACCATGTGAGACGAGGCTCTAAAGAAAGCTGTCTCGGGTGTGGACCAATCAATTTCAAGGACAGTGCAAACATTATCAGAGTTGTGTTTTTTGTTTGCATTCCGACTGCAGGTATTGTGGTCAATGCAAACATGACTCCTTGTAAAAAAAAGGTGCCAGTTTTGTTGCCAGATAAAAGGGTAAAAAACCAATTATCATATTTTGTTACTGGCAAATGAGGTTCCAATGACGTTCTACTTCATTAAAAAGACTTTTTAATAAATGTTTTCTCCTACAACATCAGAGTGCAGCGCCACCTTAAACACGCACTACAATGACAATAGTTTAAAGCGATTTGAAGCATGTTTTATTTTTTTTTGGGGGGGGGTAGAGCTTTGTGACGTCATATTTGAGGGGGGGGTCTGACTGTTTGTGACGCCGTGTGACGAAGGGGGGGGGGTCAAAAATCGTCCAAAATCGCGTGACGTCATTTATGGACGGCCCCATACTGCATCTGGGCAGGAGAAAACTTCAGACTTTTAAAATATATATTTAAATAATATAATCGCTGTAGTCATTTTCATTAAAAAAAAATAACAATTCAGTCTCATTAGCTAATGGAATTTTTTTACCAATATGTTTCAAGTAACAATTTGTTTAAGCAGGTAACACGCCAGGCTGGTTTTAGCTACCCTAAGTATCATCTCAGTCTATTGGATAATTGGCTGATGAACTTAATGTTATTCTTTTTACAACGGCCAATCTCTCGGGAAATAGTGTGTGTTGTTAATTTTACCTTTTTGCCAGTATTCAAAACGATGTAGAATAAGAATAGGCTTTAACTTTTCTGACAATATTGGCAGAAAGGATGAAACCTATTCTTAGTTCTATTCTTTGGGTATTTCAGTAACGTAACGTAGATAGAAAAAAATAATAACAATAAAATAATAAATAATAAAATAAAATGAATAAGGACTGAATGCTGATGTAATGCGGGCGTAAATGGGCGGGGCGGATATGACGATCCGAGAGGGAGGAGTCAGGGTGACGTGGGGGAGAAGTTATAGCGGGGAGACAGGAAGCTATCTGGGTCAGTCGGGGGAGTGAAGGGTGGTGAACACGTTGGGTGGTTGCCGTGCCTCAGCCTGGTGGCTGAGGGGCTCATGACGGCGCCAGCCAGCGGGGTGGAAGAGAGAGTGGAGGATTGAGGTTGGAGATGGCGAGATAGCCACAGAGGCCACGAAGGGCTGAGGTAGGAAGTGGCGAGATAGCCACAGAGGCCACGAAGGGCTGAGGTAGGAAGTGGCGAGATAGCCACAGAGGCCACGAAGGGCTGAGGTAGGAAATGGCGAGATAGCCATAGAGGCCACGAAGGGCTGACATTGGGAGGTGGCGAGATCGCCACGCACGGAGGAACAGGGAGCAGCGATGGAGCTGCTGTGGGGGCAGCCGGAGGGCTGCACCAAGAGCCTGCAGCGGAGCTGCAGGAGCGTGGAAGGCTACGGGAGCGAAGGCAGATGTGGGGCTGCCAGGGAGAGAGTCTCAGGAGGAGTGCCGTGTGGGAAGGAGAACGCGAACCCCAAATAAAGGACACGGAGTCAGAGAGAAGTGTCTGAGTCCTTTTATTACACTGGAGTCAGAAGTGAAACGGCATCTCAAAACAACTGAGAGAAAGAAGAAAAAAAATAATATTCCTGCTACATCATCCGACGACGACGACCTTCCTCAGACGGTGGACCTGCCTGCGATGGAAGAGGAGATCCGTTCTGGAACGAGTACGGGTCCGGGTGAGCAAGGTGTCGCCGCGTCGGTGGACCTGTCTGTGCCGGAGGACGCCAACTTACGATGGAGACAGATGGCGATGCAGATGGGGACCTTGAAAATCGTGCTGGCGCAACTGTGTGAGTTCACCACGCCGAGGACGACGTCGGGGAGGCCCGGTGGTGATCCGCAGGCCTCTGCCTTTCCTGCGCTGCCAGCGCCATTGCCACGTGGCACGAAGACGCCATCTTGAGCGTGGCAGGGGAGAAACGGCGGGAAGCCGCCATCTTGTCTTCACCGCGGCGGGAGGACGCCGCCATCTTCAACATCGCGGCGGAGAGGCAGCCTTGCGCTGCCATCTGGAGGTGCCGCGGGGTGAGCAGCCTGCTGGGAGCTGCTGTTTTTCGAGGGGGTGCTGCGAGGAGAAGACGCCGATGCTGCAGCTGCTGGGGCGGGAGCTTCCCGTCCTGGCTCGGGTGCGTGACAACGGAGCCGTCAAGTCGCCGAACGAGTTCTGCGAGGCGTCTCAAGTTGCCACCCTGCCGTCCTCTTCTTGCTGCAGCCCCGGGCGAGTCATAACGATACGCACCCGGCCTTAACACACACCTCACTCATCTTTCGAGGGCCGGGGGGGGCTATTTTGGTTTTCTCTTATGACTCGATTGTGCGGAGCGCGGTTCGGACTGTGTGTATATGTGTGTAATAACGATGAACGCGCTATCTGCTTGTTGCTTGGTGTCAATATAAGTGTGTGCGTGTGTTGAGAATGGACGGAGAGTCTGCTGTATTTGCTGAGTGTCAAATTGTGTGTGTGCGCTGCTGCGTGGAGTTGTTATCTTGATGGTGAAGTTAATTGTTAACTTGGGAGCGTCAGGTATCTTGCGCTGTATTATTTGTGGGTTACCTTGTGTGATGGGCTTAATTGGAAAAAAATATATTTTTTTTTTTTGGTGTATTGTGCTGCGAGGTGCTGTGTGCGATGCGATTGTTGCAAGAGAGAGAATAATTGTGTTGTTGCTGCAAAGTTACGACAGGATTAATGGTGTGTTGGTTGCCTGCAGATCTGCTTGCTATTGTGCTTAAATGTACGCGTGTGATCGCGATATGCTGATTGCATGTGCTGTTATACCGTTCTGTATGGTTATGGGGTGCGATGCAGTGGTTGACTATTGGAATTGAGATTGTTATTATATTGTGCGTACCTGTTGGAAATTGGTAACAAATTCGAGGGGGACCCAAATATTTGGTTGTATGGTTGTTGTGCACACGAGATTGCGTGTATATTATAGGGGTAATTGAGCTTTTTGAAAATGAGGGTGCGCGATGACGCCGTTGTGGGTGGCTTAGTTGTTAATGCTAATGGGATCGTAAATTGGCGCCAAGTGGCGTCGCGTATTCGGTTGATCGCATGCAACCACGAGTTGCTTGGCGAGTTGGGTTGTGTAACCAATGTGGTTGGTAAAATATTGGTTAAAAATTCCACGATATGACAGCTGTGCGCAGCAAGCTGGGGCTGTGCGTCTATCGTTGGTGGGGTTGTTATAACGTGACGGGGGATGCGTCTTGTGACCCCCAGTTAAGGGAAGCTGGGGTGCACGAATGGAGAAAACTGGCCACGTGTTCGCACGTTGGGCCGCCATTTTGCGCGCACGCGGGGTATGGTGACGATGCGCTTTGCGGAAAGGGCCGCCATTTTGAGTGCGCGCGAGATATTGCGCGAACGCGCTGGGCGAAGGGGGACGCCATTTTGAGCGCGCGGGAAAAACCGCGGTGGGGCAAATATTCCATCTGTTATGCCTACCATTGTTGAGTGGGTGATGCACGAGTTGTGGTCACTTCGGCCTATGGCTGATGGCTGACCTGACAGCCCGGAGGCGAAACCTCCGTGGTATGTCTTAAACTAATGGGCCATGTGCTCATATGGCTCGGGGAGTCATGGTTCAGTTGTGCGGTGGCAGACTGAACCTGGTGTGCCGGGGGCTCACGGGATCTGGGTTAGGGTGTTATTGTCTCTATAAGAGAACATTGCCCCGTGGGGGGAGTACAGGGGGTCTGGCATTGCTGGGGGATGAACCTTCCCTGGGCTATAAAGCATCGGACTATACGAGGCTGGTGTGTGTCCATCTCTGATGGGATAGTAAGGGAGGAGCGTGGCCGAGTTGCTGCTCATCCCCGAAATTGCACTAGCTGAGAGTATGGTCAGTGGATGTTGCTGTGGGTTGACGACCACGGTGGGGGTTAGGGCGAGTTAAACATTACCGCTGGGGAGCGTGGCTCTCTCCACGCGAGGGTGTGCGATTAGGCGTTTTGTTGGGTTGCTGAGAGTGACCGTGGGTACATGCTGTGTACGTGCGATGTCTGTGCTGGTCCTCAAGGGAGGACTGCTGGTGGGTAAGAGCAGAAAATGTTGTTGTTGTTGTTGTCACGTGTAAATAATATTGTTGTTAAAATGTAAATACGGGGGCATCCATTGCGTTATTTTGGGTATTTATGGGGAGTTTTTTTTTTAAGCGGGCTGGATTTACATCATCTCCACTACCCTGAGGCCGGGTGGCTGTCGTGTACGACATGCGGATGTGCGTTGTTGTGCTGTGCCTCAGGGGATTGGATTCTCCTTCTCGTCACAGATTCTTCAGCTCCCGTCGCACTGGGTGATACCTGGTGTGCTAGCTGGATGAGGACTTGAAGGAGCAATTGAGCGCCGTTCGTCGTTCTGCTCTACCACTTGCTCTTTGACGTTGGACTTGAGCCGAGCGGATGGAACTGCAACATGGACACGCACTAAAACATCACATTTCTGGGTTGTGCGCGTTGGCCGTTCTTGCGTGTCAGTTGCCTTTTTTGTTCATTGTGCCATTCTTATTCTTGTTGATGTTGCGCGGAGGACAGGCCGGTGTTCTGTTCCAGTTCCTGATACCTCCCCTTTCGTTGCTTGTGTTGTTGTTGTTATAATCTCCGTTGTGTCTGGGGGACTCCTGATTGTGATGCCTTCGCCCGCATTATTTTGTTCTGTTTCAGCCGAGGACGGCTGGGATTTTCTCTACGGGGGAGGGTAGTGTAATGCGGGCGTAAATGGGCGGGGCGGATATGACGATCCGAGAGGGAGGAGTCAGGGTGACGTGGGGGAGAAGTTATAGCGGGGAGACAGGAAGCTATCTGGGTCAGTCGGGGGAGTGAAGGGTGGTGAACACGTTGGGTGGTCGCCGTGCCTCAGCCTGGTGGCTGAGGGGCTCATGACGGCGCCAGCCAGCGGGGTGGAAGAGAGAGTGGAGGATTGAGGTTGGAGATGGCGAGATAGCCACAGAGGCCACGAAGGGCTGAGGTAGGAAGTGGCGAGATAGCCACAGAGGCCACGAAGGGCTGAGGTAGGAAGTGGCGAGATAGCCACAGAGGCCACGAAGGGCTGAGGTAAGAAATGGCGAGATAGCCATAGAGGCCACGAAGGGCTGACATTGGGAGGTGGCGAGATCGCCACGCACGGAGGAACAGGGAGCAGCGATGGAGCTGCTGTGGGGGCAGCCGGAGGGCTGCACCAAGAGCCTGCAGCGGAGCTGCAGGAGCGTGGAAGGCTACGGGAGCGAAGGCAGATGTGGGGCTGCCAGGGAGAGAGTCTCAGGAGGAGTGCCGTGTGGGAAGGAGAACGCGAACCCCAAATAAAGGACACGGAGTCAGAGAGAAGTGTCTGAGTCCTTTTATTACACTGATGTACCGGCCCTGGTTAGACACTGCCTCACCAATACTTACTTCACCTGGAATGGAACATTTTACAAGCAAGTTGAAGGTACCCCAATGGGTTCTCCCTTATCTCCAGTTGTATCCAATGTTTTCATGGAAAATTTTGAGACAGATGCTATCCAGGCATCCACTCTACGTCCGTCCTTGTGGAAGAGATACGTAGATGATACGTTTGTCATCTGGCCACATGGCCTACCAGCTCTGAACCAATTCCTCAACCACATCAATTCCATACACCCAGCCATCAAATTCACCATGGAGGTGGAAAAGGATGGCAAGTTACCATTCTTGGATGTTTTAATCGAAAAGAGATCAGATGGCTCAATGCGACACTGTCTACAGGAAAGCCACCCATACGGATGCCTACCTAAAACCTGACTCCCACCACCATCCATCCCAGAAGAATGCCCTCATCAAAACTCTACACGATAGAGCTCGATGTATTTCCGACCATCACCACCTAGCCAGTGAACCAGAACACATACACCAGGCATGTCCAAAGTCCGGCCCGTGGGCCAATCACGGCCCGCGGGCAGATTTCATACGGGCCGCAGCTTCGGTCTTATAATGTGTTATTTATGGCTCGCCAGCTCTGTCAGAATAAATACATCATAAAACTCATGGAAAGTTAAGGTATTCTATACAGTTTGTTCAATGTTACGTGACTGAATGAAAGGCAGAATTGCGTTTTTAGAGTTGTTCACGTCTGCCTGGGTGGCTTATATTTGATTACATTGTCATTTGAAAAATAAAAGTAATTGTGACAATGAAAATTTTTTATAACAGTGTGTATTCCCACGTAACTTTTGTGGTTAAAAAAATGTCAAAATGAACTATTGGCCCCCGGGCATCTTCATTTTATCAAATGTGGCCCTCTTTGCAAACAGTTTGGACACCCCTGACATACACCAAGCCCTCAAGATGAATGGATATTCAGACTACACAATCCGTAAAGCTATCACCCCAACCGTTGGGAAAGAACCATCTGAGGACCCAATCAAAACCATCACCTTGCCATACATAGCAGGGGTTACCAAAAATATTTCCAAAATCATGAGCAAACACAAGATCCAGGTTCGATTCAACACAGTACATAAAATTCGTGATCTGATCCCAACTGTGAAGGATGTGATCCCTGACATGCAATACCCCGGTGTCTACAAACTAAGCTGTGTCTGCGGCAGTAGTTACATTAGGGAAACTAAGCGGCGTGTCCCGGACCGTGTTCGTGAACATAAGAAAGATCTGAAACACAGTAGGAGCAACGAAGGTACTCTGCAAACCCACTGGCTATCAACAGAGATACGTTCATGAAGCCATCCAGATATATAGACAGAGACACAATTGCAACCGAGATGATGGGTACACACTGAGCAATCATCGAAAGGACGTTGTTAACCAGTTTAAGTCATAACTGGCTGTGATGTTTCCATCCTATCTTCCGATGTTAGCAGTTATTTTCGACTCTCTGGTTTTACATTAACAGGTTAAATGTCTCACACTAACGTAGCCGCCATTGTTCGTGTCCTCGAGGTGGCGGCGGCTCTTCGATCTTACATTGACATGCTAATCTCTCAATACAATGGCCATCTCCGCGCCCTCGTCCTGGAGGTAGCTCTCCGATCTTACATTTACATGCAAATATCTCACTTTAACATCACTAGTCCCACCCACTTCGTTTATGACCCTTGGGCTACACCCATTTCAAACCTTAAAAACAGCCGGCCTCAGCAGCTTTCCACCTCCTTTTTCTCCTAATGACGATTGCTTGTATTCCGATTGAAACATCGTGATATTTTTTACTTTTTTATTCACTTTATTTTCATTTTTTATTTGTATTAATTTATTGTTATTTTTTTGTATCTACGTGACTTTACCGAAAGACCCAAAGAATATGAATTCCTGCAGTCATGAAAGCTTTAAGTCAATATCTATTCTTATTTTTCATCGTTTAGTGTATGTTATTGATTATGTGTTACGTTGAATATTAATTTCACACATCCGTCCTATTTTATCATTTTCGTTAGATATATGTATTATAACATCACCTTTACGAATGTTTTTCAATTCGTTTTGTAGGCCTTAACTTTCAGGTTTTTATTTTTTTAACCCAACGTCTCTTCCTCTTGCTAAAGTACACGACAGTGGTTCGTGACACGGTACGTTGGCATACGCGTTTCTGGGTGTGGCAGAAGTGCCAGGTGGAAAGTCTACAAGAAAACATAAAAATACTACCAGGTACCAAACGTGACAGCATCGTAAAAGATAATGCAATAAAGTGTTTAAAAATAAAATCCCGTTTACATTTCAAAAATAATATTTAACCACGTTCTGGAGAATTACGAAAGCAATGTCTCCTTCACATAGCCGTTGCTCCGCATAAAAAAAATATAAAGTGTTCCTTACACAACCCACGAGCTACATGCGCGCCTGTTGGAAGTGCTCATTGTGTGCATAGTTTTGCTCGTCTTGAATCAATGCGGCTGAAATAAATCACTCCCAGAAGGCCGTGCGTTGTGGATGATGGGTTGTGATATAAATACTTTATTTTTTTTTTAATGTACGGGTCTGTGAAGGATATGTCTTATCCGCTTATTTATTGTGTATACTTTTTTGAGGGTGTAAAATACCGATATACAGCAGGGATAATGTAAAGGATAAAGGTTTTTCTAGCGATCGGCAGATTGACGAATCAGATCTTATTTGGGCATGAACTTCGATCTTAACACTATCAACATACAACAATACATTGGAATTTACCATCTAGAGGCAGCTGGGCCGAATGTTTTGGAGGCATTTGGGGTGGTCCGACATGGACAGGGAGATGGTTGAGCCATACGCCCAGTGCCGGATTATCCTAGGAGCAACAGTAGTTACAAATGCTACGGGCCCCGCACTTTCAAGGGCCCCGCGCGAAATGCTTTCAAGCTATCAATTCCGGTTCAGTTATTCTGCACTTGCTCTATTACTATAGTACTATACTGCCTTCAACTTTTATGAACGACTGGGTGTCTAAGGTTAGCGATTTGTAGTATTATCTGGCTGTATAGCAAATGAAAAAATACAATTACTTTGCTATACAAGTAAAAAATGTGTGTTTTAATATGTATGGTTTTTTTTATTTAGGGCCCCTTCATAGCATATGTGACAGGCCCCGCACTAGCTTCATCCGTCACTGCATACGCCGCATGTGGCCTTGGAATGGTGGCTTGTTATTGGCCAGGGATGAAACACATTCCTGCGGAGGGAGCTGGTAGTAACGTTGGGTTGCTCGGTCAATGGCCTGCAGGGTCAACGGCGGCGTGATGTATTCCGCAAATATGCCCGACTGTGAGGGCGGGCACAAGCCAGCGTGAGTAGGTTAAACGTTGAGTTTTATAAGGGCACCACGGGGTGACCAGTCCCTCAACACAAAGCCCCCCCCTCCCCACCCGGCCCCTCCCCACCCTCCCCACCCAGCCCCTCCCCACCCTCCCCTCCCAGCCCTACCCTCCCCACCCAGCTCCTCCCCACCCTCCTCTCCCCACCCAGCCCCCCTGCACGACGGACGGACACAATAATCCCCTGTGGGCTGGTGGAACCAGTGGGTTCCTACCAGTATTATTGACTTCATATCTGTGAACCAGTGCCACTCGCATTGGGTGTGGGTTTATTGGAAAACGAGATTCCAACACATACGGCTTCTCGTCAATTGAAAATGCAAGAAAAAATGTTTGTGACTTAAAGTTTACACTTGCTTTAACGTAACAAAAAAACCCGTTTAAATGTAAAAAATATAACTTTTAAGACAATAAAGCAAACTTAGGCGAGGTGGTGCTGGCCTCGATGTTAATGCGGTAGACATAAACATCAAGACTGTGAATGGTGTACCATACTGTAGTTGTAAACGCAATGTCGTTGCTCGTAACTAACCTCACCGCCCCGAGTGATTATAGAGGCCCAATTCAAGTGCATTTTATTCCGTCGCATTACATTGCTCTTCCAACGATTGCCCCACGGAAAACGTCTCTTAGAGGAGTTGTTTTATCATCTGGCATTAATGCCCTGGTGGGTAAGCGTAACCATGGCTGTAACAGTACAATGGGGAAAGGACGTTTGCATAACACCCAAGCGTAAATATAATCTATATATATAAAATCGTTCATGTCTGTCTGTCTGTGTGTGTATTTCGGCCCATACGCACTTTCATTGGACGGCGGTTGCCCCTGGCAACGGCTAGCCACGCCTTCGCCGCTTTCATTGGACCTGGCAACGGCTAGCGACGCCTTCGCCAAGGGCTGCAGTTTCATTGGACGGCGGTTGCCCCTGCCAACGGCTAGCCACGCCTTCGCCACTTTCATAAGCGCCGTATTTAATTAAATAATAGCCATTACACAGTATTGTTGGAGCGCTGAGGGGGGGGGAAGGAACGCCACCCGTACCCTGCCTCTTCCAAGCCGACAATTTTAGGCGAGGCCGCAGGCTTTGCACGCTACTAGGCCTCGACACCCACCACGCCACTCTGAGGTAAATTCATCAAAGTTTTTCCTACTCTTCACTACACCCCCACCACAATGTGTGCTATTAATATTACTTTTAAACCCAACGCGCCAACAATCGATTACTTTAATGTTCACTGTACAAATACTCATTAAGCTGGGTGAGCGTACTGCCAGTCTATCATGTACACTGTGTAGCCTGCTTATTAAGCTCGGTGAGCGTACTGCCACTCTATCATGTACACTCTAGCCTGCTTATGAAGCTGACTGCGTGTACTGGCAGTCTATAATGTGGACTGTAGCCTGGTTATTATAATCGATTCTTTATATGTTCTTTGTACAAACAGTCATTAAGCTGCTTGAGCGACCCCAGTTCGATTCCAACTCACGCCCACCACCGCTGACGATTATTTGAAACGGACCTGGCCCTCCCCTAGGTCCACTCAGCCTCAAACGCGTAACTGCTGTCGTGTGTGAACATCGTCACTGGGGAGACAAAGGCGGCGGGGCATCGTGGATCCAAGTCCCGGGCGAAGCCGGGTCATGTGTATGTGTGTTTGTGTTTATGTGTATGTCTGTGTGTCTCTATGTATGTGTGTATGTATGTGTATGTATGTGTTTGTGTGTATGTGTGTGTGTATGTATGTGGGTTTTTTTATGTCTTTATGTGTATGTCTGCGTGTCTCTATGTATGTGTGTATGTACCTGTGTGCATGTGTTTGTGTGTATGTATGTGTGTGTCTATGTATGTGTGTGTATGTGTTTTTGTGTATGTATGTGTGTGTATGTATGTGTGTTATGTGTCTGTCTGTGTCTGCATGTATGTGTGTGTGTATTGTGTATGTGTTTGTGTGCATGTATGTGTGTGTTTGTGTGTATGTGTATGTCTGTGTGTATGTATGTGTGTGTATGTGTGTGTATGTGTTTGTGTGTATGTGTATGTATGTGTTTGTATGTGTTTGTGTGTTTACGCTCGCATTACACAAATGTGTTGCTGGTCTAAGGCGTTCCTCGCACAGCATTGCCGCTTTATTTTTTCAGTCGTTTACTGCCTTACGCACCCTGAAAGTCGTGTGTGTCTGCAGCAAGCGCGTGTATGTGTACCTATGGACGCGCGCGCGTGTGTTGTGTAGGGGGAACGGTAGTGTAGTGCTTAGCGTGCTGTCTGTGTCTGTGTGTGTGTGTCTGTCTGTGTGTGTCTGCGTGTGTCTGTGTGTGTGTCTGTGTGTGTGCGTGTGTGGTGTGTGGGGAGCGGTAGTGTAGTGCTTAGCGTGCTGTCTGTGTGTCTGTGTGTGTGTGTGTCTGTCTGTGTCTGTCTGTGTGTGTCTGCGTGTGTCTGTGTGTGTGTCTGTGCGTGTGTGGTGTGTGAGGAGCGGTGGGTGTAGTACTTAACGCTACGCTGCGCTACCAACCCGGCGAACCGAGTTCGATTCCCGCTCACGGCCACCACCGGTGACGATTATTTGAACCTCCCCTAGGTCCACTCAGCCTCAAACGAGTAACTGGTGTGGCGTATTAACATCGGCACTTGGGAGACAAAGGCGGCCGGGCATGGTAGATCCAAGTCCCGGGCGAAGCCGGGTCATGTGTATGTGTTTATGTGTATGTCTGTGTGTCTGTATGCATGTGTGTATGTATGTGTTTGTGTGTATGTCTGTGTGTGTATGTATGTGGGTTTTTTTGTATGTGTTTATGTCTATGTCTGTGTGTCTGTATGTGTGTATGTACGTGTGTGTATGTGTTTGTGTGTATGTATGTGTGTGTGTATGTATGTGTGTATGTGTTTCTGTGTATGTATGTGTGTGTATGTATGTGTGTTATGTGTGTCTCTGTGTGTCTGCATGTATGTCTGTGTGTATTGTGTATGTGTTTGTGTGTATGTGTGTGTGTGTATGTGTTTGTATGTGTTTGTGTGTTTACGCTCGCATTACACAAATGTCTTGCAGGTCTAAGGCGTTCCTCGCGCAGCATTGCCGCTTTATTATTGCAGTCGTTTACTGCCGTGCGCACCCTGAAAGTCGTGTGTGTCTGCAGCAAGCGCGTGTATGTGTACCTATGGACGCGCGCGCGTGTGTTGTGTAGGGGGAACGGTAGTGTAGTGCTTAGCGTGCTGTCTGTGTGTCTGTGTGTGTGTGTGTGTGTCTGTCTGTGTCTGTCTGTGTGTGTCTGCGTGTGTCTGCGTGTGTGTCTGTGTGTGTGTCTGTGCGTGTGTGGTGTGTGAGGAGCGGTGGGTGTAGTGCTTAACGCTACGCTGCGCTACCAACCCGGCGAACCGAGTTCGATTCCCGCTCACGGCCACCACCGGTGACGATTATTTGAACCTCCCCTAGGTCGACTCAGCCTCAAACGAGTAACTGGTGTGGCGTATTAACATCGGCACTGGGGAGACAAAGGCGGCCGGGCGTGGTGGATCCAAGTCCCGGGCGAAGCCGGGTCATGTGTATGTGTGTATATGTTTGTGTATGTCTGTGTGTCTGTATGCATGTTTGTATGTATGTGTGTGTATGTGTTTGTGTGTATGTGTATGTCTGTGTGTATGTGTTTGTGTGTATGTGTGTGTATGTATGTGTGTGTATGTGTTTGTATGTGTTTGTGTGTTTACGCTCGCAT
Organism: Lethenteron reissneri; assembly: GCF_015708825.2. Lineage (NCBI taxonomy): Eukaryota > Metazoa > Chordata > Hyperoartia > Petromyzontiformes > Petromyzontidae > Lethenteron > Lethenteron reissneri. The sequence goes on from NC_083832.1 coordinate 2,704,847, forward strand.
TACACAAATGTGTTGCAGGTCTAAGGCGTTCCTCGCGCAGCATTGCCGCTTTCTTTTTCAGTCGTTTACTGCCGTACGCACCCTGACAGTCGTGTGTGTCTGCAGCAAGCGCGTGTATGTGTACCTATGGACGCGCGCGCGTGTGTTGTGTAGGGGGAACGGTAGTGTAGTGCTTAGCGTGCTGTCTGTGTCTGTGTGTCTGTGTGTGTGTGTCTGTGTGTGTGTGTCTGTGTGTGTGTGTCTGTGTGTGTGTCTGTGTGTGTGGTGTGTGGGGAGCGGTAGTGTAGTGGTTAGCGTGCTGTCTGTGTGTCTGTGTGTGTGTGTCTGTCTGTGTGTGTCTGCGTGTGTCTGTGTGTGTGTCTGTGTGTGTGTCTGTGCGTGTGTGGTGTGTGAGGAGCGGTGGGTGTAGTACTTAACGCTACGCTGCGCTACCAACCCGGCGAACCGAGTTCCATTCCCGCTCACGGCCACCACCGGTGACGATTATTTGAACCTCCCCTAGGTCCACTCAGCCTCAAACGAGTAACTGGTGTGGCGTATTAACATCGGCACTTGGGAGACAAAGGCGGCCGGGCGTGGTAGATCCAAGTCCCGGGCGAAGCCGGGTCATGTGTATGTGTTTATGTGTATGTCTGTGTGTCTGTATGCATGTGTGTATGTATGTGTTTGTGTGTATGTCTGTGTGTGTATGTATGTGGGTTTTTTTGTATGTGTTTATGTCTATGTCTGTGTGTCTGTATGTGTGTATGTACGTGTGTGTATGTGTTTGTGTGTATGTATGTGTGTGTGTATGTATGTGTGTATGTGTTTCTGTGTATGTATGTGTGTGAATGTATGTGTGTTATGTGTGTCTCTGTGTGTCTGCATGTATGTCTGTGTGTATTGTGTATGTGTTTGTGTGTATGTATGTGTGTGTTTGTGTGTATGTGTATGTCTGTGTGTATGTATGTGTGTGTATGTGTGTATGTGTTTGTGTGTATGTGTGTGTGTGTATGTGTTTGTATGTGTTTGTGTGTTTACGCTCGCATTACACAAATGTCTTGCAGGTCTAAGGCGTTCCTCGCGCAGCATTGCCGCTTTATTATTGCAGTCGTTTACTGCCGTGCGCACCCTGAAAGTCGTGTGTGTCTGCAGCAAGCGCGTGTATGTGTACCTATGGACGCGCGCGCGTGTGTTGTGTAGGGGGAACGGTAGTGTAGTGCTTAGCGTGCTGTCTGTGTCTGTGTGTGTGTGTCTGTGTGTGTGTCTGTGTGTGGTGTGTGGGGAGCGGTAGTGTAGTGCTTAGCGTGCTGTCTGTGTGTCTGTGTGTGTGTGTGTGTGTCTGTCTGTGTCTGTCTGTGTGTGTCTGCGTGTGTCTGCGTGTGTGTCTGTGTGTGTGTCTGTGCGTGTGTGGTGTGTGAGGAGCGGTGGGTGTAGTGCTTAACGCTACGCTGCGCTACCAACCCGGCGAACCGAGTTCGATTCCCGCTCACGGCCACCACCGGTGACGATTATTTGAACCTCCCCTAGGTCGACTCAGCCTCAAACGAGTAACTGGTGTGGCGTATTAACATCGGCACTGGGGAGACAAAGGCGGCCGGGCGTGGTGGATCCAAGTCCCGGGCGAAGCCGGGTCATGTGTATGTGTGTATATGTTTGTGTATGTCTGTGTGTCTGTATGCATGTTTGTATGTATGTGTGTGTATGTGTTTGTGTGTATGTGTATGTCTGTGTGTATGTGTTTGTGTGTATGTGTGTGTATGTATGTGTGTGTATGTGTTTGTATGTGTTTGTGTGTTTACGCTCGCATTACACAAATGTGTTGCAGGTCTAAGGCGTTCCTCGCGCAGCATTGCCGCTTTCTTTTTTCAGTCGTTTACTGCCGTACGCACCCTGACAGTCGTGTGTGTCTGCAGCAAGCGCGTGTATGTGTACCTATGGACGCGCGCGCGTGTGTTGTGTAGGGGGAACGGTAGTGTAGTGCTTAGCGTGCTGTCTGTGTCTGTGTGTCTGTGTGTGTGTGTCTGTGTGTGTGTGTCTGTGTGTGTGTGTCTGTGTGTGTGTCTGTGTGTGTGGTGTGTGGGGAGCGGTAGTGTAGTGGTTAGCGTGCTGTCTGTGTGTCTGTGTGTGTGTGTCTGTCTGTGTGTGTCTGCGTGTGTCTGTGTGTGTGTCTGTGTGTGTGTCTGTGCGTGTGTGGTGTGTGAGGAGCGGTGGGTGTAGTGGTTAACGCTACGCTGCGCTACAAACCCGGCGAACCGAGTTCCATTCCCGCTCACGGCCACCACCGGTGACGATTATTTGAACCTCCCCTAGGTCCACTCAGCCTCAAACGAGTAACTGGTGTGGCGTATTAACATCGGCACTTGGGAGACAAAGGCGGCCGGGCGTGGTAGATCCAAGTCCCGGGCGAAGCCGGGTCATGTGTATGTGTTTATGTGTATGTCTGTGTGTCTGTATGCATGTGTGTATGTATGTGTTTGTGTGTATGTCTGTGTGTGTATGTATGTGGGTTTTTTTGTATGTGTTTATGTCTATGTCTGTGTGTCTGTATGTGTGTATGTACGTGTGTGTATGTGTTTGTGTGTATGTATGTGTGTGTGTATGTATGTGTGTATGTGTTTCTGTGTATGTATGTGTGTGTATGTATGTGTGTTATGTGTGTCTCTGTGTGTCTGCATGTATGTCTGTGTGTATTGTGTATGTGTTTGTGTGTATGTATGTGTGTGTTTGTGTGTATGTGTATGTCTGTGTGTATGTATGTGTGTGTATGTGTGTATGTGTTTGTGTGTATGTGTGTGTGTGTATGTGTTTGTATGTGTTTGTGTGTTTACGCTCGCATTACACAAATGTCTTGCAGGTCTAAGGCGTTCCTCGCGCAGCATTGCCGCTTTATTATTGCAGTCGTTTACTGCCGTGCGCACCCTGAAAGTCGTGTGTGTCTGCAGCAAGCGCGTGTATGTGTACCTATGGACGCGCGCGCGTGTGTTGTGTAGGGGGAACGGTAGTGTAGTGCTTAGCGTGCTGTCTGTGTCTGTGTGTGTGTGTCTGTGTGTGTGTCTGTGTGTGGTGTGTGGGGAGCGGTAGTGTAGTGCTTAGCGTGCTGTCTGTGTGTCTGTGTGTGTGTGTGTGTGTCTGTCTGTGTCTGTCTGTGTGTGTCTGCGTGTGTCTGCGTGTGTGTCTGTGTGTGTGTCTGTGCGTGTGTGGTGTGTGAGGAGCGGTGGGTGTAGTGCTTAACGCTACGCTGCGCTACCAACCCGGCGAACCGAGTTCGATTCCCGCTCACGGCCACCACCGGTGACGATTATTTGAACCTCCCCTAGGTCGACTCAGCCTCAAACGAGTAACTGGTGTGGCGTATTAACATCGGCACTGGGGAGACAAAGGCGGCCGGGCGTGGTGGATCCAAGTCCCGGGCGAAGCCGGGTCATGTGTATGTGTGTATATGTTTGTGTATGTCTGTGTGTCTGTATGCATGTTTGTATGTATGTGTGTGTATGTGTTTGTGTGTATGTGTATGTCTGTGTGTATGTGTTTGTGTGTATGTGTGTGTATGTATGTGTGTGTATGTGTTTGTATGTGTTTGTGTGTTTACGCTCGCATTACACAAATGTGTTGCAGGTCTAAGGCGTTCCTCGCGCAGCATTGCCGCTTTCTTTTTTCAGTCGTTTACTGCCGTACGCACCCTGACAGTCGTGTGTGTCTGCAGCAAGCGCGTGTATGTGTACCTATGGACGCGCGCGCGTGTGTTGTGTAGGGGGAACGGTAGTGTAGTGCTTAGCGTGCTGTCTGTGTCTGTGTGTCTGTGTGTGTGTGTCTGTGTGTGTGTGTCTGTGTGTGTGTGTCTGTGTGTGTGTCTGTGTGTGTGGTGTGTGGGGAGCGGTAGTGTAGTGGTTAGCGTGCTGTCTGTGTGTCTGTGTGTGTGTGTCTGTCTGTGTGTGTCTGCGTGTGTCTGTGTGTGTGTCTGTGTGTGTGTCTGTGCGTGTGTGGTGTGTGAGGAGCGGTGGGTGTAGTGGTTAACGCTACGCTGCGCTACAAACCCGGCGAACCGAGTTCCATTCCCGCTCACGGCCACCACCGGTGACGATTATTTGAACCTCCCCTAGGTCGACTCAGCCTCAAACGAGTAACTGGTGTGGTGTATTAACATCGCCACTGGGGAGACAAAGGCGGCCGTGCGTGAGTGGTGAGGGAGGGAGAGTGGTGAGGGAGGGAGAGTGGTGAGGGAGGGAGAGTGGTGAGGGAGGGACTCAGCCGCAAAACGAGTAACTGGTGTGGCGTATTAACATCGCCACTGGGGAGACAAAGGCGGCCGGCCGTGGTGGATACAAGTCCCGGGCGAAGCCGGGTAGTACAGCTAGTTAATGCATACGCGTAGCACAGTATATATGTTGTGTGGTAAGAAGGACGCTGAAGCCAGTCGTGTAGGGGCTGACGCCAAGCTGTTTATTAAAGGGCTTGCGCCTAACTCAGGGGAAGGGGTTAACACAGTGTAATTAAATTTCGAATTAAAGCTTTCGTGACTGCAGGGATTCATCTTCTTGGTTCTTTCAGTAAAGTCACGTAGAAGGGAAATAACAAAATAATAAAACTAAAACATAATAAAATAATACAATTCGCACGACGTTTCGGTCACAACGCAAGCAGCCGTCCTCAGGTGAAGAACAGGTCTGTCGCAAAGACAGCGTCTGAATGAACACCACCAAGCTTGGCAGCGTGTATTGTGTAATTAACTAATCTCCCCAGGGGAAGGGTACTGGGAGTTCCCTGCACCCTACCAGGCTATCAGGCTCTTCCCACAGCACTGACCGAGGGTTCATCAAACTCGGCCAGCCGGGTAAATCAGCCCTTTAGCCCAGAGGTCACCAACGGGTTTTGATTCCTTACCCGTACCCGGCCGCACCAGGGTCGCAAACGGGTACCCGTACCCGGCCGTACCCGTACCCTACCCGTACCCGGCCGGGTACGGGTAGGGTACGGGTATCGGGTACCTGATTGTGACCTCTGGGATGAGGCCATGTTGCAGGCGCGGGTGGGTTAATTCTAGGAACTTGAATTGTGAGAAGAGACAAGACGTTGGGAAATAAGTGACAAACAGTTACTCACCGGTGACTCACGGCCTACCCGTACCCGGCCGCACCAGGGTCGCAAACGGGTACCCGTACCCGGCCGGGTACGGGTAGCCGGGTATCGGGTTGGGTACGGGTATCGGGTACCCGGTTGCGACCTCTGCTTTAGCCTGGCTCTCAACACTCTATCCCGGAGGCCCCTACTCCCCTACCACTCACTCCTCTGGCTCACCGCGAAGACCCCGTCTACGTCACGGGTCTCCCCTCAAATGCCCCGGGTGGCATGACGTCACTTTTCCTTGACGGCAGTCCCCCCAAGGCGAGTGTGACCTGACGTCAGCACTCCACTCCTCAACACACATTTCACGACGTGAGTTTCCTCGGCCATATTTTTAAATCCTTTATATTAAGTTCGCTTGCTTGCTTAGGACCGTGCAAATCTTTCGGTCGTTTTTTAACCCACTTCCCGTAATGCAATCGAGCTGACATTTTGCACACAGACTCGTTGTGCGTGACAATGTATTTTCGTGAACATTTTTTCCAAAATGCTACACTTTTTAGGAAAAAATAAATTATATTTAATTACCAATTGCTTAATGGTGGCAGGCAATCATCTGACCCATAGGTGGCAGCCATCTCAAGCCAGAGGACGAGAGGACTCTAGCCGCCACGCATATAAAGGATTTATAGTGAAAAACTTTGTTTTTACGGGTTATACCTATTCCTCCTCCTCAAAATAGTTTTGTGCGCGTTAAAGCACTCCTGGAATCGGCACCAATGTGTCAAACGCTTATTCCCCCCCCCCCCCAGAATATCTTACATACTTGTCAGACCATACGGTTTACCCCGTATTAGTGTACAGGGAAATTGAGTTTTCAGGTCCATACGGTGTACAGCCGTTTCAATGCGGGTAAAAAAAGTTGTTTTTGTCTTTTTATGTTTCTCCCCTGTGACAGGACGTTGTGAGATGAACGTTGAGATTTATGAGGGCACAGGGCAGAGGCGTAGCTAGGGGGGGGGCAGGGGGGTACATATGTCCCCGGGCGCCAAGGTAAAGGGGCGCCAAAATGAGGCTTACAACGTTACATTATAACTTATTGCGGCGGGTGCGGCAGCCTGAAACCAGGGGCGGTTCCTTCATTCGGGCGATTGGGCGACGCACCACCAATGTCATTCAACCACAGAGTCACGCTAGCCGTCACTGCAGCCTCTGGATATAGTCCAATCAGCGTCATGCTACGTTCTGTGGAGTACCGCCTCTTTTTGGGCGATTTCCCTCCAGCTGAGAATCGCCCCGAGTGGCCCCATAGACTTACATTCAAAGATGTTTTTTTTCGAACGGGGGCGCTGCAATGCATTCTCTATGGCTTCCGAGAGGGCTCGCCCTAACGTGCTTACGTCATCATACGTGCTTACGTCATCATACGTAAGCATGTTTCATCCAACAATATTTGTTGCCACCTAGCAGAATCTTTAATAAAATAAACTTGAGTGGTTTGTTTTAATAGTGAGTATAGAAACAAACAAGATTTATTGTAAGAGTCACTTTATTTTTCATTAATATTAAAGAAGTGAAGTTGCCTTTACATGCTTAAGCTGTTAATTTATCCATTGCATGGGTGGACCTTATCCTTATCAATCATTCAGACATTTGCCCCCCCTGAGAGATTTTGCAGGAGCCGCCACTGCCTGAAACTACTGCACAAATCTACACCTCAACCTAAAAGTTTTTATATCCCGCCACACACAGCCTACATGTCATGTAATTACATTTTGGTACGCGCGCCTATTAAGAACTTACATGGAAGAACGTCCCAAACAACAGACAGGCGCAGTCTTTCAGCCTTAGTCACTGGCCTGTTTTTTGGTGGCGGAAACTACGACGGCCTGAAACACGCTGCAGTGCACGATCAGAAGCTGTTAAAGCTATCTATGAAGCACTGGATGAACTAGTAGGGCTGCTAAACAAATTATCGGAGGACGTAACTATGACGCCTGAAACCAGAAGTGATGCAGAACAGTTACAGGCATGCGTATTAAATTTTAACTTCATAGTTTTATTACATTTCTGGAATGTCATTCTTGGTTAAATTGGTCGTGTTCAGAAGTGCTTACAGGATCCTACTATGAATTTCAAGGAAGCAGCAACTGATCTTGAATCTTTGGAGCATGAATTTGTCAAGCTTCGTGATGATTTGAGCCAAGTTGCTGTAGAAAACGCCAGAACAAGATGCACAGCCTGGGGGATCGATGTGGACAGAAGAATTAGGCGACGTCGGAAGATGCCAAGGGGGAACTGACAAGAGTTGCAAGACTTTCAGCAGAAGAAGAAATTCTGCACGTTATGAAAAGCGTATTTTATCGACTTCAACAGGAGATGTCAACACGGTTTTTACGACTAAAAGACCTGAACACAAAATTTGTATTTCTGCTGGACGTCAAAACTCTTCTATCCGACACAGATGTCGATGCAATTCGTAGAAATTGCAAAGATTTTGGAAATTTCTATGACACTGACATCAAAGGCCACGAACTTTTCACAGAAATTGGAGATTGCAAAATGCTGCTCAGTAACCGGAATGAAGTTCTACCAGAAACTCCTACGGATGTTCTTAGTTTTATTGTGTTTTATGGAGACGACATATTTCCGAATTTGCGAATTTCACTGCAAATTTTATTAACAATAGCAGTTTCAATTGCAAGCTGTGAGCGGTCGTTCAGCAAATTGAAACTTAATTGTCGTATTTGCGTGCTTCAATGGGACAAGATTGTCTCATCGATCTTGCTCTTCTTAGCGTTGAAAGAGAAACATTGGAAAAAAATGATTTTGATTACGTGATTGACCAGTTTGCGACAGTGAAATGAAGAAAAATTAATCTTTTGTAGACTATGTCAACCAGTCTACGACAGTGACTGAGTGATCCATGTAATATAATTTCTATAAATTTGCTTCTTTAAATACAATGTTTCATTAAAATTTAAATTGTTATTCCTTATTCGATGTAATAGGAAAATGTGATTAAACCGGGGGGGGGGGGGGGCGCCAATTTCATAGTTCGTCCCCGGGCGCAAAATATCCTAGCTACGCCTCTGGTTGACAGGTATGGTCTCGACTTTGAAGGAGGTCATTCTTTGAGCGCAACCTTTGCCAATTACTTTGGCCGAATGCTAACGGCGGCGACCCTAACTCACAATTGGTAAAAAAAGAAAAACAGAGATAGCAAAAACAACAAATTTATGAACAGGCAATTCAACATCTACAGCTACGCGTGTAGGCCAGCAACCTAATGATTAGAAAATTACCCGTGAGTGGATTATCCAGAGTTGTGTACAGAGTGAGGACCATCAGCCAACAAGGCTATTTTAGTTCAACACGTAGGCTTTCGCGACCAATATAATCCATAGCAGATGGTTTTTGTCGTTCCATATATAGAGGCGGAGATGTGGTGACCACATTTCTGCGCTCTTACCAACGGTAATTACCCTATTGAAGTTGGTACGGCTATTTTAATACACAATAGACAGGAAGAACATGATCAAAGAGCTTGCATAATGCATAATGTACGTTGCCTCAGTATCCCCCCCCCCCCCCCCCCACATTGTGCAAGAGCGCAGAAGCGTGGTTACCACATCTACGCCTCTATATCAGGAACGACAAAGTTAGACTTCACAGATCTGGCTGTCGCCTGATGAAGCTATTTGTAATTCCTGGCGAAACGTCGTACTCAGATTGTAAATATTGTGGCTTGGCTCTCCAACACACCGGTGTGCTGTACTAGTGACGAATTGGCCACGTTCTGATTACGTGACAACCCTTACTAGTTGGCTGTGTCGGGTGGTGGCGGGTTTTAACGAAACATTTATATATTTATGCGATCTAACCCCAAAACAACTCTATTACGGAAGGCTAATTTACTATTTTTATTTTACCAGGTAAAGCCCACTGAGCTATCGAGCTATTTTTCAGAAGCGACTTGGCGATCATAAATCATAGCTCAACGAAGTGGCTTATCACGTAAATATTTATAGCAGCCAAATACTCTAAGCGCACGTTGATTCTAAATGTGGGAAGGGGGAGCGGAGGATCAGGAGTAAAATCCACACAATCACGGGAAGAGAGACACCACAAACTTCAAATACACAGCAGGCGTCAAGGTCGGGGTCGAACCCACGACCTCCTGTATACCAGGCGAGGTAGTTAACATCTCACCACCAAGGTGCACACGAGTCGTCCCGGTAAGGGAACTGTTCTTGCGAAACACACACACAACACAGTCCACCGTCCTGCCTCAGCAATTCACTGAAGTTTTTCGTGTCCACCCCCCCTCACCCCACACTTTAGTTTCTCGCAAGCCTGTGCATTTTTAAATCCTTTATATTAAGTTCGCTTGCTTGCTGCTTGCGTGCTTGCGTGCTTGCCTGCTTGCTTACTTGCTTACGACCGTGCAAACCTTTCGGTCGTTTTCTAACCCACTTCCCGTGATCCAATCGAGCTGACATTTTGCACACAGACTCGTTGTGCGAGACAATTAATGTTCGTGAAATTTTTTTTCAAAAATTTTACACTGTTTAGGGAAAACAAATTAAATATTTAATTACCAATTGTTTAATACTGCAGACAATCATCTGACCCATAGGTGGCAGCCATCTCAAGCCAGAGGACGAGAGGACTCTAGCCGCCACGCATATAAAGGATTTATAGTGAAAAACTTTGTTTTTACGGGTTATACTTATCACCTCCCAACTTCCTCAACTTTTGAGACTGTGTAGAAGTTCTTACCGGGGTCTCCGACACGGTGGTGCCTCGGCTGGATAGGCTTCCCCCCCGTGCGCTCCCAAAAACACTCCAGAATTATGACGTTTGGTCCAAAGTCAATTGTTTTTAGTTCCGATAAATCATTTAAGACTATTTTGCTTTTATAAATCATCCACGTGATAAGCCACTTTGTTGAGCGATCATCTGTAGCCAGATCGCTTTTGAAAAATAGGCAAACAGCTCAGTGGGCTTTACCTGGTAAGATAGAAAAAATAGTACTGGTAGGAATCTCCTGGTTACACCAGCCCACAGGGGATTGTGTCCGTCGTGCAGGGAGGGGCTGGGTGGGGAGGAAGGGGCTGGGTGGGGAGGGGCTGGGTGGGGATGGGCTGGGTGGGGAGGGGCTGGGTGGGGAGGGTGGGGGGTGGGAGGGGTAGGGCTGGGTGGGGAGGGGCTGGTCACCCCGTGGTGCCCTTATAAAACTGAACGTTTAACCTACTCACGCCGGCTTGTGCCCGTCCTCACAGTCGGGCATATTTGCGGCATACACCACGCCGCCGTTGACCCTGGCCATTGACCGAGCAACCCAACGTTCCTACCAGCTCCCTCCGCAGGAATGTGTTTTTCTTCAGTGATTTGTTTACCTTTCTTATACTTTTCACTCCTATCGTGTGTTTGTATGATAAAATAATAAATTAAAATAATATCTTTAGACGTGACTTAACCGAAAGAACCAAAGAATAATTCCTGCAGTCACAAAAGCTCCAAAATTAAGATTGAACCACTTCTACGGGGAAGTTTTAAGCTTATCTTTTTTCTCTCTCTGGCTATTTGTTCTCTCTGCCTGTGTCCTCTCTTTGGAATTTTCACACTTAAATTCTAACTTACCAATCTTTGAAATACGTAATCAATCAGGCTATGCGTTAATTGTGTGTTGACCGACTCTCTGTGTTGCATTACATCACATTTCGATATTTTGCTAGGTTATTTAATTTTAGTGTGCCTTTCTCCTAATTTTCAAGCTTGCGTGCCGTGCCACGTCGTCATCTTACTTGCAGCAGCAGCACGTTGCCGTCCACTCATTGATATGATAATTTTCTCTGCCCCCTCCCTCTCTCCGTCCCCGCCCCCCCTCTCTATATTTAAGGGACCGTCACAGAAACGACCCCTCTCTTTGTGCCGATGTGTCCTCTCTCTGTGTGTCCTTGTGATGTATGTCTGCTTGTATGTCTGTCTATAGTTTTCTAGTTAGATTTTTGTTGCTATTTCTTTCATGCCTGATGATGATTGCTTGTGTTGCAAACGAAACGTCGTAATATGCTATTATTTTAATGTATTATTTTATCTTTAAACGTGACTTAACCGAAAGAACCAAAGAATAATTCCTGCAGTCACGAAAGCTCCAAAATAAAGATTGTGTTTGTATTGTTTGTTGTACCGTTCTGACCCGCCCCTCCTGGACATGTTTCTTGTTTAGAGATGTAGGAAAGAATCGGTGTATTCGGAGAAAACCCATGGTATGGAGAGGTTAAAACTTAAAGGTTAAGACTTAACGTTTGAGATACACACATGGGTTCACAATCCCACTTGCGACACTATCTCCTGACCACCACAAAGTGCAAATGAGTTTGGGATTTGCAACAACAACTAAAACTGCCTCCCAAGTGTAGGCTTATGGGTGTGTGAGACTGAATGGAAGTCTGTGTGTTGCAAGCTCAAAACACTTGGGCAATGCCGTATCAGCTCAGAACGTCACACACAAAGCACACATTTCACAAACGTCGTAATACAAAATATTTATTAATGTCGTTCAGGCAAAGGAATTTGCATCATAAATTCGGTAAGAATAATTCGCAACCCTGTGTCAATCCACCGCTGGTTGAAGGAATCATCACGCGGTTATTCAGGCAGTATCTTTCGCAGCTTGATGAGGAAAGCTGTGAAAAAACAAGATACAATCCACACGTTATAATTTCAATTCGCCTTAACAAAATATACGATACAGAAATGAAAATGACATGAACCTGCAAATCGAGATCACCACCCTATCTACTCCACACAAACCTCTCTTGAATAAGAGCAGACTCCTCTCAATGGGCTCTTGTCAAAAAAACTTTCCATGCCTTGTCGGTCATGGGGTTGTACATGTGTAGTGACATCGCGGATGTCACTGTGTGATGCCGGCTCTTGAGGCACGGCGTGCGATGTGTTGACATCGTGGACAGCACATTTATGGGGGTGCAGTACCGGTCCTAGAGGGTCTCGGTGAGCACGGATTGACAGTGCTGGATGGCACCACGCTCTGCGTGCAGTGCCGACCCCTACAGGATGGGGTGTGAGAGTGCCGGCCATGGGAATGGGGTTACTAAGGGCCATTGCACTCTGGTTGACCCCAAAGGACACGTGACCGGTAAAATCAACACAGGGGCCCCACGTGTGGGCTAGGGGTGGTCACGTGCCAGGCGAGATCCTGCTAGATTGGAGGTGGTTGTGGCCAAGGGTGGGGCCAGCCACGCCACAGGGGATAGAAGCCAAGTCCCCAGAGGGACCGGGGTTCAACGTTGCTGTTGTTATCCTGAAGGATCTACGTTCTACGTCCTACAGACTCTCCAACACGTGGACCTGGACCCGAGCTGGGGTCCTGTCCGTTGTAGCTACTCCCAGTGTGATTTAGTGTAGTTAGCCTGGTGGTCCACCACCATTGGTTGCTATCTGGTGGAGGGGCAGTCAATAAATGTGTTGCCTCCAAGGAGTACGTCTGCGACTCAGTTGAACTCACAGCACATGTAAACACAGCAATACTTGCACACATGCACAACACTTAAAAGTTTCAAACAGAGATAAATACACGTGCATATGATATACACTCATACACAATATACAGTCACGTAGCACACGTTATTTGCAGTAGTAATTCGCTATTCTTAGGTTTTTTCGGTAAAGTCACGTTTTTACCTATGTGACTTTACCGAAAAAACCTAAGAATATGAATCCTTGCAGTCACGAAAGCTTCAAATCTAGAAGTAATTCGCTAGATTGTACTGCTGTTGATTACCTCATCGCCTGGCAAGATGGGAGTCTGACACCTCATCATCATCGACCATGATCTATTCATCTATATATATAAAATCGTTCATGTCTGTCTGTCTGTGTGTGTGTGTGTGTATTTCGGCCCATACGCACTTTCATTGGACGGCGGTTGCCCCTGGCAACGGCTAGCCACGCCTTCGCCGCTTTCATTGGACCTGGCAACGGCTAGCGACGCCTTCGCCAAGGGCTGCAGTTTCATTGGACGGCGGTTGCCCCTGCCAACGGCTAGCCACGCCTTCGCCACTTTCATAAGCGCCGTATTTAATTAAATAATAGCCATTACACAGTATTGTTGGAGCGCTGAGGGGGGGGGAAGGAACGCCACCCGTACCCTGCCTCTTCCAAGCCGACAATTTTAGGCGAGGCCGCAGGCTTTGCACGCTACTAGGCCTCGACACCCACCACGCCACTCTGAGGTAAATTCATCAAAGTTTTTCCTACTCTTCACTACACCCCCACCACAATGTGTGCTATTAATATTACTTTTAAACCCAACGCGCCAACAATCGATTACTTTAATGTTCACTGTACAAATACTCATTAAGCTGGGTGAGCGTACTGCCAGTCTATCATGTACACTGTGTAGCCTGCTTATTAAGCTCGGTGAGCGTACTGCCACTCTATCATGTACACTCTAGCCTGCTTATGAAGCTGACTGCGTGTACTGGCAGTCTATAATGTGGACTGTAGCCTGGTTATTATAATCGATTCTTTATATGTTCTTTGTACAAACAGTCATTAAGCTGCTTGAGCGACCCCAGTTCGATTCCAACTCACGCCCACCACCGCTGACGATTGTTTGAAACGGACCTGGCCCTCCCCTAGGTCCACTCAGCCTCAAACGCGTAACTGCTGTCGTGTGTGAACATCGTCACTGGGGAGACAAAGGCGGCGGGGCATCGTGGATCCAAGTCCCGGGCGAAGCCGGGTCATGTGTATGTGTGTTTGTGTTTATGTGTATGTCTGTGTGTCTCTATGTATGTGTGTATGTATGTGTATGTATGTGTTTGTGTGTATGTGTGTGTATGTATGTGGGTTTTTTTATGTCTTTATGTGTATGTCTGCGTGTCTCTATGTATGTGTGTATGTACGTGTGTGCATGTGTTTGTGTGTATGTATGTGTGTGTCTATGTATGTGTGTGTATGTGTTTTTGTGTATGTATGTGTGTGTATGTATGTGTGTTATGTGTCTGTCTGTGTCTGCATGTATGTGTGTGTGTATTGTGTATGTGTTTGTGTGCATGTATGTGTGTGTTTGTGTGTATGTGTATGTCTGTGTGTATGTATGTGTGTGTATGTGTGTGTATGTGTTTGTGTGTATGTGTATGTATGTGTTTGTATGTGTTTGTGTGTTTACGCTCGCATTACACAAATGTGTTGCTGGTCTAAGGCGTTCCTCGCACAGCATTGCCGCTTTGTTTTTTCAGTCGTTTACTGCCTTACGCACCCTGAAAGTCGTGTGTGTCTGCAGCAAGCGCGTGTATGTGTACCTATGGACGCGCGCGCGTGTGTTGTGTAGGGGGAACGGTAGTGTAGTGCTTAGCGTGCTGTCTGTGTCTGTGTGTGTGTGTCTGTCTGTGTGTGTCTGCGTGTGTCTGTGTGTGTGTCTGTGTGTGTGCGTGTGTGGTGTGTGGGGAGCGGTAGTGTAGTGGTTAGCGTGCTGTCTGTGTGTCTGTGTGTGTGTGTCTGTCTGTGTGTGTCTGCGTGTGTCTGTGTGTGTGTCTGTGTGTGTGTCTGTGCGTGTGTGGTGTGTGAGGAGCGGTGGGTGTAGTACTTAACGCTACGCTGCGCTACCAACCCGGCGAACCGAGTTCCATTCCCGCTCACGGCCACCACCGGTGACGATTATTTGAACCTCCCCTAGGTCCACTCAGCCTCAAACGAGTAACTGGTGTGGCGTATTAACATCGGCACTTGGGAGACAAAGGCGGCCGGGCGTGGTAGATCCAAGTCCCGGGCGAAGCCGGGTCATGTGTATGTGTTTATGTGTATGTCTGTGTGTCTGTATGCATGTGTGTATGTATGTGTTTGTGTGTATGTCTGTGTGTGTATGTATGTGGGTTTTTTTGTATGTGTTTATGTCTATGTCTGTGTGTCTGTATGTGTGTATGTACGTGTGTGTATGTGTTTGTGTGTATGTATGTGTGTGTATGTATGTGTGTATGTGTTTCTGTGTATGTATGTGTGTGTATGTATGTGTGTTATGTGTGTCTCTGTGTGTCTGCATGTATGTCTGTGTGTATTGTGTATGTGTTTGTGTGTATGTATGTGTGTGTTTGTGTGTATGTGTATGTCTGTGTGTATGTCTGTGTGTATGTATGTGTGTGTATGTGTGTATGTGTTTGTGTGTATGTGTGTGTGTGTATGTGTTTGTATGTGTTTGTGTGTTTACGCTCGCATTACACAAATGTCTTGCAGGTCTAAGGCGTTCCTCGCGCAGCATTGCCGCTTTATTATTGCAGTCGTTTACTGCCGTGCGCACCCTGAAAGTCGTGTGTGTCTGCAGCAAGCGCGTGTATGTGTACCTATGGACGCGCGCGCGTGTGTTGTGTAGGGGGAACGGTAGTGTAGTGCTTAGCGTGCTGTCTGTGTCTGTGTGTGTGTGTCTGTGTGTGTGTCTGTGTGTGGTGTGTGGGGAGCGGTAGTGTAGTGCTTAGCGTGCTGTCTGTGTGTCTGTGTGTGTGTGTCTGTCTGTGTCTGTCTGTGTGTGTCTGCGTGTGTCTGCGTGTGTGTCTGTGTGTGTGTCTGTGCGTGTGTGGTGTGTGAGGAGCGGTGGGTGTAGTGCTTAACGCTACGCTGCGCTACCAACCCGGCGAACCGAGTTCGATTCCCGCTCACGGCCACCACCGGTGACGATTATTTGAACCTCCCCTAGGTCGACTCAGCCTCAAACGAGTAACTGGTGTGGCGTATTAACATCGGCACTGGGGAGACAAAGGCGGCCGGGCGTGGTGGATCCAAGTCCCGGGCGAAGCCGGGTCATGTGTATGTGTGTATATGTTTGTGTATGTCTGTGTGTCTGTATGCATGTTTGTATGTATGTGTGTGTATGTGTTTGTGTGTATGTGTATGTCTGTGTGTATGTGTTTGTGTGTATGTGTGTGTATGTATGTGTGTGTATGTGTTTGTATGTGTTTGTGTGTTTACGCTCGCATTACACAAATGTGTTGCAGGTCTAAGGCGTTCCTCGCGCAGCATTGCCGCTTTCTTTTTTCAGTCGTTTACTGCCGTACGCACCCTGACAGTCGTGTGTGTCTGCAGCAAGCGCGTGTATGTGTACCTATGGACGCGCGCGCGTGTGTTGTGTAGGGGGAACGGTAGTGTAGTGCTTAGCGTGCTGTCTGTGTCTGTGTGTCTGTGTGTGTGTGTCTGTGTGTGTGTGTCTGTGTGTGTGTCTGTGTGTGTGGTGTGTGGGGAGCGGTAGTGTAGTGGTTAGCGTGCTGTCTGTGTGTCTGTGTGTGTGTGTCTGTCTGTGTGTGTCTGCGTGTGTCTGTGTGTGTGTCTGTGTGTGTGTCTGTGCGTGTGTGGTGTGTGAGGAGCGGTGGGTGTAGTGGTTAACGCTACGCTGCGCTACAAACCCGGCGAACCGAGTTCCATTCCCGCTCACGGCCACCACCGGTGACGATTATTTGAACCTCCCCTAGGTCGACTCAGCCTCAAACGAGTAACTGGTGTGGTGTATTAACATCGCCACTGGGGAGACAAAGGCGGCCGTGCGTGAGTGGTGAGGGAGGGAGAGTGGTGAGGGAGGGAGAGTGGTGAGGGAGGGAGAGTGGTGAGGGAGGGACTCAGCCGCAAAACGAGTAACTGGTGTGGCGTATTAACATCGCCACTGGGGAGACAAAGGCGGCCGGCCGTGGTGGATACAAGTCCCGGGCGAAGCCGGGTAGTACAGCTAGTTGCTGGATAAAGATCTCTCCAAGCCGTTTTCACCCCTCAAGGTCCTACGACGCAACAACTCCCCAAGCTCCAGCACACAAACTGATTCCATTGCTTCGTCTCCGTGGTGGATGTCCTCTCCTGGTCGCGTTTCCCTTATTTGGAAACCGCTCTTCCTTTAGTCTCGACCACCGATCATCGTCCACGCCAATGACGACGCGTCCTGCTGTCCGAGCACACTTGCGTTTCCTAACAGTCAATATTATTTTGTGATTTAAAGCTTTCGTGACTGCAGGGATTAATATTCTTGGTTCTTTCGGTAAAGTCACGTAGAAGGGAAATAATAAAATAATAAAATATTAAACAATAAAATTCTCACGACGTTTCGACTGCAACACAAGCAAGCATCATCAGGTGTGAAATCCACAGCAAGAAAATTTTAAAAAAGTGGCGGTTTTTCCTAACGTCAGCACCACGGACAGCGTTTTGGCAGTTGGCCAGATGGACGAGTCCATCTATGTTCGGAAAAGAGGAGGGGGGAGAAGAAGAGAATGGAATGCGGTCTGAAAGTCACCGTAAGCGTGAACACAATCAATTAAGACCCGAAATGGTTTATCAAATCCTTCCAATTACTGCTAAGCCAGAATCCATCTTCTCAGTTGACTAACGGAATCGGAAGAAAAAAATCAAAAGGAAATAATTTAATTAGGTAGGTCTTCGGGTCGGAAGACGTACCGAGGCTCCCACAAGGTCATGTGGGAGGGCGTGTGGCACAGTTTGGCGCCAGCTATCGTAGAGTTCGGTCGTGTCACTACAGTTGTCTGCGGTGAGTGCAATGTCTTTAAAAACAACGGCGCTACGCCTCTCTAAATGAAACTAACGCCGAACCGCTTGCACGTTCTGACATTCGGCGGCGAACGGGACACCGCACCCAGCAACTTGCAGACCGCCTCGGGATGGGACAAATGGTTAAGAACTCACGTGCAATGAAGTATTGCCAATGCCAAATCACGCGAGCCTCCGCACCAGACGTGATCGCCTACCCTTAATACACACCGCCCACAACGGCACGGCGGCGTCCACCACCCACCCGCGAAAACACCGCCGAGCCAACAAACGCCGTGCCACGCCACACGTACCCCCCCCCCCCTCCATCCCCCACCTGTGTGGCCGTACTGCTCCGAGTTTGGCCGACAGACGAATGGCCGGGCGTTCTGCATCGATGGCTTCTCAAACCCTGTTTAAAAACACGTGGGTGGGGAGAAGGGTTACTGTCGCAACAAAATCCTCGCGACCTCCTGGGCAAAACACAAGTCATCGCATCCCACCGTGGACACAGCCACCCTCAATTCCTCTGCTTAAATCCAGTGGTGAAGGCTCAGCGACAGATCGTGACACAGAGCCAGCTACTGTGGGTGGTGTGAAGGTTCACCGACAAGCCATGGGATGACAGTTTCCGTGGGTAGCGTTGTGAAGGCTGGCTGAGGAGATCATTAGCAAAGCCCGGGTGCCATGAGCAGTGTGTAGAGGAGTAATATGGGGACGTGACGTCGTGTGTGCCGTCCAGTGCGATGACGTCATGTCATGTCTCCTAGAGTATTTAAGGGAGACCCCGTGACCAAAGCGGGGTCACTGTGGGAACGGGTAGAGTACGAAGGGCGAAGAGGGAACCAGGGGTAGAGAGGGTTCGAGTAGTCTGGGGAGAAGCCGGTGGTAGCCGATAGAGGTGCTCTCTCTCCGGTCGGTGGAGTCGGCAGAGTCCCCGATCCGACACGAGAGAGAGAGACCGGAGCTAGCCGGGCAGGGACCAGGACTCAGTGTAGGACCCCTAGCCCCTGGGAGTTGTGCACCCTTGTGTGTATTTGTGAAGTCTTTAATAAACCCTTGGCGAAATCCCATAACTTACCTCCGTCTCCGAGTGCGTCCGTGGGAACGCCTCTACAGTTTCCGTGGGTAGCGTGGTGAAGGCTGGCTGAGGAGATCATTAGCAAAGCTCGGGTGCCATGAGCAGTGTGGTCAAGGCTCAGTGACAGATCGTGGCACAGACCCAGCTACCGTGGGCTGGGCGGTGTTGAGGCCTCGCCGCACCACACTAACCTCCGTCCCCCTCGTACGGTTCGCCGACCCGCGTGGGTCTCGTGTAGGGGCTGCCGTCTCTGTGCAGCGCGGGAATGATGACCCAGCTTCGGTGGGACACCTCCAGCACGAGCTCGAAGCTCACCGGCAGCCGCTCCGCCCGAACGGTGGCCGCCACATCCACGGCCTGCGTGATGCTGCACAAGCGCACGTGCACGCGTGGGGCGGGTGGTCCTGAGCGCGCCCGCATCGGCACTGCGCAGATACCCGTCTGCCACTGAAGTGGCGCGCGTTGTGGCCGACGCAAATGTAGCGCACAAGAGTGTGGGGCTCTGTGTGTGTACGTGTGTATGTTGAACTTCTTTTGCGCCGTATGTCGCCAACCGCGCGAATCGGAGGTGCGGGGGAAAGGACCAGAAACTAAACGCACAAAGATCAGTTCTAAAGAAATGAGATTTCAATCTTTAATACATTAAGATTTAAATAGAAGAAATGAGGTTTCAAGTTGATACGGCTCGCGACCACGTGAAACCCATCACTTCGAAATGTCCCACAAGCAATATCCGTCACTGTGAGCATCTTAGCCGCACTAATCAGGTACTAGAGGGGAATATTATTGACCTGGCTATAGCATGGAGTTTCAAATTTTAGTGCGCTCCTGTCACAGCTGAAAGCCGTATCAGTGACAGAACAATTTCTGACTTGAAACCCAACCTAATTTACTCCTGGTATGAGCACAACCGTTTATTATAAACCTTGTTGACATGTGCGCCCACCTCCGTTGCGTTTACGGCCAGCTACCACAATGCACTGCGCGTTGTAATGAGGGCCCCCCTCTCTCACCATGTCAGTCGTGGGGGGGGGTGTTAAACCATACATGGTGCTGGTCAGTGTGGGCGTTGGCGAAGGGAGTGGGATGCCCAGGACCAGTTCATGTTGTAAGGTAGCATTTAACGGGCACGGAATTTGTTCCAAAGTGTGGCGTCAAATGCTATGACGATGCTCCTCAAAGTCACAATTACGCAAGTCACTTTACGCGAATGCAACAAACATTTCCTTCGATTTTAATGAAGCTTAAAATTCACGCGAGACAGCATGTAACACGGAGCAGACTTTTCAAGCGTCCTCTCTGAAGAATGCCACGTCAGCCGTGTGCGGAGCAGTGTGGAAATGCTTCCTGTGGAGTGCGTCTCTCACTTGGCCACGTAGATCATGATCACTCCCCCGGGCTTGAGCGCAGGCAGCACACATGACACAGCCAAGTGAACGTTGAGCATATCCAGAACCACCTGCGGCATCACCACACCCACATCACCTGTTTACCATCACCGCAATCACTACATCACCACCATCATCACGATCAAATCCAAACAAACCTGTTAACATCACCGTAATTACTACTTCGCCTTCAGCACATTATCAATAAAGACAAAGATCCCGCCCGTATAGCCTTGACAAGTCTGTCGGGGCAAGTGCTGTTAGCGAGCACCTATGAAGGCTGGCACGGCACACAAGGGGGTGGGTGGCCAGCACCACGCCGGGACGCCTTTGTCTCCCTAGTGGTGATGTTTACACATCACACCAGGGGAGGCGAAGGACAAGTTCAGATAATCGCATCACAGGTGTTGGCCATGAGCGGGAATCGAACTTGGGACGCCGGGTTCGTAGCGCAGCACGCTAACCGTAGCACTATCATCGACACCAACATCACCACACGTCACACATGTACTACCGGGTTAAGTGCGTACCGCGTCGTACGTGTACTGCTGGGTGAGGTGCGTGTCACGCAGCACGTCCGCCTTCAGGAAGGAGATGTTCCGTGGCCACGAGTCGAGGCCACGCGCCTGAGCCCACGCAGAGCGCCACGACGCCACATTCTTCTGAGCCACGTGCAGGTGGTCCCCGCGCACGTCGCATGACACCACGTGGCCCGGCTCCCACACTGTGGTGGGGAAGAGGGGGTGAGAGCGAGAGAGGTGTGGGGATAAGAGGCCGACGGTGGTGGGCGATGGGAGGCGTTGTGACAGCGACGGGCTGCGAGGTTCGCGTGTGCAGCTCGTAGTGCGCTTTTATTATTACACGCTTTTATTTAACTCACTCCGTCTGTTGTCGTGTCCTCAAAAAATCTTGTAACTCAATTTTAACCCACTTCCCAATGTGCTATCGACTGCAAACTTGGTACACTTGTGTCATACTGATGACAAGACTATGTTCTATCATAAAAAATTGTTATATATATTTTTAAACATTTTACACGCTTTTATTTAACTCGCTGTCTGTTATCGTATCCTTAAATCTTGTAACTCAATTTCAACCGTCTTCCCAATGTCGTATCGACTGCAAATTGGTATAGCTATGTTATACTGATGACAAGACTATGTTTAATCATTTAAAAAATGTAATATATATTTTTAAACATTTTACACGCTTTTATTTAACTCACCCTGTCTGTTGTCGTATCCTCAAATCTTGTAACTCAATTTCAACCATCTTCCAAACTTGGTATAGGTATGTCATAAGACTATATTCTATCATTAAAATTAAAAAAATATATTTTTAAACAATCTTTTTTACGGGAATAATTGTCCACGCTCAACTCACGTTGGCTGTAAATCACCACGGGCCCTTATGTTATGGCAAGCTTCGGGGCCACTTCCTGGAGTCATGGAGTTCTAACATTACTCGTACGGTACATTTCTTCAAAGCGTGTTTTTAAAAAAAGCATTTTTAAATATTTCATTTTTTGGTGGTGGAGCTACAGCGTGATGGTCGACGCTATGCCCTAAAAACCCCGGCGACGTGAGTTCGATTCCCAGTCACGTCCAACATCAGTGGTGAGCGATAACTGAACTGGTCCTAGGGCATTTCATTCCCTTCGCCAACCCCAGCACTGACCAGCATGATCAACACCACTGGTTGAGACTAGGCCCTAAAAAAGGCTGTCCCTGGTGTAGACACCCCCGCACTGACCAGCATGAAGTTTAGTTCAACAACCGCCTCCCCCCCCACGACTGACATGGTGAGAGAGGGGGGCCCTCGTTACCAACGCGCAGTGCATTGCGGCAGCTGGCCGTAAACGCAACGGAGGTGGGCGCACTTGTCAGCAAGGTTTATAATAAACGGTTGTGCTTATACCAGGAGTAAATTAGGTGGGGTTTCAAGTCAGAAACTGTTCTGTCAGCTGTGACAGAAGCGGACTAAAATTAGAAGCACCGTGCTATAGCCAGGTAAAAAATATTTCCCTCTAGTACCTGATTAGTGCAGCTAAGATGGTCACAGTGACGGATATGCACATCATGCGGTTGCGAGTCGAATCTAATTGAAAACGAATTTCTTAGATTGAAATCTCATTTCTTAAAGATGGAAAACTAATTTCTTTAGAACTGCTTTGTTTAGTTTGTTGTATCTTCCCCCGCGCCTCCGATTAGCCCGGATGGCTAAGTACGGTGCGAAAGAAGTTCAACATACAATCCATGGATATCCAATCCGTGATATGGGCCTCCTCTAGGTCGAGTCAGCCTCATACGACTACCTGATACAATGTACAAAACATCGGCACTGAGGAAGGGCAATAAGACCCAGACCTGGCGCTGGCCACACCACCACATTGTACGCTGTGCAGGTATTAATAGGCGCTTGCCAAAAGAACTTACCCCAAACGGTTTGATAAAGGCTACGTGAAGAAAAGTCAATTTTGTTCATGCAGCATTGTAAAGTGTGGAATGGTCAGGGGTCGGCAAGACCTGTGGCTCCGGAGACTGCGTTGTGGCTCTTGAAATAGAGTTGTTGTTTTTTTACTGAATAAAAAAAATGGCTCTTCTTGTTATTTTGTTTGCCGGCCCCTGTCCGTGGAAGTCCAGTTGACCATTGAAGCCCAGTTGACCATGGAAGCCCAATTTACCATGGAAGTCCAGTTTACCATGGAAGTCCAGTTTACCATGGAATTCCAGTTAACCATGGAAGTCCAGTTAACCATGGAAGTCAAGTTTACCATGGAAGTCCAGTTTGCCATGGGTAGGGGTCACCAACCTGTGGCTCATTAAGGACTGTTTTCGTGACGTTATTTATTAAGGATCACCGTCTCGCATTCACATGCATTGCAGCTCTTTTGAAATATTGAGTTTTTTTTTTTACCGAATTGGAAAAAAATGTCTCTTCTTGTTATTTTGGTTGCCGACCCCCGGGGGCACGGTGAAGTGTCCCATGGTGAAGCGCGGCATGGTGAAATGTGGCGTGGTAAACGTGGGTGATGCAAACGGTGCAGCGGGGGGGGGGGGGGGGGGGGTCACCTGCACCGGACAGCATCAGCGTCATGGCTCCACTCCCTGACCCGGCCTCCAGCACCACGTCGCCCGGCCTCAGGTCAAGGTGCATGAGCATGGCACTCACATCCTGCATCATAACCATCATCATAACCATCATCATGACCATCATCATAACCATCATCACAACCATCATCATAACCATCATCACAACCATCATCATAACCATCATCATGACCATCATCATGCTTACTATCTTGGTCTTCATTATCACCAATCTTAACTTAAAGCTTTCGTGACTGCAGGAATTCATACTCTTTGGGTCTTTTAGAAAAATAATGTAACTTTATTTTTTACTATCTTATTATTTTTCTAGATTATTATTATTCCTTTTCAATCTTCTTCTTTCGTACGGCTGATGTTGACGTAGAGACAATATCTACAATTTCACATTCAGGTAGGTCAAGCCGGACAACCGCGTCAGCAGTAGCGGAGTGTGTCGCTGTGATGTCTCCTTCGTATTTGTGGGTCACGCATTACGCCGTTAGATTTTGTACGGTCTGTTATATCACCAATGACAACTAAATAATAGACACCACCAATTGACATTGTCTCCCATCAATATTAGTATCGTTGCTACACCCATCGTTTTTACTGGTTTATATCGCTGCCATCATAACCATCACCACCATTTCCTTCGCTCGGGTCATTACCATCATTTTATATTCTTGGTTCTTTCGGTAAAGTCACGTAGAAGGGAAATAATAAAATAATAAAACTATAAAACAATAAAATGCTCACGACGTTTCGACTGCAACACAAGCAATCATCATCAGGTGTGAAATCCACAGCAAGAAAATGAGAAAAAAGTGGCGTTTTTTCCTAACGTCAGCACCATAGACAGCGATTTACCATCATTGTCGTCATCAGCGTGATCACCACTGCCATCATCATTGCTATGTCAGAAGATGTGTACATGTACAGCCATTTGCAATAGCGTAGTAACGACATTATCAGCTCAGGGGGTGCGGCAATCGGTCAGGTGGGGTCCCCCAATATTTGATCTGTCTCGCACAGTCGCCAAACGTTACTGCCTCTGAATTCAATTACAAACACATTCCTGCGGAGGGAGCTGGTAGGAACGTTGGGTTGCTCGGTCAAAGGCCAGGGTCAACGGAGTCGTGGTGTATTCCACAAATATGCCCGACTGTGAGGGCGGGCACAAGCCGGCGTGAGTAGGTTAAACGTTGAGTTTTATAAGAGCACCACGAGGTGACCAGCCCCTCCCCACCCAGCCCCACCCCTCCCACCCCCCACCCAGCCCCACCCTCCCCACCCACCTTCCCTCCCCACCCAGCCGCTCCCTCCCCAACCAGCCCCTCCCTGCACGACGGACAGACGGACACAATAATCCCCTGTGGGCTGGTGTAACCAGGAGGTTCCAACCAGTAAAAATGTATGTGTAGCTATGGAATTGACAGCAAGGGCGTTGCGGTGGCGGTTTTACAGCTTCTTAAGCGTACGTGCTAGAAGGCAAAGGTTTTGATTGCAATGTGCATCAGCACTGCTTCTGATGAAGTGGCCAGTGGCTCTCTGTCTCTTGCCATGTCCCTCTCTGTCTGTCATGTCCCTCAATCTATCTGCCATGATCCTCTCTGTCTGACTGCGTGTCCATCTCTGTTTCGCTCGGTGTTTTTCCGAGTCTGTGACTGTGTCTCTTTCACCGTCTATTGGCTGTCCGTGTCTGCTATAGATTGTAAAAGTAGCAACATTTAGAATACTTATTGCAATCTACTTGTAGACATTATGTAATATTTATATGTACATGAAATACAGAAAAGTGATCAAGTACAACACAAGAGCAAGATACAATTACAAAGGAATGGGAAACTGATGTCGCGATAATTATCACATCGTCAACAATTAAATCGCATCGTGACAACTTTACTTTTCATTTATTTAATGAATTTGAATTTTCTACTCGCCGTTCCTACACTATTCATTACGCATGATTGCAATCTACTTTGCTCAGTCGGTGTTCGCCGCTGAAGGTGCGATGGGTTTCTTTTTTTCATTCGTATGTATGTTGAACTTCTTTCGCACCATACGTAGCTAACCGCACTGATCGGAGGTGCGGCGGAAGGACAACAAACTATAAACACGGAAAGCATTTCTCAAGAAATGAGTTTTCAATCGAGATGCATAGCTCCAGTGACTTCCGAATATTGGAAGGAAGAGCGTTCCAGACGGCCGCAGATGAACATCTGAAAAATTCCTATTGCTGTATGCCTCCTGTACCATTCCGTTCTGTTATAATGCGCGGCAATGCCTACTTAATTGAAGGCGATATTGGCACTTAAAATGAAGATTGATTGAACTTATATCACGGCAACCATGCTTATCGATAAGCAAATATGAGACATGGCATAACGGAGTGAGTGGGCAAGCGTGAACGGGCGAGCGTGCGCAAAATCCCACCTTGGGGTAGGCGATGGTGGCCGTTCGCGACATGAACAGCGTGAACTCGTAGAGAGACGGACGCCGCACCACGAACAGTGCGCCGTCAGACGCCTTCACAGCCACGCCGGGCCAGCGGCCCACGAGGTCGTTGTGCTGTAGAGAACCCCACATCGTATGCAGGCACTTGCCTGCCAGCAGAACACGCAACTCCGATTGGCACGGTTGGCTACGTACGGTGCGAAATAAGTTAAACGTACTGTACGTACATGCGTAGCCGCTGCTACAACTCCCATTCATTTGAATGGAAATGTGGGAATTTACATTGAGATTAATGGCGCTTCACGGAATCGTCCACAGATGATGCCGTTCCCCATTCATGTCAACGACGATTCCTGCATCTCCATTCGAGGGAACGGGTTTCTCCTGGTGATTCCGAGCACGGAAATATTTCAACATTGGAATCGTCCACAGAAGCAGCACAATTCCTGATACTCTCTATGCTCGTCAATGACCAGTGTTTGGAGGAGGAAAATTACATGCACACAACACTCACAACTTGCACAGCATTGACATCATCTTATCAGCAGCAGCTATGACCTATCCACTGCTGGGTGAAGGCCTCCCGAAGCTGTCACCATCTCTAATTGTCCTGCGATGTAGCGATCCACCGAGCATCTGCACAAGAGATGATTTCATCTCTTCATCTCAGCAGTAAACAAAACCCACTGAGTGCTTTTCCTCCTTTGGCTGCCACTCCCAAGTTAGTCTCGGCCCCCGGCAAACGATAGCAACGCTCACAATCCGACGTCTAAGACCTACAACGCACAAATCAGTCCATTCACGGCACGTTCACTCATCGCTCACAAGAGAGATTCACTCAACCTGCGGTTCAATGTAATGTAATGATTTGGGGGGTCTCGATTCCATTCAAGAATCGATTATTTTTTGTCTCATTTATATTGTTTGTCTTGTACGGTGTGTTTTATTAGTTATATGTTATTCAATTCGTTGGCCTAAAGGCAAAATTTTCATTACATGTGCATAGATTTTGGATAAATTGTAAACTGATTATTACGTGTATTTAACAAGTAGGCTTTCACGACCAATATTATTCATAAAGTGTTGTGATTTAGATCGCCATCAATTCGAAAATACTTTATAATGAATGATTGTTATGTGCACGAGCATATGCATTTATCATGAGCTTAAAAATAAAGCTAAATGAACTGATGAATCATTACATAAGACACACTTTGGATTTGAATAATATCTAAATGCAACAGGATCTCAAGATGCTGTACAGAAACAGTGGGCATATTTAACAGAGGCAGTCAGCCATAGGCAGAAGAAAAAAAGGAAGGTGTATGTATGTTGAACTTCTTTCGCACCGTACGTAGCCAACCGTGCTAATCTGGGGCATGGGGGAAGGACAAGAAACTAAACACAAAAAGCCGTTCTCAAGTATCTTGGGTCTACGTGCCTACTCAACGCTCACAACACACAGTCACTCAGCGCCTGCAAAAACAAACATTCAACACAAGCCAGGTTTCCACAAAATTATCACAGAGAGAAATATCCCCGTGCGCATTAAATAAACTACTCTACCCATTCATTGTACAGTGATTTTATGCTTGACATTGAAAAAGTCCACCTCCATCCACACACTGCACAGCAGCATTTGTTTAGCAGGCCTTACTGCTGATACAGATGTCACTCAACAAAATAAACATCCCCCATATAGTCTGAACAGACTGTAGGGTCAAGTGCTGTTAGCAAGCACCAATGAAGGCCGGAACGGTACTGCACGAGGGGGTGGGTGGCCAGCACCACGCCCCAACTGCCTTTATTTGCCGAGCGGTGATGTTTTAGACGCCTCACCAGGTTCTTATTTGAGGCTGAATCAACCTAGAGGAGGCCCAGGGCCAGTTCAGATCATCGTCACTGGTGTTGGCCATGAGCGGGAATCGAACTCGGATTGCCGGATTCGTAGCGCAGCGCGCTAACCGCTACACTACCGCTCCCCACTTACATCACTCAGCACACATGCGCACGCACACCAGAGGTCGCAAACGGGTTTTGATTCCTTACCCTTACCCGTACCCGGCCGCACCAGGGTCGCAAACGGGTACCCGTACCCGTACCCGGCCGTACCCGTACCCTACCCGTACCTGGTCGGGTACGGGTAGGGTACGGGTATCAGGTACCTGATTGCGACCTCTGGGATGAAGCCATGTTGCAGGCGCGGGTGGGTTGATTCTAAGAACTTGAATTGTGAGAAGAGACAAGACGTTGGGAAATGAGTGACAAACGGTTACTCACGGTCTACCCGTACCCGTACCCGGCCACACCAGGGTCGCAAACGGGTACCCGTACCCGGCCGGATACGGGTAGCCGTGTATCGGGTAGGGTACGGGTATCGGGTACCCGGTTGTGACCTCTGACACACGCATGCACACACACATCCTCCCAACATAAGGACATCGCACTCGGCTACACGCTGGGACTCACCCTCCTTCAACTTGAGCATCTTCTGCATCTTGACGACGTTCCCCTTGCGGTTCTCCACCAGCACCAGGTCCCCGACCCCAAGGCACCGCTCCGCAGAGCCGAGCGGCCGATCGTCACGCGCCGCGCATGCCCCTTCACGACCCTCACCGCCCATCGTTGGCTCTTTGGGATGGGGTTTGACACAGGGGCCATTTCGCAAAGCGGCCATTTCCTCGGCCGCGTGCGCGCTGCTGGGCTCCATCTCCTTGGCCGCGTGTGCGACGTTGGGTCGCGATTCGTCGTCCGTATGTCGGGCACCGTGTTGCGTGTCCTCGTCCACGCCTTTGACGCTGGCGTCAGGTTGCGTTTCATTCGACGGATGGCTGCCTTGCCCCTGTGCCTCCTGCCCCGCGGACTCCGCATCAGGGCTGAGGCTCTGGGGACCCAGGAGGGTGGCAAGGCGTGCGGCTGGGGACAGGGAACGGCGCCAAGTGCCACGCCGGACAAGGGGTGAGGAGGCAGCATCCGCGACCTGGGAACAAGGGGCAGTGGAAACGCCATCATCTACACCTGCAACAACAGGGCTCTTAAGAGGCAAAATCTGGCCCATGAACTCGTGTCCCTTAATCGTACCATTAAACTATGAAGAATATTTTATTTTACCACGTAAGGCCCACTGAGCTCGAGAGCTCTTTTTCAGAAGCGACCTGGCTACCACAAATGAGAGCTCAACAAAGTGGCTTATCACGTGGACATTTATAGCAGCCCAATACTCTTAAACGCATGTTTTTTTAAACGTGGAGGGAAAAACCTGAGGACATATAAAAAAAAGTACCACCGTGGCTCTGAAATTAAATGACAGTGCTTAAGTTAATTCGTTTATGTGAGTGCGTGACATCATTTAGTGAATGGTCTTGGTCACCATATCGACTGTGTTGTAATGTGTTGTGGAGGTGCAGGTCTGAGGTGTGAGGACTGTAGCACAGATGTAGTGATTCTGAAAATACTTATGGAATTAAAGTTTGAACACGCCTGGCCTATAACAAATGCACGAAGTTTATGCAGCAACACCTGAATGAATCACCAAGACACACATGTAGGAGGGTCCTGCATTGTGATATTCTGTCATAAATTATATTTTTTACGGGGTGCGTGTGGGAGAAATTGGTCATTCTGGAAGAAAACTATTTATGACATACCACTCAATAGATCTTCTGCTAATTATATGTATGTTGAACTTCTTTCGCACCGTACGTAGCCAACCGTGCTAATCGGAGGTGTGATTGTTGGGTTCATGATACCCACTTTATTGGGAGTTGTTAAGGAACATCTTGAAGAGATGATTGCTGATGGTCAAGCATGCTGGTGGAGTGGCAGCCAAAGGATGTAACATTGTCTGTTAATGCGCGAGAAGCTGGCTTTTATATTTAGTGCAGTTTTAGACAATCATTTGATCAATCTGGCCCTGTTTCCTGAAGGGCAAGTCACTTCAAATCACAGCAATATACCTTCATATTGGACCGATAAAGAGTCATCGAGACTTACCGCTACAGACGGACAGAGATAGACTAACAGAGGGAATACATTAATGGCAGTGTTCTTCACTAATTTTCAGAAGGGGGGGCCACTTTCGCCAATAAGACATCATCGGTAGTGTGGTGAGGGCCACCACACATTTGAAACCTTTGTTGGGTTTGACAGCAGCACGATGATGATGACAATGGGGGGGGGGGGGTGTTTTCACTCTTTGTGTATTGTCGGTGGGGGCCGCAGGTCAGGGGCCGCACTAGAGGCCACCAGTGGCCCCGCAGTGGCCTTGCGGTGAACAACACCGTATTAACGCTTTCAACCTCAGTTGGAATTAATGTTTTTTTTAAACCACCTGCCAGGCCCAGTAGATAAACATCACCACCAGCGGAGTGTGAAATCACCATGCCTTGGTGCAGAGCTTCAACGGCTTCACACAGCCAGGCCTCCAGCATGCACCGCGCACTGTGACGTGGCCCCGAGTACCGGCTCCCGTCATGCACCGCGCGTTGTAACACGAGGCTACGTTAGTAAAACATAAAAATAAAATAAAAATAATTTTTTTTTATGTTTTACTTACGTGACTTAACCGAAAAAACCTAAGAATATGAATCTTTGCAGTCGCGAAAGCTTCAAATCTAGAACGAGGCTACGTTATTAGTCGGAATAACCGTGACTTTAAATTAGTTTTTCCTTCTAAATCTACAAACCTGTCAACCCATACAGTTCTTCGCCGTATTCTTGTACAGGGAAATTGAGTTTTCAGGTCCATACGGCGTCCAGCTGTTTCAATACGGGCTAAGAAATGTCTATTTGTTTGTGTTTCTCCCCTGTGACGGGACTTTGTCGGATGAACGTTGAGATTTATAAGGACACGGAGTGACCAATAAGTTCTGAATTGGTCCGTAATAAGGTAGGGCACTGATAAGGGGTTGACAGGTATGAATCTATAGCATTCAACTCGTTATTGACACATTTTTATTCGATCTTCATGCAGCGTCTCACTGCCCTGTGCCTACCATGCCAAAAGGACGACAGTGCAGCAGGATTCATCATTGTACTGTACTTCTATGCTCCTCGCCTTAATCGACCCACACAGAGCAGCCGTGGTGAAATATGGTGAAAAACCCCCATGAGCGGCCCTCATAACGGAGTGAATCGCCAAAGGGCTGTAGATTTGCACTTGTAATTGTAAGCGTATCAAATGTTGGGGCTGTCGCCAATGATCTGTACTCGCAGCCAACAGCCGTAACATCGTCTCCCTTATTCTATGGTTCTTTCGGTAAAGTCACGTAGATATAAAAAAATAATAATGAAAAATAAAAATAAAGTTATTAAAAAGTGATTTTACCGATTAAAAAGTGATTTTACCGAAATAACCATAGAATATGAATTAATTCTAGATTTGAAGCTTTCGTGACTGCAAGGATTCATATTCTTAGGTTTTTTCGGTAAAGTCACGTAGGTAAAACATCACCTGATGACGGAGACTTGTGTTGCCTCCGAAACGTCGTGATTTTTGTTTTATTTTATTTTTATTAATTTTGATGTTTTACCTACGTGACTTTACCGAAAAAACCTAAGAATATAGAATATGAATTCCTGCAGTCACGAAAGTTTTAAGTCAAAATCTCTCCCTTACCACAATTATTATGTTGCAAATATGCAAATGACCCTAAAACTTTTTCATAAACTGTCACTGAAAATTGTAAATGTCCATCCGCAACGTGACCTTAGACCGAACAGCTTTAAGAGGTTAAACGCCTCTAAATCTGCCATTATTTGCTGTTTTTTCCAGGATGTTTCTGTTGCGCGTCGTCGCTTTAAGATGTTCTCTGTTCATATTTTGTTTGTTGCGGTTGCACCCGACTCAAGAGCCGCATGGCTCACAGGGCTACACCTAATAAATGAAACTTGAAATGAAACTTGAAAATTATCGTTAGAGGCGGGGGGGGGGGGGGTGTGGACAGGTGACGTCACGTCTCACCTGTGGCTCTGTGACGTCACTCGCCCCGCCTCCTTCGCTGTCGCCAGGGTCCGAGCCCGCACGGGTGGCGAGCCCACGTGACGTCACGGCCGGGGCGCGCGCCAGTAGCCCACGTGACGCTGCAAGGGCGCGCGACCCCGCGAGCTCACCACGTGACGTCACGGCCGGGGCGCGCGCCAACAGCCCACGTGACGCTGCAAGGGCGCGCGACCCCGCGAGCCCCCCACGTGGCGTCACGGCGAGCGCGCCGAGCTGCGGGCGAAGCGGAGCGGAGGCGAGTGCCGCGCGGGCTGCGCCCCCCCAGCTCATCCCCAACCCCCCCCTCCGCCCCCCTCCAAGGGCGAGCGGGCGCGGTAACGACGGGAGAGTTGCGGCTGAATCCGTCCGCGCTGTGCCGCTAAAAGGTTGTCACTGCAGAGTAAAGAACGCGCGGCACCCGCTCGAGAGAGTGCGAGAGAGGCAACGGGCGCGCGCACGCAACTTGCGTTGGTGCCTGAGCCCAGACGCGCGGTTTGACGCGGACCCTCCCCTCGCGTCTCAGAAGTTCGAGGTCCCCGGTGACGTCATTTGGCGGTTCGAGTGGCCGTCGCACGTTGCGTGACGTCATCGCTCGACGGCGTCGACTCTCGATTCCCAGGCGTTCGGTGTGAGCGATTCGCTGTCGCGATTCTGGAATCGATGGCGATTCGTCTCCCGTGGGCTGTTCCTGCGGCCGTGATGGCCACGGCCCCTTTCGTGCCAGGCTAGGTGCACCTTGAGGCCGTCACATGCCTTCTGGGACGGTGTATCTGTGTGAGATAGAGGGCGTCGCGGTGGCTAAGAGATGTTAACTTCCTCGCCTGGTATACGGGAGGACGTAGGTTCGATCCCGACCCTGACGCCTGCTGTTTATTTGTAGTTTGCGTGTCTCTCTCTGTAGAGATGTTAACTACCTCGCCTGGTATACAGGAGGTCGTGGGTTCAATCCCGACCCTGACGCCAGCTGTATATGTGGAGTTTGCGTGTCTCTCTCTGTAGAGATGTTAACTACCTCGCCTGGTATACAGGAGGTCGTGGGTTCAATCCCGACCCTGACGCCTGCTGTATATTTAGAGTTTGCGTGTCTCTCTCTGTAGAGATGTTAACTACCTCGCCTGGTATACAGGAGGTCGTGGGTTCAATCCCGACCCTGACGCCTGCTGTATATTTGGAGTTTGCGTGTCTCTCTCTGTAGAGATGTTAACTACCTCGCCTGGTATACAGGAGGTCGTGGGTTCAATCCCGACCCTGACGCCTGCTGCTGTATATGTGGAGTTCGCAGTGTGTCTCTCTCCCTGTGGTCGCGTGGATTTTTCTCCATGTCCTCCGGTTTTTCCTTCCACATTTAAAATCAACATCACGCGTTTAGTCGATTATCGATTAATTATTCAGGAGGGAGGGGACGCCAGATTTTCAAAAAACTCTGGATAATTAATCACTAAATAATTATTTAAAATAGATTATGTTTTTAGGTGTTATATGTTTTTTTATTCTTTACTTTATGAAATTGTCAGACATTAACATACAAATGGACAAAATAAACATTAAAAAGTGACTATTTACTGTATCGTACTTACCACTCCAATCTCGAAGACTACATGGGTTTATGTATATGAGCGCAGTATTATCATTGTACTAGCTGTACTACCCGGCTTCGCCCGGGTCTTGGATCCACGACGCCAGGCCGCCTTTGTCTCCCCAGTGGCGATGTTCATACGCCACAGCAGTTACTCGTTTTGAGGCTGAGTCGACCTAGGGGAGGCCCAGGACGGGTTCAAATAATCGTCACCGGTGGTGGCCGTGAGCGGAAATGGAACTCGGGTCGCCGGGTTCGTAGCGTGGCGCGCTAACCACGACACTACAATGCGTTACGCTTCCGTTGTAGGATTTGTGTGAGGCGCGCCGATCCGCTGTAGGGTTTTAGTGAGGCGCGCCGATCCGTTGTAGGGTTTTAGTGAGGCGCCGATCCGTTGTAGGGTTTTAGTGAGGCGCGCCGATCCGTTGTAGGGTTTTAGTGAGGCGCGCCGATCCGTTGTAGGATTTGTGTGAGGCGCGCCGATCCGCTGTAGGGTTTTAGCGAGGCGCGCCGATCCGTTGTAGGATTTGTGTGAGGCGCGCCGATCCGCTGTAGGGTTTTAGTGAGGCGTGCCGATCCGTTGTAGGGTTTGTGTGAGGCGCGCCGATCCGTTGTAGGGTTTTAGTGAGGCGCGCCGATCCGTTGTAGGGTTTTAGTGAGGCGCGCCGATCCCCCGCGATACAATAATACTGTGTAATTGCTATAATTTTATGATTTACCGACCCTATAATAGTAATTGCACACATTGGGGTGGCGGTGGAGTGAAGAGGACGTGTAACTTTGATGAATTTACCTGAGAGTCGCGTGGTGGGTGTCGAGGCCTAGCACCGTGCAGAGCCTCCGGCCTCGCCTGATTTTCCCACCCGGTTGAGGCTGGGTACGGGTGCCGTTCCCCCCCCCCCCCGCGCTACAATAATACTGTCTAATCGCTATAATTTAATAATCGACCGACCCTATAATAGTAATTGCACACATTGTGGTGGGGGGGGAGTGAAGAGGACGTGAAACTTTGTGTTAATGCGTGCGCCTATTTTTAACGGGAATAAAAAATGGCGTCCACCCCGCCGCGAAGGCGTCGCTACCCGTTGTCAGGGGCAACCGCCGTCCAATGAAAGCGGCGAAGGGGTCGCTACCCGTTGACAGGGGCAACCGCCGTCCAATGAAAGTGCGTATGGTCCGGCGACACACAGACACACACACAGACAGACAGATTCACGATTTTATATATATAGATGTAGTGTATAATATGTATATATGTGACACTGAAATCGAGCATAGCTACTTTGTGTGTCACATGTGTCGTGTCTTCAAAAGTTACTCATACCGACACGCAACAAGTCACCTACTTACACTTTATTCACCTATTCTTGCACCAGTTGTAGGCACTCCTATAACTATACGGTCACTTATGGTTAACTTCTCCCTACTCTTATCTACCTTCCGCCTCCCTTATCCTGCGCTCAGCAGCTCCGCACACAGCGTCTCCGCACACAACGTCTCCGCACACAGCGTCTCACACACAGCGTCTCCGCACACAGCGTCTCCGCACACAGCGTTTCCACACACAGCGTCTCACACACAGTGCCTTCGCACACAGCGTCTCCGCACAGCGTCTCACACACAGCGTCTCACACACAGCGTCTCACACACACCGTCTCCGCACATAGCGTCTCCGCACACAGCGTCTCACACACAGCGTCTCACACACAGCGTCTCCTCACACAGCGTCTCACACACAGCGTCTCACACACAGCGTCTCACACACAGCGTCTCACACACAGCGTCTCCGCACACAGCGTCTCCGCACACATCAACTCTACACCTCCACCGCTGCCCTCACGCTCCCTCAGACCTGCTCACCAGTCTGTCCCGGGTGAGGGGATCACCATCACCCGCCCGGCGACAGCGTAAGGGTTGAGGTTCCTTTGGCGGCTGCGGCGAGATGTCTTCACACTTGGTCCCCGGCAACAACTCCCCCGCTCCGCTCACGCACACGCCCTTATATACATTCCTCTGCTAATTATCCGAGACCTCTCATGCGTCTCTTTAAGCTGTCGCCAGGCTAGCGCCTGTCGGCCCATCAACCATCTCACGTCTCCCTTGCAGCACCTCCGGTCTCAGCGTGCACAACCGGTCGACTGCGTTTGCACCTGTGTAATGCCGATCGGTGGGGTGGGCGTCACCGCCTCAGCCTCTAAGCCAATCGGGTAACAGGAACTATCGAGGTTAAAGTTCAAGGGCGGAGCCCAAGGGTGCTAGTGGGGTACCATCTACCACCTGATGACGGAGACTTGTGTTGCCTCCGAAACGTCGTGATTTATTATTTTATTTCTATTATTATTTCTTTTAGATTCTTAATTTTTACCTACGTGACTTTACCGAAAAAAACCTAAGAGTGTGAATCCTTGCAGTCACGAAAGCTTCAAATCTAGAACCATCTACAGAGTTTGTGAGGGGGTGTGGCGAGAGGCGGGGTCTGGGTGATGCGGGAAGGGGTTATAAGGAAAAGCCGGAAGGGACTCAGGGTCAGTGAGGAAGGTCTGGAAGCGTGGCCACGTCTCGGGACGGGCTCCTAGCGCACCCGTCTGCCAGCGGTGCGCGGGAGCGGGAGAGAGCGGAGAGAGCGACGCGCGCGGGACACCAGTTCACGCTGTGCAACGCGGGGCGAAGGAACAATGTGGAAGAACGCGGAGCTGTCCAGCACGAGAACAAATAAATAAAGAAGACACAGTCGATTGTCGTCGAGCTGATTTATTACACCTGCATTGCCCCTTACAACTGGCGGTTTGTACGTGCAAACCTCACGCTGCACCTGATTGTCCTCAGTTTCCCTCGGTTAACTGTGCGCACCGCGTATTTCACTCCTCTACACGTGCACACGGTGGCGATAGCTGGACTGGGCCACAGCCTTTGGAGCGGTTTTGTCGGATTGGCCCGGGACAGCCGGATAATGTTGGAAGCAGCTGGATAATCGATGATAAACTATTGATCTGCTTTACATTTTCACGTGACAAAGCCGCTTCGTTGAGCTATCATCTGTGGTAGCCAGGTCACTTCTGACAGCTCAGTGGGCCTTAAGTGGTAAATAAATAAATAATCTTTAGTTTTTGGTTTAGTGTTGCCCCCTTGCATATATGGGTTTTCTCCAGGAGCTCGTTTTCTCCTACATAAACACTAATCTAGTTACAACTCCCCAATATAGAGAGGATCCCAGAGCTTGGGCATTTGCTGGCACCGGCTCTCCGCTTGGCTGCTGCTGAATTCCCACTCGTCTGTGGTTCCTGCTCGCTCCTCTCAAGTCGTTCTCTCGCTTCAAGAGCGAGTGAGTTAATAACTGCGGCGCGTTACGAGTTGAAGTTCTTTTCTGCTGCAGTTGGAATTAGTGGTCAGTCGGCTTTGTTAGCGTGGCACCCAAGCTATGGAATGCCTTGCCACTTGAAATCAGGCAGTCGGTAGACATTTAAGTCTGCTTTGAAAACCCATCTATTTTTAAAGTGGCCTACCCTGTATAGTTTGGTCAGTTGGCCTGTCTTTGTTTTTGTTTCCTGCTTTTCATGCATTGTGCATTGGGAACCTAGGATGGAATGTGCATTGTACATTTGAACTATATTTTTCACATTCTTGCGTCTCTTCCCCCAAACAGTATCCTGATTCTTCTACTATCGATGTTGCATCACGAGACGTCAGTATCCATTCTGTACTTTAACACAGCATTGCAACCTCCCTGTATTTAACACATTCCTGCGGAGGGAGCTGGTAGGAACGTTGGGTTGCTTGGTCAATGGCCAGGGTCAACGGAGGCGTGGTGTATTCCACAAATATGCCCGACTGTGAGGGCGGGCACAAGCCGGCGTGAGTAGGTTAAACGTTGAGTTTTATAAGGGCACCACGGAGTGACCAGCCCCTCCCCACCCAGCCCCACCCCTCCCAGCCCCACTCCTCCCACCCAGCCCCACCCTCCCCACCCAGCCCCTCCCCACCCTCCCCTCCCCACCCAGCCGCTCCCTCCCCAACCAGCCCCTCCCTGCACGACGGACGGACACAATAATCCCCTGTGAGCTGGTCTAACCAGGAGGTTCCAACCAGTAAAAATGTATGTGTAGCTATGGAATTGACAGCAAGGGCGTTGCGGTGGCGAGATGTTAACTACCTCGCCTGGTATACAGGAGGTCGTGGGTTCGATTCCGACCCTGACGCCTGCTGTATATTTGGTCACGTGGATTTTTCCCTGGGTCCTCTGGCTGCTATAAATTTCCACGTGATAAGCCACTTCGTTGAGCTGTCATTTGTAATAGCCAGGTCACGTCTGAAAAAGAGCTATACAGCTCAGTGGGCCTTACCTGGTAAAATATATTTTTTTAGTAAGTTGATTAAAGAGTGCTTCAAGAAAAGCCAACGTCCCTGTGTGTGTGAAGAAGCAGGTGATTTCCCAATACACTCCATTGGGTCCGATTCTGGTGTTCATAGTGGAAGTTTGTAGTGATATTTGGTCATAACAAAAAATCGAATTATCCCTCGGTGATCAAGAGCAATTGCCTTTCTACCAAAACGTGATTCAGGCCTGGCCACCTCTGACGAACAGCTCATATCTCAATGGGCTGTACCTGACAGAACATTACAGGTAGTCCTCTACTTACGATGGAGATGCGTTACGACGACCCCATCGTAAGTCAAAAATATCGTAAGTCGAAGATGGCCTAGCCTACCCAGGAGTCTTAAAGAATGGTGATCATTCAGCGAAACAGAGCAATGTACTTTACCGTACTGTATATACTATATACTGTATGTATTTATTAATTACAATACTGTATTGCACAGTGAAATGTAAAGTAAAAAAAAACAAGATAAATTCTTAGCCTACCTATATGAACTACAATTTAACAGAAAGTTTTTTCAGGAAACAATCCTATCTGCTATAAAAACTTTTAACCCAAAAATGAAGTCGCTAAAGCTACGTATCATACATGCATTGAACGTATCGTAACGTATCATATTGTACGGTACTCGCCAAGATTAGTACCTGGTACGCTGCTGCGTTTGCCTGCCGCGCGAAATTTTTTTATATTTTACAATTTTGTCGTATCGCCATCGTAAGATCGAAATATCGTAAGTCGGACCATCGTAACTCGGGGACTATCTGGACATCCATGAATGAGAGCAAATTATTCCTCTGCACTAATCACACCTCCGATTAGCACGGTTGGCTACATACGGTGCGAAATAAGTTCATCGCACATACACAAAGTTGCAAACCAGTTATCAACTTGAATGAGTTTTGGGCATTGTTAGAAAGTACACTTTATTGCGAAGAAAATGTCATCAACAATTAACTTGGCAATTTACACAAGACCTGAAATATCTTGAATTACAGAAGATTGACATCCCTTAGCCAAGAGCGATGCTGAAGCGTGGGAAGGTAACTAGGAAACACAGACACCATCGTGAAGCATGCACGGTAAAGCCACCGCCTCCGCTATAACCGCGCACGTGGCCGCATGACATTCTCGCCGAACCTTGTAAGCCACAGGCCCTGGGGGGCATGCATATGCGTGGATTAGCGCGCACGGTATGGACACCATAAACAGCGCACAATGACATGCTGATGGACAATCTACTTCGGTGGTACTGTACACCTAAATATGTTTTTAAACAGGGCACAACCACCTGATGAGACTCGAGGAAACGATAAAGAAACCAATGTTTTTTTATTTTACCAGGTAAGGCCCCGATTGAGCTGTGGTAGCTCTTTTAAGAAGCGACCTGGCCACAAATGATAGCTCAACGGAGTGGCTGGTCGTCACGTGGGAATTTATAGCAGCCAAATACTCCTTAAGCGCATGTTGATTCTAAATATGGAGGGGACAACCCTAGGACCTGGAGAAAAATCCACGCACCCACGGGGAGAGAGAGACATTTCGAGGCGAACAAAGCCTCACCAGGGTTTTCTATGACGCATTGCTATTAAAGAGCCCAATAATTTGGTATATTGAAATGTGATTTTATTGCAGAGGGTAAACAAGCTCCCTTTTTGTGACTTTATGTAAATATATATTGGTTTGAATAAAAGTGTTTGAGGAATTTGCTTTTCTCTTTGATGTGCATAACTATGCTGGGACTGCATCCGACAAACCATTGAACATACCTACATGCGTAGGTATGTACAACTTGATAACACTGTAATCAACTAAAAACTGACAGTGTGTATTGTTAGGGTGTTCATGAGGTTGCTTAATCTGTGGAACTGCCAGTGTCTCTGAGTTAGATGAGGCATACATATTATTTGCCTGTAAGAGACCACTTTATGTGCGTTTACACCACGTTTTTTTTATGGATTCTGTTTTTTATTCCTTAATATAATGCCATCGTGTTTTAGGCTCAGTTTATATTACAATTATTATGGCAGATTTAAAATCGTGTTTTTAGAGATATATATTAAAAAAAATTAGGATAATTTGTATATTGCGATTACAATTTGCTATCTATTTTTTTACGTCGCTTATTTATTGTTTATTATTGATTTATTTTTACCGTCACTTGTTGCGTATGTTGGAGGAAGCGGTGGTGTTGTTTTTTGTTGATGAAACACGATTCGAGAGCTCCTTGGCTCACAGAGTAATGCAAAATAAACTGAAACTTAATGGACAGCTGAAGAAAGCCAGTTTGGGTTCGGAAATATATATTTTTGCACGGACATCATTTGCCGTAGCAAGTGTAAAGCGTTCCAACCTCCCCCCCCCCCCAAATCTACGCTCAATTCGTCTGGTCAAATTCACCTTATGGCACGTGAATTTTTTATAAATGTAACTCAACAGAGTATCACTTAAAAATTGTACAATTTTTTTTCCATGCTGTCATTGTGGATTATAGGTAAATAATAATAGGTCTGCATCACCACATTAGAATTCCATCTTGGTTGATCTGCCTATAGGTTGTTTAATACTGCAGTGCGTTACCTCAAAATCCAATACGGCAACATTGCGAATGCTTTTGCACCATGTCGCTGGGTGATGGTGAAGGGACCCACCCCACAGTGTTCATGGAGACCTCTTGCCTACACGAGGCAATCCATACCCATTGTAATGAGCAGGCTAAATGGGGCACAGGAGGGCCAGAGAAAGATCGGCTTCATTTTATTTACCCGAAACCATGTTGGCGCTCACCCACTTAAACAGTAAGCTGCTCATTAGTGAAACAGACATGTGTCCGTTTATTTTGTAGATTTAAAAAAATGCATGTTCATCAGGATGTCATTGTACACGTACGGTAGCTGGGGACCTCGTAAGCGACTGCTTGGACCTGTCCATGAATTGGCAAGCCTCCCTCTTTCCAATGTGTTTTCGGGTCATACCATGTTCTTGTACCATGTTTGTTGTCCTTCCCCTGTACCTCCGATTAGCACGGTCGGCTAACACGTACACGTTCGGCTTCTTCGGGAGCTCTCGTGAAACTGAAGAAGCTTGCAAAAAACATCGGAGACATCGTGCCCGACAACGCGCGGTGCAACCATAAAAAAACACATCGAGAGAGGGCTACGAAGCACGATAAAAACGCGAAAACGCACGCAGCAGAACTCTCCGTCAGTAGGGCGGGGGCCCTCGCGGGCACCGTGCCGACCCCTTGGGCGCGTGGTGGCCGGGGGCCTCACAGGGGGCCCACGTCCCAC
This sequence comes from Lethenteron reissneri, assembly GCF_015708825.2. Lineage (NCBI taxonomy): Eukaryota > Metazoa > Chordata > Hyperoartia > Petromyzontiformes > Petromyzontidae > Lethenteron > Lethenteron reissneri. The sequence goes on from NC_083832.1 coordinate 2,745,673, forward strand.
CAATGCGTGGCGGCGAAGTGCGCCCGGCGCGTGCTGGAGCCGCAGTGGACCTCGCCCTTCTTCACGTGGTGCGACAGGAGGTCGTCCACGAAGGAGCAGCGCAGGCCGAGGGGCTCGAGCAGCGAGCACACGCTGGTCTCGAGGGCGCACTGCTCGTCGATGATCGGACCGAACGGCTTGGGGATGGCCAGCTCCTTGTTCAGCACCACCATGTTCACCTGCGAGTCGTGACACGCGCAAGAGGTGAATTTTCTTTCACGTGTGTCTGTTTAACTTCTTTAGCAGCGTATGTTGCCAACCGCGCTAATCCGATGAGTGTCTCACAGTTTATAACGGTTTGTTAGAAACGTCATTGCTGTGTTCACCTTTCCACAATAAAGAATACGACGTTTAGCCAATTCTGGCCGTCCCCTTATGATGCTAATTGTAATTATTGGCGAAACATTGTACTCATTGTGAACCCGAGGTTTGCCGCACAACATTGCAGCAGCAAAACAATGACGAGGGCGTCCACACGCACCACGTTGGAGAAGTAGGCCTCGGCCTTGCTCTTGTTGAGGAGGAAGAGCACGGGGAGGTCGATGATGTCCGCCTCCTCCAGGCCCAGCTCCCTCTTGAGCACGTCGCGGTTCCAGTCGATGCAGCGCTGCCACCACACACAGGACAGATAAACGGGGAGCCGGGGGATCGCGTCCCGTCAAGGCCGTGTGGCAGGTGCCTCCCCTACGCCGGCAAGCTGTTAACGGCGCTGTCTCCACCGCTGCGTACGTCCAGTGGTGGCTCGGTCGATGATTCCATCGATTAACAATCCGCCTCCCATAGGGTCCCATTTCTATCGAGATTTGAAGCTTTTGGGACTGCAGTAATCTCTCTGGTTCTTTCGGTAAAGTCACTGTGGTTTTCCCACCTGATGACGATTGCTTGTGTTGCAATCGAAACGTCGTGATACGGTTTTACGATATCACGCGGCCGCCCATTTCGGCCAATCGGAGCGGTCCCAAGTGGAGTCAGCCAACCTCAGCTTCTCCATCAACCCCTTAAGCCGCTATCCATCTTCTTAGCCAAAGGCAAGACATTTGATTCATTATTTATCCATTTTTCTATTAATATAAATGCTCTAATATGTTCCTATAACGTGTTTTTATTAAATATTATAACCTATGTTTTTAGGGTGAAAAAGATCAACTTCTGGTCGTCTTGGAAAAAATTAAGCCTTTAACGTGCATTTCCTATATTCGATTAATGATGATGTCAAGTAACGATGGTTTTCGTGGACCCAGTTAACATCGTTAACCGAGGGAGCATCGTATATCTGTACAGCGGCTGGGAGGGCAATCGCTCGTGATGATAGTATCGTCGCTCCGGTGTTTGTCAGCAGGCATGGAACATTCATTGACTTAAATTGATTCTTTCTGGGCAGTCGCCGCTGATTGAACCGGGTCCTCAAGTGTCGTGAGTTGATGGTCTCTGCATTAAATAAAATACCAAAAATACCGTCACGTTAAAGTTGGTTCTGGAATTCATTCGGATAACATTTCAGCTCTGGAAATTCAAAATGTTGGTTTGACTGTCATACCATGAATATTAGTCTGTCACAGAGGAAAGTGCTGCCCCCTACTGTGTGAATCGGAGGTCACTTGCCGGGATTTTCAGAACTAGTTCAATGCTATTCACTTCCATAGACACGAACGTTCGCACTGCTGTGCGAGAGCTCCTTTTTGGAACTTTATCTCGCGATTGAAAAAGAGCCTTTTAGCTCGTCGAATTCCTCCAGTACAAAGACATATTTTGATTCTGACGATGCCAAACGTGCAATCGGAATAAAATTGGGTAAATAGACCACAAATTAGAATGTTTTAAAAATCTGATTCTAACATTCACGAAGCGTGCATGCCGATTTTATTTATCAGAATATCTATCTTGGAGGAATCCGATGAGCTATAAAGCTCTTTTTCACAGATGTCCAGTAAGAGGGGTGGGGGTGAAGAACGTTAAAACAACGAATAGAAAACATGTTAATAGTGCAAAGTACAAGAAAGGTAAACAAATCACCCACATACAAATACAACTAAACCATCCCCATCCTACTAGGCAAAACACACTGAAGGTCGTCCTATTCAAAAAAACTAAAAAAACTTTTAAAATGTGACCAGGTAAGGCCCACTGAGCTATAATGCTCTTAAGTCACGGAGATAGGTTCAAAAATAATATTATTTAATATTATTTTTTTAACCTATCTAAGTGAACCTATCTACGTGACTTTACCGAAAGACCCAAAGAATATGAATTCCTGCAGTCACGAAAGCTTTAAGTCAAGATTTATGAAGCTCTTTTTCAGAAGCGACCTGGCCACAAATGATAGCTGAACAAAGTGGCCCATCATTTGTATCAGAAAAATAATGATTACATGATTTATTCTAATCGTGGAATTGTGCATCTAAAATTCGATTCCTTACAAGTTTATAAAAAATAATTGTTTGGAAAAAAATTGATGTGACCCTGCATGGGCGAGAACAGGTCGAGATGTTTCGAATGATACGTTGCAAACCGCTGCCGGGGTGGTGAGCGGGACACCTCACCTGCACGTAGGTGTTCTCCATCTTGAACTTTTCATCCACAAGGATCTCGCTGATCACCGCAGAGCCCTTACTTTTCAACACTGAGGGAACAACAAACGCACACACAAGAGGGCAGAGTCAGTCCTAGCTTATTCTCTCTCTTGGTGATTTGAGGATCTTCTCATTCACAATCCCGACGTTCTTTCTGCACAAAATTATGAGTGTGTGTGTGGCGGGTGGTGGTGTGCCTGTCTCCGTTTGGCAGCCGTAACGCAGCGGTGGGGCATTCCACATTCATACGAAGAGGCCGGTCTCTCCGTATGACGATCACTTTTAACGAGTCGAATTGACCCCGGCGACCAGGGTTTGAACTTCGCAACCTTCTGATTTTAAGTTTAGCGCTCTGCTAGAAATTAACTCGGCCAGCCGCAGAACAGTTGTCCCAGATAGACCCAAGTAGATGGTGGATATTGTAAAAATTTACCCTTTCCCATTCCGATGACGTACACGTGTACGTCACATGTACGTCGTCAGTTTTTATTTCAGTTTTTCTTCCAATTCCGTTCCGATGACGTACGATCTTGGGCACTGTGTACACGTAGGTACGCACACGTGTACATTCCGATGACGTACATGTACATCGTCTGAACGGAATTGGAAGAAAAACTAAAAATAACTTCATCGGTACGTCTTCAGGTCGAAGACGTACCGAGGCTCACACAAGGCCATGCGGGAGGGCGTGTGGCACAGTTTGGCGCCACCTTTCATAGAGTGCGGTCGTGTCACTACGGTTCTCTGCGGTGAGTAACAATGTATTTAAAAACAACGACGCATTCCGAGATTCAGCGATGAACGGGACCCACCCTGCACCTTGCAGATTTATTTTTGGCAACTCCGTCCCACCGCGCACATAAACGCCGTGACCCACCTGGCGTGGATCATTCTGTTGTCATGTCGTCCAAGCGCAGCAGCGAATGCGCAGAAGAAACAAAACTTTGAAACTTTGATTAGCGCATCGTGTAGACCTCGTCGAGAGTAATAGATTGCCGTGTCGTTCGCCTTCAACAGACATAAAATGATGTCGCAACGCAGTTTATGCGAGAGCCGGGGGCTTATGGGACCCCGGGGTCCCTCCTTAAGGTTCAATTGGTAAGTTTTATTAACTTCTGCACGAGTGCGTTGTTTGCGGATTAAACGCACATATATACGGTGGGGGAAGGCCTTCATCCAGTAGCGGGCTGGCAAAGGGCTGCTCGTCATTGCTCAATATTAAGAGTCCAATATCCGTAAACAAAAAAAGAAAATAGGTCAACAATCCGCTTTGCTCTACTGCCACGCACTCTGCAGCTCGTATTCCTGCAGGTCAAGAGGAGTTTGTGCGTACCTTGAATTACTTTCGCACCGTACGTAGAGAGACCTTTAACTTATTCGAAGGGACACGGCGTGACCGGACAGAAACGCGCATTGGCGATGCTATCAGCGTGATTTTACATTTTCCTAGATGCCGATTTGCGCCACATCTCTGCTCGCTCACCCTCCGGGCGGCTCTCGAAGAGGCGCCTCTGGCCGTGTCCCTGCTGGAGCAGCTCCTTGAGGAGACGGAGACACGCGTCGGGACTCGCGAGCAGCAGGCGGAAGCCCTGTGGGTCGCACGGCGGCACCACAAGCACATCGCACACAACGACGACAACAACAACACAAACACGTAGAACACAACGACAATGAAAACATCACTCAAAGCACAACACAATGCACGGTAACACAAACACGTCGCACACAACGACGACAACAACAACATAAACACGTAGAACACAACGACAATAACAAAAACACATCACACACAACGACAACACAAACACATCACACACAATGATAACACAAACACATCACACACAATGATAACACAAACACATCACACACAATGACAACAACACAAACACATCGCACACAATGATAACGACAACACATCACACACAACGACAACAACACAAACACACCGCACACAACGACAACAACACAAACACATCACACACAACAACGACAACAACACAAACACATCACACACAACAACGACAACAACAACACAAACACGTCGCACACAACGACAACAACAACACATCGCACACAACAACAACAACAGCACACAGAGACAAAGATCGTTAGCAACTCCGCCGTTGGGCAGGGACCTCTCCCGGAACGTCTTCCACTCTTCACGATCTCTTTGCCACCTCCATGCAAATCTCATCTCATCCTGGGATTAAGGCGCGAGATAAATCTATAACAAGATCAAATCCTGCCGACTCATTTTGCTGGACCCTCCTGGACACGTTGTGAGGCTCAGGTTTTTCTGAATGCACGTTTTTTATTCTCTAACTTAATAACTAACAGCGCCCTGTCAACAAGCTGCAGGATGGAGGCCTCCTCACGGCGTGTCGCTCATACAGCAGAACCCCTCTTCACGACCACCCCTGTTAGCGACCAATTGCTTAGCCACTGGCCTCCATAGAGCCCAATGTGTAGTGTATAGTGTAGTGTATAGTAGTTTAGTGTTTTGTATAGTAGTATAGTGTATAGTGTAGTGTATTGTAGTGTAGAGTAGAACCCCTCTTCACGACCACCCCTGTTAGCGACCAATCGCTTATCGACCGGCTTCCATAGAGCCCAATGTGTAGTGTAGAGTGTAGTGTATACTAGTGTAGTGTATAGTAGTGTAGTGTATACTAGTGTATAGTAGTGTAGTGTATAGTAGTGTAGTGCCTGCATAGAGCCCAATGTGTTTGCTTACTAACCTTTCCCCTGTTAACGACGGGCTCTTGTAGGTACAGTAAATATTAAGTAATGCATTTATTTACGACGTTTCTTTTAATATTACGTGGTTTATAATGTTTGTTAGTATCTTCATGTATTCATATCCATTGTTTTAATAACAGTAAAGTACTTTTTTGGGTGAAAATGTGTAACTTTTGATGCTAGCGGAACGAAATAAGCCTTTAACATGTATTCCTTTGCTCTCTAACAACCAAATCACTTAATGACCGGGTTCATGGTGCCAATCACCGTCGTTAAGAGGAGGAGGTTCTACTGCAGTCCATGGTGCCGGTCAGTGTGACTTGTGAAGGCGGTGCCCAGGATCAGGTCGGACATCACTCGCCACTCATGTTTGCCGTGGTCACAAATAAAGCTCCTGCCCACCCGTTTCACAGTCCAGTGCGTTATTTTGTAACTAATTTTAACCATTTATTTTTTATTTTACCAGGTAAGGAGGCCCACTGAGCTGTCTAACATTTTTTCAAAAGCGACCTTGCCACCACAAATGATAGCTGATCGAAGTGGCTCATCACGTGGACATTTATGGCAGCCAAATACACGAAGCGCGTGTTTATAAAGTTCGTTAGCGAGTGCGTTGCCGCTCCACCCCAATCTGCTAATATCTAGTTTGCAATGTAGGATGATTAATGAAGAAAACAGAAAATAATGGTATGATTTTCCGGATTTTGCCGAGTCTGGCTTTCCATTGCTGCAAGTTGTTTGCGCGCAAGTGTACACAACACGTACATTGGCTCCTTGAGCCACTGGCCCAGAAATGTTTTCTCCATACCACCGATCGTGGCAAATGCTTACAATGACTTTCGCGAATATATTTTATTTCGAGATCACGAATATGCATGGCAGCAGAGCCTCCGTGATGGCTTTTGATGAGAGCGTTTGGTTTAAGAAGGATAAGGTTATGCTGCACAGAGAGAATATCTTTTTGGGAAGAAACAAAACATAATTATTCGATAAGAAATTCAACGGCAAGTGTGTCTATGAAACGGATGGTAATACACGCGAAGCTTTCCGTCTGCGGTGGAGACTGCCCACGGTGAACGCCGGGCAGCGTTTGGCAACCCCCGAGCGGTGCCAACCGAGGTGCGAGCATCCTCGGCTCGTGTCGCCGCGCCCACCTTGCGGTCGGGCGCCGGCACGAAGCTCATGAACTCGTCCACGTGGCCCACGGAGAGCCAGTCGCTGTAGAGCTCCACGGGCGCCTGCACCTGCTGCGCGAACAGGAACTCGCGCACGGTACGAGCCATGTTGCGCCCCATCTCTGCGCTGTGGGAGGTGGGGGGGTGGGATTCACACCGGCCGACGCACGGGTTGAGGCGTTCCGTGAATTGTTCCATCGCAGGACTGCGAGAGATGGTGGGGGGCACTCGGCGATGCCTTCATCCAGCAGTGGAATGGAGCGTGGCTGGTGAGCAATGTGCCGTTGCTCACGTGGGGAAGGCGCTGCCGATGATGATGCGACCGAGTGGGTATTTCTTGCCCCTGACGACGACGGGGGGAGACACCTCGAGGTTTCCGAACGAGTCGAGGCTGTTCACAGCGTCCTTGTAGGCGCATCGTGTCACGTAGCCAAAGTCGGGCCCCTGCAACGGCACGTGGTTAGGTTACCCCGACAGGCAGCGTGAGGAAATAATTTGTTCTAACTCGATGTTTATAACCCCATAGGAAACAATATTTTGAAATAATATTTTTTTATGGTGGTTCACCCTCTGAATAAATATATACAATAGACTTTCGATTGTCCACGTGCAGTTTATCCGATATGCGGATTAACCGCGCACCTGGGATTTTGACATAAATAAATAAAAACTCACGGATTTTACCTGAAGGACAAATTAATAATCTAAAAATAGTTTTCCATTGTTTATATTGGAAATGTTTATTACAAGTCATATGCTTTAACCGAACAAATACATTGCTCCAGTTAATCAGAAATCCACATCGCCTCTACAGTACAGTAGTTGCAATATCTTTACAACAGTGGGTGGCGGAGTTTGGTTGATGTTGATTGACGTGGCTCTGCTGCTATCCACTGAGTGGGCTGAGTCTTCTGTGCAGGAGCAGAAAAGTGTTATTATCACTCAGCACATTGGTCGATCGTACATTTTCGTTCATCTATTTTCTTAACTCATAGAGATCCAGGGGAAATTGATATTTTTTGATTATCCGTAATTTTGAATTATTCGCGGCCATCCTCTCCATCATTAGAGAGGTTAATCGAGAGTCTACTGTGTATGTATATTAATATTTTCTCTCCCTTATGTGTTGTAACAAAGTCATATTTTTTTCATAATAGAGGTGTTTTTGGTTAGATCGTTTAAATATATAAATGTGTCGTTAAACCTGCCACCACCCGCCACAGCCAACTAGTAAGGGTTGTCACGTAAACACAACGTGGCCAATTCGTCACGAGTACAGCACAACGGTGTGTTGGAGAGCCAAGCCACAACATTTACAATCCGAGTACAACTTTTTGCCAGTAATTACAACTGACTTCATCAGGTGACAGCCACATTTATGGAGAAGTCCACCTGTTTCGTTTCTTATATAAAGGCGTAGATGTGGTGACCACACTTCTGCGCTCTTGTGCAAAGTAGGGGGAGGATTCATGAATCAATATACATTATGCATGCGCATTATGCGAGCCCATTGATCTTATCCTTCCTGTCCATTGTGTGTACTAAAATAGCCGTACCAAAATTTAAACAATGTATTATTTGATGTTTCGCTTCCGATTCGCTAATCTTTCTTTGCTTGCATTGCATTTCACCTAAAGCCCTTAGTTTAAAGACCACTTTCCAAATATATTCGTGAAACGGTTGCCAATTTGCAGGATAGTTTAACGTTTTTGTCACCCGTTTGGTAAAAACGTAGTCCAAAACCAATGTAGCTTGACCAAGGCGAATTTTTATTTCATTATATTTATTTTTACATTTCTCTGTGCAGCAATTGGTTGTTATTGTGTTTATAGACCTGTGCGCATTTGTATTACACGCTAAACGCTGAGATGTAATGGCATGTGACGTGCGGTAACGATATTAAATGATGATGACAATGATGATAATGATGATGACGATGACGATCATGGCTTCAATTCATCCCTGGTCTGTCTTGGTCAGATACCAAAGAAATTGTCTTCACCCAGTACACCACATCAAGTGTTCCTCTTGCTCTACGGCTGTGGCTACTAGTCGTGCACGACTTCCCCGGTCTACAAGCGACCCCCGAAAATAATCGGTCAGAAATTCAGCCCAGATGATGACGACGAGGATGACGACGATGATGTAAGTTGATCGACGGGCTGCCCTGGTTTTTCTGCGGTGTTGGCGGCTGGCTTAAGGGGGGGCGGCGGCGCGCGGCGAGCAGTCACCATGATGCGCAGGGGGATGTCCTTGAGTTCGCGATTCCGGGGAGAATCGAACACCACGGGGAGCACGCGGTTGGGAGACTCGCAGTAGCCGAACTCCATCTGGTCCTGCTCACGTGACACAGATCCCCCATTGTTCATGCACCGCACCTCCCATTAGCGCGGTTGGCTCCGTGTTACATTGAGGGTAATATACGTAGTAAAAAGACAGAAAAAATATATGGCAGAACATATACGAGATAGACAATACGGTGAAGTCAATCTGAAAATGACATACAAATTACCGCATTCTCCATTTAAAAGGACGCTCCAAACTTGGGGGGGGGGGGGTAATTTAAAAAAAAAGTATGTTATTAATAATCAGTATCGTACTATGGAGAACAGTCTTCCAGAATGTGGTGATGAATGTGCTGCTTTATTAAATAGGAAGAGGTGTCTTCTGGTAAATGATTATACTGGTAGGAACCTCCTGGTTACACCAGCCCACAGAGGATTATTGTGTTCGTCCGTCCGTCGTGCATCCAAAAATGGGAGGGGTGGGGCTGGGTGGGGAGGGGAGGGTGGGGCTGGGTGGGGAGGGTGGGGCTGGGTGGAGAAGGGCTGGTTACCCCGTGGTGCCCTTAAACGTTTAACCTACTCACACCGGCTTGTGCCCCCCCTACAGTCGGCCATATTTGCGGAATACACCACACCGCCGTTGACCCTGTCCATTGACCGAGCAACCCAACATTCCTACCAGCTCCCTCCGCAGGAATGTGTTCAATGGCCGTTAGCGCCTTCTGTCCTCTGGGTGATTGTGAATTGCGATCAAGAACCATCTTTCGGAAAAGAGGATTCTGAACTAGATTAAAACACCTCTTCTGGAAGACGATCTATGTGCATCCTCCAGATTATGTGCCCAGAACTTTTGATTTAAAATAAAGGGGGAAAAAAAGTGTGAGAATATGGTTGTTATTTATTTTTAATATATATCACACACACACACCTGAATTTTGAGAATGTATTAGATATCTGGAGGTGCAAGTTGTTACCTGTCGACAGTATTCTCTCATTATTCCCGACAAGGGATACGTTCCAGAGACGCTCGTGATTAGCAAGTTTCCTAGACAATGATATTGGCTCTCCGAATATCGTGCACGCAATGTATGCAGATGCTTGTAAAGGTTCAAGAAGCTCTCACTATCTCTTGATCTCATCACTTTATCTCATCACTTTATCATCTTCTTGGTTCTTTCGGTAAAGTCACGTAGAAGGGAAATAATAAAATAATAATAATAATAAAACATAATAAAATACAATTCTCACTGACGTTTCGGCCACAACGACAAGCAGCCGTCCTCAGGTGAAGAACAGGTCTGTCGGAAAGACAGCGTCATGAGAATTGTATTTATTGTGTTTATTTTTATTATTTTATTATTTCCCTTCTACGTGACTTTACCGAAAGAACCAAGAAGATGAATCCCTGCAGTCACGAAAGCTTTAAATCGGAACTTTATCATCTATTTATCTTATCACTTTCTCTCTCATCACTTTATCTCTCATCACTTCATCTCATCGCTTTATGTCATCTATTTATCTCATCACTTTGTCTCTCATCACTTGATCTCATCACTTTATCTCATCACTTTATCATCTATTTATCTTATCACTTTCTCTCTCATCACTTTATCTCATCACTTTCTCTCTCATCACTTTATGTCATCATTTTCTTTCAGTCTCTCTCGATGCAGCCGTGCAGAGTTCCAGATGCGATTCGCCGACAGCCAAAATCTTGGAGCACAAGTTCGTGAATTAACGAGGAAGACACATTACTTCTTATCCACTTGGCAGGAGCATTGCACTTTGCGGAGCGATCGAAGCGGTGACTAATCAAAAAGGCGAGCGCCGAAAGATGCGAACGGACGCTACCTGCATCCAGATGTCGTTCTCATACGTGTCCAGGATGATGGCCTTACACTTGCCCTTTTCCGCGACCTTTCGCATCTCCTTCACGAACGCGGTGTTGTTGCCGACCCTGCACGAGAGAAGCGCTGGTGAGGAGCGGCGGTCGGCACGGACAGCAACGGTGAGCCGTGACGGCCCGATCCTGTTCCTGTGCGTACGGTACGTTGAACTTCTTTCGCACTGCACGCAGCCAACTGCGCTAATCGTAGGTGCTGATGCGAAGTCGACACTGAACTGCCAGGTCTGCAATTGGCGTAACGCTTCTCTGCAGTCTACTTCTGGGTGCCCTCCCCATCACATGTTTTATTTTAAATGCCTGGTCTTTTCCCCCAATGTTATCCCCATTGTGGTACCAGTGTTACGTAGTGAGACGAAAGTATCCATTCAGAATGCACGCAGCGAGTGCAATCCTTCGCAAACGAGAATGGACCAAGGAAGTGGATATCACAGAGCTACCTCTGAGAGGGGTGTAGCAGAGGGCAGCATTTGCCCACCCAAACCCTGCGATGTGAGAATAGTGTTCATCACATGACAGTCGAACTGATATTTCTGAAAGCGAGATGCACAAGAGATAGAGATGAGAGAGAGAGCTGTAGATAGGAAGTACATATGAGTGGTCAGTAATAACATCTGTACATATGATATATTAATGTCACGTGGTCCAGCCGGTACACAGAAACTTGATTTTTAACTGTTCCCAGTTTTAACTTTTAAATTTTACCAAGGTAAGCGATATAGTTGTTTTTCAGAAGCGACCTGGCCACAAATGTATTTACCACCTTATAATGTATTTAACAATGCTGAGGGGTTGTTTCTCTTCCTGTTCTCATGCCCAGTTGTCCTGCGCGCGATTGACCCGCGGCATGCACTGTGGGCGCAGTCTCCAGCTGCATGGGCGCCACGGTGGTGGGATGTTAACTACCTCGCCTTGTATACAGGAGGTCGTGGGTTCGATCCCGACCCTGACGCCTGCTGTATATTTGGAGTTTGTGTGTTCTATCTCCCCGTGGTCACGTGGATATTTCCCCAGGTCCTCTGGTTTTTCCCTCCGCGTTTAGAATCGACATCACGTGTTTATAAAAGTATTTGGCTGCTACAAATGTCCACATGATGATCAGCGACTTCGCTGAGCTGTTATTTGCGGTGACCAGGTCGCTTCTGAAAAAGAAGCTATGTAGCTCAGTGGTGGGGCCTTACCTGGTTAAAATAAAAAATAAAAAAATAGCTTAAGCCTGATGAGGCTGGTTGTAATTACCAGCGAAACGTCATACTCGAATTGTAAATGTTGTGGGTTTACTCTCCAACTTACCGCAGAACGAGTAGCGAATCGCAATATTTTATTTGTGTCGAGTGGTGGCAGGTTTAACGACACATTTATATTTCCGCGATCTACCCCAAAAAAAACTCTTATTACGGATAATATTGGTCGCAAAATCCCTACTACTACTACGTGTTAAACCAGTGTATAGCTTAGCCCCCCCTGGACGGCGCGTTACGCACTTGCACATGATGACCTGCAGCGCCGGCTGTGTGTTAGGGGTCATGATCCACGGCGCGACGCGGAACACCGCGCTGTCGGTGAAGATTGGCAGTGCTGACCGTGTCCTGAGCGGGAGGAGAGACAAGGCAACAGTCGTCGGGGGGGGCCCTCGCTCACATCGCCCAGGGGGTGGTTGAAGGACCTTCCTCTTTATGAGGGCCGGATTTTTGAAATACCTTTGATGGGCCAAATGTTATTATGTACACCGACCACACCGATATAAATAGTACGCTGCCGATAGATGAACGCTCTTACCGCATGCTGAGTTTCAAGCAAAGGATTTTACGTAATATTTAAACAATTTTTTTTCAAGAGTGATGATTACTTTTGAAAATTGGTACGCAAGAAAGGGTTTAGAAATGAACAGCCTACCACTTAAGATTGGTAGGACTGACAAGGAGGAGATCTTTGCTGACATTAAACTCTGATCAGACTCGGACTACGTATTGGCTGCATACCTAGTACTACGCAAAAGACAACAGGTGACTAACATTCCAAGCACTCTGTTGTTGCCAGGTTGAAAATATTCCCTCCTCAGTGCCCGATTTGTGCAGCTAAGAGGCTTGCAGTGATGAATGAGCATTATTTGTGGCCTGTTTTGAAGTGTTAGACTTCATGTGGCTGCGGGCCATATGACATGAACTTGAGGGCCATATGTAGCCCATATGAGCCAACTGAGCTAATTGGAGGTGCGTAAGGACAACAAATTAAGCACAAAGAACAGTTCTAAACAAATTCGTTTTCAATCTAGATTTAAAAGTGCCTCGCTCCAGTGGCTTCCTATTATCGGAAGAGCATTCCAGACGGCCGCAGAAGCGCAATGTGAAAGCGCGCGATGCTGCGGATGACCCGTCTTTGTTTGATGACCAGCTGCGAGGAATGACGTGCTGATGGTTTATGGTCCTTGACGAGAAAGATGGATGCACGGGGATAGACGCTGTCCGACTGCTGCTGCTGCTGCTGCTGGTCCTGCTTCCCACTCACCGGCAGGATGACCTGCAGGAGGCTGAGGTGGAAGTGAACGAATCCGTTGAAGTCGGCGTCCGGGAAGCTGAGCCCCTCCACGTAGAGGTTCACCTCTCCGCCACGACCCGGGTACTCGAACGAGTAGCTCGGCCTGCCCGGCCCCAGCGACTGATTCACCTCTCCGGCCCTGCTTGGGTCTAAAGCCAGCGAGGAGGCAGGGCCACAGGGCGGTGAGCACCGGTCCAGATATCACTTGCCACTGATGCGAACCACGTCCTCGAACGAAGGTTGTTGACGGACTCATAAGTGTGGTGTGCTTACAACTGCGCCACTGTTCACCGACAGATAAAGCATCGCGTGCACGAGACTGTTAACTTGCAGGGCTGTGACATGAAGGGTGAATATGAGGCCTGTAGGGATTCACATGGCCTTTTGCATTTTATTAAGATGTTGATCCTTATTGCATTGGAGTTGCACATATAACCTCTGGTGGCTGCGGTGTGTACGTAATGCGTGACAGTTTTGTTCATTGCATTATATTATTTGTTGTAACATCAGTGTACTAATTTGCATATACACATGTGCATGTACAGCCCTTATATAAATGCGAGATCATCAGCTCACTACACATAAGTACCCAGTTTAATCGTAGGTGGCTAAAACCCAAATTCGAACCCAGATTCTCAGCGGTGTCAGCTAGGTGCTTGGGATTTTATTTGAGATCTTGCCATCTGCATTGGAGAGGCGTGACACACTTGATGCATTAAATCAGCCAGTGGACTTACATGACCAGAAGCTTTTGCAAACGCTTGATTCGTAATACGTGCAAAAGGTGAGGATAGCTGAATAGCGGGCATGGCTATCCAAGTAGTGGGTGGGGCCACCTGAGTAGTGGGTGGGGCCACCTGAGTAGTGGGTGGGGCCACCTGAGTAGTGGGCGGGGGCTACCTGAGTAGTGGGTGGGGCTACCTGAGTAGTGGGTGGGGTCACCTGAGTAGTGGGTGGGGCCACCTGAGTAGTGGGTGGGGCCACCTGAGTAGTGGGCGGGGCTACGTGAGTAGTGGGTGGGGCCACCTGAGTAGTGGGTGGAGCTACCTGAGTAGTGGGTGGGGCCACCTGAGTAGTGGCTGGACCCACCTGAGTAGTGGGTGGGGCCACCTGAGTAGTGGGTGGGGCCACCTGAGTAGTGGGCGGGGCTACCTGAGTAGTGGGTGGGGCTACCTGAGTAGTGGGTGGGGCTACCTGAGTAGTGGGTGGGGCCACCTAAGTAGTGGGTGGAGCTACCTGAGTAGTGGGTGGGGCTACCTAAGTAGTGGGTGGGGCCACCTGAGTAGTGGGTGGGGTCACCTGAGTAGTGGGTGGGGCCACCTGAGTAGTGGGTGGGGCCACCTGAGTAGTGGGCGGGGCTACCTGAGTAGTGGGTGGGGCTACCTGAGTAGTGGGTGGGGCTACCTGAGTAGTGGGTGGGGCCACCTGAGTAGTGGGTGGGGCCACCTGAGTAGTGGGTGGGGCCACCTGAGTAGTGGGTGGGGCCACCTGAGTAGTGGGTGGGGCTACCTGAGTAGTGGGTGGGGCTACCTGAGTAGTGGGCGGGGCTACCTGAGTAGTGGGCGGGGCTACCTGAGTAGTGGGCGGGGCTACCTGAGTAGTGGGTGGGGCTACCTGAGTAGTGGGTGGGGCTACCTGAGTAGTGGGCGGGGCTACCTGAGTAGTGGGTGGGGCCACCTGAGTAGTGGGCGGGGCTACCTGAGTAGTGGGCGGGGCTACCTGAGTAGTGGGTGGGGCTACCTGAGTAGTGGGTGGGGCCACCTGAGTAGTGGGCGGGGCTACCTGAGTAGTGGGTGGAGCTACCTGAGTAGTGGGTGGGGCCACCTGAGTAGTGGGTGGAGCTACCTGAGTAGTGGGTGGGGCTACCTGAGTAGTGGGCGGGGCCACATGAGTAGTGGGTGGGGCCACCTGAGTAGTGGGTGGGGCCACCTGAGTAGTGGGTGGGGCTACCTGAGTAGTGGGTGGGGCTACCAGAGGAGTGGGTAGGACTACCATAGGAGTGGGCTTTTAGGCGAAGCCAACCCCAGAAAGTGCCACTCACTGTGTGGGCAGGGCTAGTCAGTCGAGTGAGCGTGGCTATGGAATAGTAGGCAGAGCTAAGAAGGTGGCCAGCACACAACCGACATGTGCTCTGGATTGAACCTCCCAAACATTTGGTAGCTTTAACCCGCCCACGAGAACGGATTTCCAATCTATTTCAACCGTTGGCTCTACTGCTCACCTGCGTGTGGTAGAACGGATTTCCAATCTATTCCAACCATAGGCTCTACTGCTCACCTGCGTGTGGTAGAACGGATTTCCAATCTATCCCAACCGCTGGTTCCGCCACTCACCTGGCATGTGGAAGACGCCCACGTGCTTCCAGTCGGGGCTGTAGAGCTGCAGGCAAAACCCGTGGGGCAGTACGGCGGGACCGCGCGTGCGAACCACCATGGGAGCCATGTCCTTCAGGTCTGCGGGGCGGAGACGTGAAAACCCGCACGGTGAGGCACCCAAACCCCCAGCAGATGTTCGACAACGTGGTTCTTATATAACGGTAGTCATTCGTAACAGGGGAGAACTCTTCAAGAGTTGGTGGTCATCAAGACGGGGAAGTGCCAAGTGCAGCCCCCACGCAATAGAAAGCGACATTCGCTGTTAAGCATCCACGTACGGGTGTGTAACGCTTGCAAGCGTGTACGGGGTTGTCCAGATGTAGTGTGACCCCCATCCCCCCCGACCCCATTTAAGTCTCTAAAACGTAATGTTTATGAAATAAACTTCATTTAAAACAGAAATGAATATGCTAAGGAAAAACAAAATTGGAGGTCAATTAATTGGGGGTGACAAGGACATCGGGACCACCCTGTACGGTATAATTAAATGAAGACCCTTAAATCCTCTGACAGAGTAACAATACTAACGAAGAAGTAAATGTACTGACCAGGGATTTATAAGAGTTAAACAAATGCCGGTATCCATCCGAGGTATTTTGTTAGGTGCAACAAAAGAGCACGAAGCGATGAACATTCGTTGTGAACGCGCGTCATACGGCGCGGTTAAGAATTCTGAGCTTTCAAATCGACGTCGATCGAGATGGCAAGTCGATCGATGCGGCTTACCCGACTCGCCCTGCAGGATGTGGTCGTAGTTGTCCACCGCCCCCCCCTCGCTCTCCTGGTCGCAGTTCACGAGCAGCACGGCACCGTGTCCCTGGGGCCCCCACTCCCAGCTCCCCTACTCCGCACACACAAATATCAAAGATTCCCCCGTGTAGCCTGTAACAGACTGTTGGCGCAAGTTCTGTTCGCGAGCAGCACCTATGAAGGCCGGCACTGTGGCACACGAGGGGGTTGGGTGGCCAACACCACATCCGGCCGCCTTTGTCTCCCTAGTGGCGATGTTTACACATCGCACCTAGGTACTCATTTTAGGGTGAGTAGACCTAGGGGAGGTCAGATAATCGTCACTGGTGTTGGCCGTGAGCGGCAATCGAACTCGGGTCACCTGGTTCGTAGCGCAGCGTAGCGCTAACCGCTACACTACCACTCCCCACACACACACACATACACGCATTATCACGTGTGTATGTATGTACGTACGTTCAACTTCTTTTGCACCGTACATATCCAACCGTGCTAATCGGAGGTGCCGGGAGTGGGGGAAAGGACAACAAACTAAACACAAAAAGCAGTTCTGAAGAAATTAGTTTTCAATTTAGTATAGTGGTGTCGCGTATGTCGTGTATTGTAGTAGAGTTTTATTGCCAGAAAGGGGAAACTCTATTCTCATTTTTTAATTCCTTTATGTAAGTTCACTTGCTTGCTTGCTTGCGCGCTTACGACCGTGCACATATTTCGGTCGTTTTTTAACCCACTTCCCGTGATCCAATCGAGCTGACATTTTGCACACAGACTCGTTGTGCGTGACAATTTATTTTCGTGAAAATGTTTTTCAAAATGTTCCACTTTTTAGGAAATGTTTTTTTCATATTTTATTTAAAATACCAATGTGATAAAAATGAAACTCTTACACAAGAAAAACAGAAATGAATAATAAAATAAAACCGATGCCTACGCATATAAAGGATTTATAGTGGAAAACTTAGTTTTTACGGGTTAATTTTTTCATGCTATGTTTCAGACAAACACTACTTTCATTTGCCTCTGTTTAAATTCGTGTATATTAAAGAACTGTCTAACAATATCCTTGCATGTTGGCTTTACACGTATTAACTGTGCTTTGTGCTACTTCGCCATTCGGGTAGCAAACGGTTGATCGATTACAATAAACGGTTGTGATCACTTTAACACGTAGGCTTTGTGATCACGATGCCATTTATTGATGACTATATCCTAGTGGCGGCTCCTGCAAATCTCTCAGGGGGGGGGCAAATGTCTGGATGATTGATAAGGATAAGGTCCACCCATGCAATGGATAAATTAACAGCTTAAGCATGTAAAGGCAACTTCACTACTTTAATATTAATGAAAAATAAAGTGACTCTTACAATACATCTTGTTTGTTTCTATACTCACTATTATTACAATCCACTCAGTATATTTTATTAAAGATTCCACTAGGTAGCGACAAATAATATTGTTGACTAGAACGTGCTTACGTATGATGACGTAAGCAGGTTAGTGCGAGCCCTCCCGGAAGCCATAGAGAATGCATTGCAGCGCCCGCCGTTCGAAAAAAAACATCTTTGAATGTAAGTCTATGGGAACACTCTGGGCGATTCTCAGCCAGAGTGAAATCGCCCAAAAAGGCGGTACTCTACAGAACGTGACATGACGCTGATTGGACTATATCCAGAGGCACAGTGACGGCTGAGATTGGTGGTGCGTCGCCCAATCGCCCTAATGAAGAAACCGCCCCTGACTATATCTCAGACTGAATTATAATGTGCATGTACTGTACGCAGCCCTTTGTCAATCCACTGCTGGATGAGAGCTCCCCCACATTGTGTGGGTCATGCGAATTGTTTTACCATACTTCACCACCCCGGTTCGTAAAGGCAGCGGACATAGACATTGGAGCATAGTACAGTACAACAATGGAATGTTGCTACACCGCCCTCTGCTGACAATGTAGCGCCACAGCCATTATGCTTGATGTAAATTATGTACCGTACGAATGTTACTTCTAGGCTAATTGAGCAAACGAAAATATACAAAGAAGAAATAACAATTTATACGCGTACAATACAAACGAGTGGGGTAAAAAGTAAGGCATTCAAAAATGTATTCTTGAATAGAATTGCGACGCTAAATCGTGACTATTCTTCTGCCACAACTTGACGGACGACGTTTCATCAAGTCATGGACTAGTCGTTAATCACTTCACGCCAATTATCTGTGATCCGAAATTATATTGTATTCATAATAAAGATTTTATGGGGTTAGATCGCGTAAATATATTGTGTCGTTAAACCCGCCACCACCTGACACAGCGAATTAGTAAGGCGTGTCCACGTGTTAAGCAAAGTTATACAAGCTCGCTGTCACTTTGAACCGTTATTTTATGTTAAACCGCTTCTTGCATAATTTCAATTGTTACGTTACCCGGCTGCTCAGGACGCTGTTGAAGTTTAACTAAACAACAACAACAAATAACATCAAGAAAACTTTCGCCCACATTAACCCCGATAAGCATTTGTGCTCATTCATTAAATTGCCAACTCCTAGACAAGCGATAAGTGCAGTCACCCCCCTGCCCCCTCTAGGCAACTTAGTGAGACTTGGCATTGAAGTGCGCGTGGCATATGGCTGATGCCCTGTCTCCTGTCAGCGTGCCAACAAAGCCCCGACCAGCGCTCTGCGTGTTACATAATCGGTGGCTGGCAGACTTTCGAGGCGAGCAGGTGCAGGTTCGCGTCTGCATTCTGAACGAGCGGTGGAGGAAAATCAACAAAAAATAACCCACAGCCGTCACGCATGCAATGCAATTATAACGCACCTTGTTTACTCTCTCTCTCTCTTCGTTAAACGGCGAAATAAATACATCAGATGAATTTTTTTTAGAGCACGTTTACGGCTTGGAAAACAAATGAGGCTGATACCAACGCACAAATGAAGGCGAGTTCCTAGACATCAAAATGCGCGATGGCCACCGTCAGTCCCTCTCAGTCATGCCTCGCATGTCACGCGACGTAGCCGTCACCAGACGTGGCCACAATGTTGTCTCCTTTTGGATTGGGGGGGGGTCTAAAACCAGGCCGTGTGCGGTTATAAACATACGAACACGTATGTTGAACTTGATTTGAAGCTTTCGTGACTGCAGGAATCCATACTCTTTGGTTATTTCGGTAAAGTCACGTAGGTAGAAATACAATCAAATAAATCACGACGTTTCGATCGCAACACAAGCAATCTTCATCAGGTGACTAACAGCTTCAAATCAAGATTGAATCCATCTCTACGGGGAGGTTTCCACCCATCTCTTAGCCACCTGATGACGACCGCTTGTGTTGCGATCGAAGCGTCGTGATTTGTTTTATTTTATTTCTACCTACGCGACTTTACCGAAAGAACCAAAGAGTATGTTGAACTTCTGTGACACCGTACGTAGCCGACCGTGCTAATCGGAGAATGGAGACGACGCGCGTGCAGGTGGTGCAGCCTATGAAGGTGGGATGTGGGTGTGGGGGGGGGGCAAGTGATGGCGGTTGGCTGGGGGGCCCTGACACGGCCGGCTATCAACGTAGGCACCTTTGGCATTTACGGAGGGTGGCGGCACATTGTTGGGAATCGAGAGGAGTTGGTGGTGGGCAGCGTCACACAGCTCCATCGGTCGGTGGCTAAAGTGTGATGTGAAGTGTTGACGCGACAACAGGTCGCCTCGGCCCGCATCGTTGGAGATGCGCTCGCTCGTGCCAGACACGACATGGCCACGCGGAGACGTGAGGCCAGTGCCGGTTTATCCCAGTAACAAACGTAGCTAACATATAATTCTAGATTTGAAGCTTTCGTGACTGCAAGGATTCATACTCTTAGTTTTTTCGGTAAAGTCACGTAGGTAAAAAATTAAATTAAAATTAATAAAAATAAAATTTAAATAATAAATTTTATTAATTTTAATTTCATTTTTTACCGAAAAAACTAAGAGTAGCTACATATGCTACGGGCCCCGCACGTTCAAGGGCCCCGCTCTAAATATTTTCAAGCAATCAATTCCGGTTCAGTGATTCTGCACTGAAGCGGAATTTGGGTGGTGGTGGTGATGGCAGTGGCAGAACACGGCAGAGGGGGGGGGTCGTTCCATTGCTTGCGCCAGGGCCCACGCCGACCGAACCCACGCTGCTGTGACCGGAGGCCTACCTTTTTGGGGTTGTTGTGTTCCACAATGCCATCCCGGTCGGCGTCCACATCCAGAGAGAGGCCTGCAACAGCGGAGGCGCAATCCCACCGTGGTCAGAAAGAAGCCGTATTGGAAACACGGAAAGTGCAAACTCCGCGTGGCGCGAATTGCCAGCATCGCGATGGCGTTGGACTAATTTTGTTGGATTTTATCAACGCTCCCGACAAACACCTGATCAGCGAGACGACAACCGCCAATATCGCACTGCCTGGTTTCCACAACACAGCTCATCGGTGACCCCCACCACTGCCCCGCTTCCATCCACCACAAAGATCAATGTCGTCGTGTGAGTGGGTGAATCGGTGGGTGGGTGTACTATCTGCAATTCACCAACTCTCAGACAAAGCACTTAAATGGCTACATCGCTTAGAAGTGCAACTCTAAAAAGTCGCTCCTCATTGACCGTGCAAAATAATCATTATCATCATCATCACTGCGGTCAGGCAGCATCAAGTCATCATGGATAGCACCCGTGAGTGTTCCATCGTTTCTTGCAAAATAGCCACTAGAAATAACCCAAACTTGTACCCCTACAGCCCCCTATTTGTCAATCCACTGCTGGATTCGAGTCTCCTCACACCGCGTGGTTGGTGCGAGTCAGTGAAGCAATGGAGACCCTGGCAGCCCGATCAGATATCGCTCGCGACTTAAGTTAGCCGCCACCAGAAATCAAACTCAGATCGCAGAGCGCTAAGCCACCTGCACTACCGCTCCAAACCTTTGGTAATGACAGCATGGTAAATGGAAATAACGTGGATCTGAAACATGACAATGTAATCAATACCACTGTAATGAAGCCACGAAGGAAGGGCAAATAGATATTTCCAAACGTGAATACGCAGATCGGAGTCGGCATTGAAACCGCAACTCTGAGCGCCCAGCATTTGCCGGGAGCATGGCAAGTCACTCCGTCATAATATAACATTTACAATTATAAGATAATTACATGTGCGCACATCTCGCAATATTTTAGGAAGTAAAAACGTGTTTAATGATGGACATACTCGTCCAGAGTTTGGGTGTTCATGAATAAAATGCTGTTGGTCACCAGAACTCGGGTAGAGCAATAGGCCGATAGACTAAATATATTTGATAGACTGTAGCGATACAGAATGGAAAGGGTACATATGGAAACCAGACATCATATTGCCCGTTAAAGTCACTCGTGGTCTCAAAAATTACACGTCGCGAGACAAGACGGCGGCCAGTGACTCAGTCTAACAACAGTGACAGCCAAAGAATCTTTTCACAAAAACCAGAACTATCTAAAGAATCTTTTCACAAAAACCAGAACTATCTCGGCGAAACCGAGCTTTTGGGATCTTTACATCAGGTGGCCAGGTAGCTCAGCGATTAGTCCACCCATCGCACCATTGCAGACCATTTTCACTTTAAACGTAAACCACGCAAATCCTCCTCCGGCTTGCTTAACTCAAACCCCTCCTAAAGCAGACGGCAATATCTGAGATAAAATCCCACGCACTGAGCAGATGCTTGGCGGCGTTATGCAACGACGTGGTTTGTCTGGCTTCGTTAGCATTCACGATTTCACGGGCGACTGCTTTTCCTGCCAGACGCAGTTTGTGCCCCCCCCCCCCCCTTTGCCTCCCGTCGCCTGCCGCAGGGGCCTCAGCCCAGTGCCCGTTCGTGCAAAAGGAAAAGTCAAATCCCAACTTGAAAAACATTCCTGTGCCACATTGCGACGCAGTGTGCGCGCCCCGCCAGTTCCAATCAACCTGCGGTGCAATGCCTGGCAGCGTTCGAAGCGAGCATCTCGGCGTGTGCGTGGCACAGGCCCTGTTTGTCAATCCACCGCTGGATAAGGGCACATCCGAACCCAAGTTGCCATCCCCGCACCTCCGAGTAGCACGGTTTGGCTGCGTACGGTGCGAAAGAAGATCAGTACGCGCCAGCAAACCTTCGGCGCAAGAGGCAGAGTCAGCGGCCCCACCCCCCTTCACCAACCCACACGTGGCCATCGTGGAGGAAGGATTGGCAAGTAAACCCCACGAACCCACGCAGCGTGGGGTAGGCACCTCATTCAGCAGTGGATTAAGAAAAAGGGCAATTTTTTGTCGCGAACGTTCGGAACAAGATTTGTGAAAACGAGGGGTGATGTTTATGGGAGTGCGAGGGATGGCAGTTGCTCACCGATGGCCGTCAAATAGAGCTGAGCCTTTGCAAGGGCCTGGTCCGCATTTTTCCATAAAATGTAATGGACAGCTGAAAAACAATGGAGAAAAAAAACGAGACAAGTTTCATCACTACGCAGTCAATAATATCAGCCAGCGATCTTATCCAGTCACGACTCGCGCGGGCATCCAACGCAGCGAACGGCCCTGGCTCCCGCAGACGAGCCGAATCGCAGCTCTCCATCTCCTCAGCGGACTCCCGATGAGATAGTTTTGTTTCTCCTTCGGTCGCCACTCTTCGTTGTTAGCCTCGACTACCGTCCACCATCACAAACATTCACATGCCATTCGCATACATTTTATATAAAAACATTTTATATCAGTGCGAACATTTGCGTAATGAGCGTAAGAGTACATTTTAAACAAAGCATCCTCGATCTCTCTCTCTAGCGTATATGGAAAGTCTGTGCACATCACCCATCCACGTTTAAGTCTGTGCGCCGTGCGATAACTTCGGGAGTTAAGCGACTAATACTGCTCAGTCAACATCTCTACTGGGAGAGATAGAGACACGCAATCTCCAAATATACAGCAGGCGTCAGGGTCGGGATTGAACCCACGACCTCCTGTAGACCAGGTGAGGGAGTTAACATCTCAACATCGAACCCACGACCTCCTGTAGACCAGGCGAGGGAGTTAACATCTCAACATCGAACCCACGACCTCCTGTAGACCAGGTGAGGGAGTTAACATCTCAACATCGAACCCACGACCTCCTGTAGACCGGGCGAGGGAGTTAACATCTCAACATCGAACCCACGACCTCCTGTAGACCAGGTGAGGGAGTTAACATCTCCTAGCCACCGTGTCGGAGCGCCACACAAACAAGGAGTGAGAGGGGGGCGGGGGGGGGGCATGACACAGTCAATGTTAATTAAACTGGAGACAAATGTTAAACGCCAAACAGAATGGGCAGCACGATGTTCCGCTCCGGTCCCTCGTGCATCCTTCGAAATTGAAATGAACAACTGCCACTGCTGTCAAATATTGCAGCAACATTTTTGGCTCGATTACAGCGTTCCCTCGTTATCCGCGGGTGACACGTTCCAGAGCTGCTCATGAATATTAAATTTCGCGGAGAATGATATTGGCCTACGAAAACGTATTTGCTTTAATGAATTAGCATAAATAAATACATTAGTTATTAAATACATGAACATTATCAATACACACTTTTTTTATGCAGTTGTAGTCAACATGAAGTAAATACAAATGGATATTAAAGTATGAAATAATACTTTATAAAAGAACTTATTCTTTATCTCATCACTTTATCTCGAAAGACCCAAATAATATTTATCTCATCACTTTATCTCCTATCACTTTATCTCCTATCACTTTATCTCCCATCACTTTATCTCCTATCACTTTATCTCCCATCACTTTATCTCCCATCACTTTATCTCCCATCACTTTATCTCTCATCACTTTATCTCTCATCACTTTATCTCCCATCACTTTATCTCTCTGATCACTTTATCTCCCATCACTTTATCTCCCATCACTTTATCTCCTCACTTATCTCTCACTTTATCTCCCATCACTTTATCTCCATCACTTATCTTCAGCACTTTATCTCCCATCACTTTATCTCCCATCACTTTATCTCTCGTCACTTTATCTCTCATCACTTTATCTCTCATCACTTTATATCTCATCACTTTATCTCTCGTCACTTTATCTCTCGTCACTTTATCTCTCGTCACTTTATCTCTCATCACTTTATCTCATCACTGTCTCACTCTCTCTCTCTCTCTCTTGGTAGTAGTCCTGTAGAGTTCCAGATGTGATTCGCAGACAGCCAAAATCGCGGATAGCAAGTCCGTGAATAACGAGGGAATACTCTTTATTAATTTAGAAGACGGTGGCTGAGTCGGGAGAACCCCCCCCCCCCCACTCTGGACTGAACTTTCTCCAAATTCAAAATTTTGTTTAAATTATACAGACGGCTGTTCCCACCACAGAGTCTGCTGCCAGAGGCAGGATCTAGAAGAAGAAGAATGCAATCAAACGCGGGCTTTCTGGGACGCTGCCCAGCATTCTGCCAGGGATGAGTTTAATGAAATTAAACTTGTTGGGTCGCATTTGTCACGCACCGACAACGTTCGCTCCAACTCGGCGTTTCGCTTAAATTTTAGTTCCCAACGATGATATATATCCCCATTGTGTCTTTAGATGTCTACAAGCGTAACGTCGAATTATTCTGCCCTGCAGCCCCCCCCGCCCCCTCCCCCGTTAACGCACAACAGCCATGCAGTCACGCGCTTGCTTGTATGTGGCGTGCAACACCGAGGGCTTTACGACGAATGCCAGTGCAACGTCTCCGATCTGATACACGAGACTTAACAAATTGCCACGGTCGTCACCATCAGCAGTAATAATAATAATAGTTTAATTTGTAACGCGCGCAAATTTGCAGACGTAGTGGCCGCAACTCAGAGGCGCGGAGCCAAGCTCAGAGTCAATCCACTCCTTGCGTGAAGGCATCGCCAAGCCGTCGGTCACAATCTCTGTGCGGTCCCTGCGTCGTAGCGATTCCATCGAACGCTCCCGCACACGAGGTGTTTTGCGTCGCTCACATCTCCGCCGTGGAATTCAGATTGCCCACGTTCTCTCCCTTGGCTGCCGGGGGATTCCCGCTATTGGGACCCCCCCCCCCCCCACCGCCTTCCGCTGCAATAAGTGGCACCACGTGGAAGGGTAGAGAGGGTTTAACACCTCCCCACAATTGGCAGACGAGCAGAGCAACGAGTGATTTTATTATCAAACTTGATCTGGATAAAGGCCATGCCGAGCCGTTGCCAGCCTCACTGAGTCTCGAGACAATTTTTAATGGTAGGGAATGGATGCAATTGTGCTGGTGGTTGAAATAGTTACAGGAAAGGTCAATAAACAAATTACCAAAGATCCCCCGTATATAGCCTTACCATACTTTTTGGGACAAGTGCTGCTAGCGAGCACCTATGAAGGCCGGTACAACACACGAGGGGGTGGGCGGCCAGCACCACGCCCGGCCGCCTTTGTCTCCTGCGTGGCAATGTTTATACACCACACCAGGTACTCATTTGAGGCTGAATCGACCTAGGGGAGGCCTAGGATCAGTTCAGATAATCGTCACCGGTGATGGCCGTGAACGCGAATTGAACTCGGGATGCCGAGTTCGTAGCGCTGCGCACTTATCACTGCGCCACCGTTCCCCGCGAATTGACGAACGCACACACAACAACAACGGCCATTCACCACTAAGTAGTGGTGACGTCACTACGGCGCCTGTGCCAGGCCAGGTGCACTTTGAGGCCACGCGAAGTGTCGAAGGTTCGCTGGACAGACCCACGGTGCCACGGGTTGCCCGACTGAGATGACTCTCAGACGCAGCAGCCGTGCGACCTGCAATGTGCGCGCGCGCGTGCGTCACGCCCTCACCTTCTTGTCGCCGATCTCCTGGCTGGGCGTGAGCACCTGCGCGTGCACCTGGGTCCCCACGGCCACGCGGCCGTGTGGCTCGGGCTGGGCCACGCCGGTCGGCGTGTTCACCCAGCACGTCACGTCGGCGCTGGCGCTCACCGAGAAGGTCACGGCGCCAGGCGGTGCCAACCTGTGAGCGGGCGGACGGGAGCAATGTCAAAGGCGTCCACGCGAGCAGCCTCTCACGATGTGTAACGCAGCGACGGG
Organism: Lethenteron reissneri; assembly: GCF_015708825.2. Classification (NCBI taxonomy): domain Eukaryota; kingdom Metazoa; phylum Chordata; class Hyperoartia; order Petromyzontiformes; family Petromyzontidae; genus Lethenteron; species Lethenteron reissneri. Next base: position 2,772,127 of record NC_083832.1, read on the forward strand.
GCTGGTGCGGCCCTGCGGTTTGCGCTGCTGAGAGAAGGGCCTCGGCTGGAGGGATCTCTTAGCAGAGCCCCTGTGGAGGGTGTTTTAGGCCTACTCTTCCGCGCCAGTCGAACGTCCCGTTAACAGGTGGGAGCACCCACACTTTATTCAAAATGCTATATTGGACAGACGGGGCGTAACATCAGTGTAAGACTAAAAGAACACCAAAGAAATATTAAATGATCTGAAACACAACTGTCGGCAGTGGCAGAACATGCTTGCCAACAGGGACACTCAATTTATTTTGATAACGTTGTCTTTTGTCAACGTGACACTTTTTTGCTGATTGGCCGTGTCGGGTGGTGGAGGGTTACGACACATTTATAAATAACGCGATCAAACCCAAAAACTTTATTATTAATAATATTGGTCGCGAAAGCCTACGTGTTAAACTAACCCACGCTTTACCCCGCCATACGCGACCTGCCAATTGGCTTAACCCGTATCGCGAGATCGAGCATATGAGACCAGACCTTTTTAAAGTGGGGACAAAATTGTCACTTTCACGAAAACTTCGTGACGCCAGGACAGCCTTTTGTGATGGAACTGGTACTGTCATGCCCAAACCAGGACATTTCGTAACTTTAGTTTATGTGAAGCGAAGTGTGATCTGGGAAAAAAATATCGAGAACCCATGTACATATATGATTAAATATATCCCATACGAACATCATTTTAACACTTTACAATGCACTCTGAATAGTTTCTTTACGTATCATTTCCCCACATATGGCTTCAAAATTGACTTATTTCGAATGTTTCACCCGCTACATCCACCTACTCTCAACAATAATCGGTTACTCCCCTTTACAGTGAGGTTCTGTGGGTTATCACGTGTCTCTTCCCGGACACCCCTCAAATCACCCATGGCCAGGTGACAATGTGCTCAAGCCACATGCCATCATGTGCTACAAAGAAGACAGCTGTCACGGGACCAGAAGGATATCATATTGCTAGCTAGGACAGGGGAGCAGCGGCGCACATTGATAGAGCGCTGCGATTTTAACCTGGCCACCAGGGTCCAATTCCATGAAAACGCACCTAATAGTTCAGATTCAGATATATCACAGGTGAGGGAAGGGGTGACGGAGATGCCTGGTGTATAACGACACGTTGGGTTGTTGAATTGCGGAGACTGCTGTCGTGTGGAATGGAGTCCATGAGTGGGTATGACGACCCATGGCACCGTGGGGGATATGGACACAGCTGGGAGAGTGGAGGAGGGGAGAGGCGGGGAGAGGTGAGAGGAGGGGAGAGGTGTGAGGGTAGGGGAGAGGCGAGGTGAGGTGAGGGGAGAGGGAGAGGAGGGGAGTGGTGATGGGAGAGCTGAGGGGAGCGGAGAGGAGCGGTGAGGTTAGGGGAGAAGAGAGGTGTGGTGAGGGGAGGTAAGGTGAGTGGAGGTGCGGGGAGAGCTGAGGGGAGGGAGAGGAGGGGAGAGGTGAGGGTAGTGGAGAGGTGAGGTGAGGTGAGGGGTGAGCTGAGGAGAGGGGAGAGGAGGGGGGAGCAGGGTAGAGGGGAGGTTAGGGGACAGCTGAGGGGAGGGGGGAGGTGAGGGGAGAGGGATCAGGAGAGAGGTGAGGCCGGACGTTAAGTGGAGAGGACAACCCCCTTACAGTGGACGTTCTACCTTCAAACGTCAGTTCCAGAACCTAATGGAATGATGATTCTCGAGTGGTACGGGTCGTGTGCGGCTAGTTAGTTCCAACTGGCCATTGCACGCATTCTGGGTCACCAGAAATGTCTCCTGGGGCTCATGTGAGTTTTGCGAATGTTGAGTTCAGTGTGTTCAGCTGTTGTGGTGTAAATGTGAAAACAGGATTTCTGCCCTCGGATTAGTTTGTGATAGCTGAAATATTCAAATGTCGTCCAGGAAATGTAGAATGAGAGTTTTACAAGGTGTGTTAAAATAGTCGCTACGTCAGATGAGAATTGTTTAATGTGTGAAGAGCCAAGACGAACTGTTTATTTGTTATTTTGCTTCAGGCTTCAAAGATCATTAGTTGGAGAAACAGCTATGCACCAACCTGATGTGCCTGCCTTGTTGATTTTTTACGTTCGACAATACCGCACAATTTCGGTTTATATATAGTATTAATTTGACGCTGTACAGAATCAGTGGGCAAATATCTTTACATTTTGAAGTGTCAAATCAACATACAACTGAAGCCGTCAACTATTGATGGCTAGGCACTTCCACCTCAAGTATTTTTTTACAAGATAAACATTGAAATCGCTGGATTTAATTTATTGCTGTCATAACCCCACTTGTCAAAAGTTTTTATGCAATCTCGATTTGAAGTTATGCAGCCTCCTGCCAGAGGCAGAGTGTCTTGAGAAATGCAAGCCTCAACCTTATATTGTCTGCACCAAGCCAGACATGCCCTCAGGCCCCCTTATGAATTATCAACACAAAACTTCTGAGTTGCAGTGATTAATTTGTCACTCGGTGTTTTCCGGAACACTGCTCTCAGGCTGGCTTGGAGTCGGGCTTATTGGCGTAAGGCACTACCACTCAAGTCTATGTATAATAAGTCCATATTATTGTACCCTACATTCATATAATCATATCAACAGGTTAATACATATTTATGAATGGACGTTCCACCGTTGTCAGCGCGTGGTTTTCATTAAACGCAACGTCAATCGAATTTCACGAAGACAAAACAAAGGCCGGATGCATGTGGCGTGCGGGACATTCCGGTTGAAATTAAGCCGTGACCGTAGAATAATTCTGGCTGATATAAAACAGACTGCATGAAATGGAATTGTGTAATATATGTAATTTGTTGTTTTATATATACAGAAAAGCCGTTTTAATGATACACCCTCATACAATCTTAACCTTTATTATGAATCTTACCATCTTCTCAACTGGAGATGAATTCATTATTGTCCAAGCGATTTCTCAACATTTTTACAACCAATCGATCGGTCTTAATTCTACGTTCCTAAAGCGGAGATAATCGGTGCACATTACGACGGGAGCGGTTAACAGGGGGCACGCAGCAACAAGGAATTAAACATAGAAAAACAGTCACGACCTCAGCGTTACAGAGATTTCGTGGGTGTGCATTGTGACCGGTGGGAGATGTGCAGATGTTCTGAAATTAACGTCGTTTTCTCCTTGATTTCCCCCCCCCTCTCCCCTATTAATTTTAGTAGGTTATCTATAGTGAATAAACCTGTATCGTGCAAATGTTGTGGACTACGTATGGTATAGTTGGGGCAATTGTTGTCAGGAGAAAGCGATGCAGCAAAATATATTGTTGGAACTCTACTATGCGCCAACACCGATGCTCCCTCCTTAACCGACTCGCACTGACAAGTGTGATGAAGTATGGTGAAATAAATGCCATGATCTGCACGCTGTGGTGAGGCCCTCGTCCAGCAGTGGATTGACAAAAGGGCTGTATGTGCATGTACCCCTTTCATGCAATTCGTCTGCCCGCATTGCTCCGCGAAACTTGCTCAAGGTGTTTTCGAGACACTTCTTGTCTTTGGAATGCGAATTTCATTTTGTCGACAGGTCGCCTCGTGTTTCTCGACGTTTGTTGTCACGCATTCAAGATTCCGTTTTGAGAATCCAGATCCGAATAAAAACAAATGAGCTACCTGGAAATGACGTGTTGAAAAGCTACGCATTTTTTGTGTGTGTGTGAAATGCCGATGAACATGTGAGGTAAACGTGTCAAGAAGGATGAAAACCATCGTTCGGTTGAGAATCAGGAGGCAGAATTGTGTGCGTAGCCACGGTTTACCAGTCTCTGCTTTAGATCACGTGAATTTCAAATTGGACAAATTAGCTTCCCACACCAACAGACCAGCCTCATGGCATTGACGGTCATGAAGACCACGAGATATGGTAGCAGGAGCTTGGAGAAGCCTCCGTTCACAAATAAATAAGGCCTGATTGCTAAATATTACGAAAATAAATGAAAGACTAAAGACCAAAACACTCCCATAAAAGTGGGTCATTACTTGTTTTTAACTAAATACTTGGATGAGCATTAATAAGCAACCCTATATCATAATTGTACACACACACAGCTCCGTGTGTCACTCACTGGTACTCACACAGCTCCATGTGTCACTCACTGGTACACACACACAGCTCCATGCGTCACTCACTGGTACACACACACAGCTCCACGCGTCACTCACTGGTACACACACAGCTTCATGTGTCACTCACTGGTACACACACAGCTCCATGCGTCACTCACTGGTACACACACACAGCTCCATGCGTCACTCACTGGTACACACACACAGCTCCATGTGCCACTCACTGGTACACACACACACAGCTCCATGTGTCACTCACTGGTACACACACACAGCTCCATGTGTCACTCACTGGTACACACACACAGCTCCATGTGTCACTCACTGGTACACACACACACAGCTCCATGTGTCACTCACTGGTACATGTCCATGACCAGCTCAGTGCCCAGGACGAAGACCTCTTCCAGGACCTTGTCCAGCTGCAGGTGGATTGTCCGAGTCGTGGCCATGTTGAGCACTGGGAAGATTCGATTGGCGACGTCGGCAGCGAGAGAGGTCAGCGACGGAGAGCAAGTGAGCGAAACAGTGGAGCAGCAGCAGCAGAGATGGAATGAGAGAGAGAGAAGCGTCGGAGGGAGCAGCTGTGAAGCGAGGACGGGGTGTGGTCGTGAACTCCCTCGTTTTAAAGGCTGCGGGCCACCTCGTCATACACGTGCGAGCTGAATGGCTGGAGCAGATTACACGCACAGACACTCTGGCCACTCATGAACATGTACAAGATCAGCAAGGTAATAATGCCTCGCTCCCAAATCTGTCCCCACATTTGATGGGTTTTTTTAAACCCATCATTTTAAAACCCCATTACTTTTCTTGGTGTTTCTAGATTTGAAGTTTTCGTAACTGCAAGGGTCCATACTCTTTGGCTTTTTCGGTAAAGTCACGTAGGCAAACTCCGGGACCTGTTTCGGCGTTAAGTTTCCTCGTCAGCAGATGCAGTCTCGCTTAAACCGACGCCGATGAACAACTGCCACACGTGAACAGGCAAGGGACCCGCTTCGTTCGGTATGGGTCCAGAGTTTCACCAGCGCTGGGTTCAAGCAAGCCCGCAGGCCGATGCCAACAGACCACTGGGGCAGTGGCGGCTCCTGCAAAATCTCTCAGGGGGGGTAAATGTCTGGATGATTGATAAGGATAAGGTCCACCCATGCAATGGATAAATTAACAGCTTAAGCATGTAAAGGCAACTTCACTTCTTTAATATTAATGAAAAATAAAGTGACTCTTACAATACATCTTGTTTGTTTCTATACTCACTATTAATACAATCCACTCAAGTTTATTTTATTAAAGATTCCACTAGGTGGCGACAAATTATATTGTTGGATGAAACGTGCTTACGTATGATGACGTAAGCACGTTAGGGCGAGCCCTCCCGGAAGCCATAGAGCATGCATTGCAGCGCCCGCCGTTCGAAAAAAAACATCTTTGAATGTAAGTCTATGGGGCCACTCGGGGCGATTCTCAGCCGGAGTGAAATCGCCCAAAAAGAGGCGGTACTCCACAGAACGTGACATGACGCTGATTGGACTATATCCAGAGGCACAGTGACGGCTAGCGTGACTCTGTGGTTGAATGACATTGGTGGTGCGTCGCCCAATCGCCCTAATGAAGAAACCGCCCCTGCACTGGGGTAACATCAAAACCGGCCCAGAGTTGGTGTCGAACCAATGCCGCTGGAGATCACGGACGCCCTGACTGATGGGATATACAACAACAAGAACTAAGAGAAAATAAATTAAATCACGACGTTTCGGACGCAACACAAGCAACCGTCGTGAGGTGTTGACTGCTCCAGCAAACACGCCTCAGTAATTTTGCTGGAGCAGTCAACACCTGATGACGGTGGCTTGTGTGGCTTCCGAAACGTCGTGATTTAATTTATTTTCTCTTTGTTGTTGTTGTTGTTGTATGTCCCATCAGTCCGGGCGTCCGTAATCTCCAGCGGCATTGGTTCGACACCAACTCTGGGCCGGTTTTGATGTTACCCCAGTGGTCTGTTGGCATCGGCCTTCAGGCTTGCTTGAACCCAGCGCTGGTGAAACTCTGGACCCATATCGAACGAAGCGGGTCCCTTGCCTGTTCACGTGTGGCAGTTGTTCATCGGCGTCGGTTCAAGCGAGACTGCATCTGCTGACGAGGAAACTGAACGCCGAAACAGATCCCGGAGTTTGCCTACGTGACTTTACCGAAAAAGCCAAAGAGTATGGACCCTTGCAGTTACGAAAACTTCAAATCTAGAAACACCAACAAAATGATGATGCGCTCCCAAAAGGCTGTGTGGGGGCCGTTGGTTTTGTGTAAAAAAAAAATTGACCTTTTTTTCGCGAAGGGACATAGACCTCAAGGAAACGTATTAGTAGGCTTTCGCGATCAATATTATCCATATTACAAGGGGGTTTTGGGGGGGTTAGATCGCATAAATTATCATGACCCCCCCCCCCTCCCTAATGGCCTTCACACGTGAGGTGCTCACAAGTAACGTCATCACATCTACCCCTCCATTTAAGGAACGAAACAGGAGGATTTCTTCACAAATTTGGCTGTCGCCTGATGATGTTGGTTGTAATTACCGGCGAAACGTCGTACTCGGATTATAAATGTTGTGTATTTACTTTACAACACACCGGTGTGCTGTACCAGTAACGAATTGGCATGTTCTGTTTACGTGACAAACATTTCTGATTGGCTGTGTCGGGTGGTGGCAGATTTAACGACACATTTATATTTACGCGATCTAACCCAAATATGACATTCAATTAAGGAAACGTATTGTCTGCGAATATGCTTCACACATTTTCTCCACAATGGCCCGAATTTATATAATGTCACGGTCAGTGCAAATACACAGCCCCCTTTGTCAACATGAGCGGTGAGCGATATCCATGAACGCCAAATCCCACAACAAACCCATTTCACCGGTACGCACTGACCAGCGTGACGAAGTATGGTCGAACAACCCCAATGAGTCGGCGTCGGAAGGCATTCACCCATCGGTGAGCTGACACACGGTTGTCAATTATTTTGACGCATTACTACTCGATAGCATTATTAATCGGACTGCCTGTGTCTCTGTGTGTCTATGTTGCGTGTTGTGGGGGCCGTTGGCCCCCGGGGTCCCTCCCGCCTGCATCCCCTATTCCGTTTAAGTTACCCCACCTCCCTATTACTCGCTACGGTTTTGCCGGCATTCGAATGCGACGCCACTACGGTTACAGCCTCGCGCCGCGCTCCCACGCTGCGAGCATACGTGCGCACATCATCGTCAATCAAACGCCGTGCTCGCAGTATAGCCCTGTGCGGCACGTTACCAATGCGCATCCGTGTCCGACATGTAACGAACGTATGCACACACACACACGCCGCTCCGTGCACTCCAACTCCACACCAACTACGCAAGTTATGATCGCGCACCTGTATCACACACGGAGTGAACACACGCGACACCCACTCTTGCGCCGCTCTGCGCAGCGCTCGCCGTCTGCTGGCCGCTTGCGTTATGATCGCGCACCTGGGGTACGCCTATTACGCACGCCGCGAGCTTACGCACACACAGTACCACACGCGTTCCCACACGCAACCCGCGCGCTCAGCTCCGCGCAGCGCTCACTCACGTGGCGAACCACTGTGCACACAGCGCACCCACACGCTCACACTGCACGACAAGATCACGCGAGACCACGCTTCGCTATTAATGATTTATTATATGCCACCTGCGAATTGATGTTGAATCAGTGAGTCGACGAGGCTGGCCTATTCCACTAAACCTGTACCTATTCCCTATTTATCGGCTATGATTCTAATTCCCCTTCTTACTCACTGTTAAGTGTCCACGGCGGTCCGCTGATCCTTGTGTTAACCGCGTGCCTCGGTGCGTCGCACGGACGTCCGGGTCGCTGGCTCGAGCTGCGTCTGGTCGCCTGGCGCTGGAGTAAGAGAGCGATTTCCCCTCTGCGCTCCTCTATTTATCCTCCCTACCTCCCAAAGGGGATGCTGCGCTGAACAATGGGCTCGTGCACCCCAAGCCCGCGCACGGCAGTCCCCAGGCGCTGTTGATATGCTAATCAGTGTGCTGCGTGCAAGGCGTAAATCCTAATTACTCCCTTACCCTTCCTACCAATGGGGCTTGCGCGCTCAAGCGCAATTATCCCAACCCTCCATGACTATGCGCAACAGCCCCTGTGACCCCGCTATTCATGCTGTCCCGTGCCTCCCCTGCTTGCCCCGTCGACTCGTGGGGGTGTGTGTGGGGGGAAATGCGCCTCAACCGCGGTGGCCGAATGCCCCACGCCGCGACCACACCATATTAAGGCCGGCAGCAGCGCCGCGGTACCACGTAGCACGGGGGAGGTCATCCAATTCCCTGATCGCCGGAAACCGTGAGAATTAATCCCGATAAGGGTCTCTCGGATAAAAACCGGTCGATCAGGTAACCTTCCCTTCCAGCTCTATGGGGGGGGGGGGGGGGGGGGATGCGTGCGGGTGTGTGCTTATGTGGGGCGGGTGATTGGGGGCAGTGCGGTGGGGGAAGCCGGGCGGCTCCCTGGCTCGGCAGAGCGGCCCCGTCGCTGTGGCACCACATAGCCCCCCGGGGTGCCAGTCCCCGTCCCGGGTTGACTTGAGCACCTCGCCTGGGTTGCCCCCACGAGGTATCGCCGCGGGGTCCGCGGGATTCGCCCGGCCCTTGTGGTTGGCCTCGGGGGTGGCGGCTCCGTCTCCTGGGGCTCCGGCGGGGGTCTCCTCCTCCATTCCAACGGCTCCCCTCGGCCTCTGGCACCTGCGGGCTGGGGAACAAACTCAGAGGCGGTGGGGTTTAAGGGTCGCCGTCCTCGTCGCCCCCGGCCCCGCCCGGGGCCCCTCGGAGCCCGGGGCTCCGTGGGGCCCATGTACTGCGCGAGGCCCCCGGGCACGGGGGGTGGGGGGACCCCGGGGTTTCGGGGTACTTGGACGGCGGGGCTCCCCCCTCGGGGGCTGCTCGCCACGGCTTCAGTCGGCGGATGTTGACCACCATCTCCCGGCCCCTCTCTCCTCCCTGAATCAGCACCGTCCATGGTGAGATCTGCCGTCTCACAATCCAGGGTCCTCGCCAGTAGGTGGTCAGCTTCCCCACCTGTCCGGCACCGACGCGGGGAGTGTACAGCCACACCTCGGAGCCCGCAGTGTAGAAGGGGGGCTCCATACGGGGTCGGGCGCCCTGCTCTTGCCGCTGGTGCGCGGCCTCTCCGTGCGGGCAGGCTCGGCCCCTGGCCCCTCGCAGGGTCTCCAGCAAGTGCTCCACGGGGTGGCTCCCTTCCTCCCGTTGCGGCGGAGGAACACCGAACAGCAGATCTGCGGGCAGGCGAGACTCGTGACCAAACATCATTAGGAACGGGGTCTGTCCTGTAGAGGTGTGAACGGCGGTGGTGTAGGCGAACAGGGCATAGGGAAGGTGTTCGTCCCAGTCCTGTTGATTCGCGGCCGCCATGCAATTAAGCTTCCCGGCCAGAGTCTGGTTCATCCTCTCTACCATCCCGTTCGCCTGGGGGTGATACGCCGTGGTTCGGTCCTTCTGGATCCCGAACTCTCGGCACAGCGCCTGAAATAATTCGGCCTCGAATTCACTACCCTGGTCGGTAATGACTCGTTCGGGGATCCCGCACTTAAGTACATAGTTTTCCACGAAGGCCCGGGCCACTACAAGGGCTGTTTTATCTGGGATAGCCACCGCCACGGGGTAGCGGGTGAAGTATTCCACCGCTACGAGAATATATCGGTTGCCCCGGTGGGATCGTGGAAAGGGCCCCTGCAGGTCGATTCCGACCAACTGATTCGTCCGACTGACTCGGAACGGCCTCAGGGGTACCTGGTACCTCGCCGGCTTTTGCCCACACTGCTGACAGGCCCGGCAGCCCTGCACCCAGGCGGCCACATCTTGTGCCAATTTGGGCCAGAGATACTGGCGACGCAGGGTCTCCCGGGTGCGCCGTTCCCCATCATGGCCCCCGAGTGGGTGGTCATGCACCAGCCGTAGCAGCTGGGGTCGCACCTGGGCAGGAACACAGATGCCCCCCGGCTGGCCGGCCTCGGTTAACTCCCGTACCACTCCGTTCCGCACACACAACCGGGCATACAAACCGCTCCAGGGTCCTGGTAGGGCGCTCTTTTCCTCCCGCAGTGCCGCCTCCACTGCCGCCAGATCCGGATCTCGCTGCTGGGTCTGTCTCAGCTGCTCGTCGTTTAGGCCCGGGAAGGCGCAGCCGACGTCCTCCTGGATCCGTCCGATCGGGTCCCGAGCCGCGGGTCCCGCGCTTGCCGGGCGGTCGACGGGATCCTCAGTGCCACCTGTGAGGGTTTCTGTGGCGCACACTGCACTCTCCCTCGCTGGGGGGGGGGTCAGTGGCCGCGGCCTCTCGGGGGTCCGTTGCCTGCCGGCAGCGTCCCCCCGTGAAACACGGGCAGGCCTCCTCCGCCCTCGTCTCGGCGTACACCGTGGGTCGCCTCGACAAGGCGTCCGCGTTTGCATGCGTCCGGCCAGCCCGATACTCGATTTGCAGGTTGTACTCCTGCAACTGCGCCAACCACCGGGCCATCTGCCCCCGCGGCTCCTTGAATGTAAGAAGAAACTGCAGAGCATAATGGTCAGTGCGTACGCGACATCTCCTGCCGTACAAATACGGCCGGAACTGCTTACATGCGAAAATCACGGCGTACAACTCTTGGCGGGTCACGCAATAGTTCAGCTCGGCCCCACTCAAGGTCCGGCTGGCGTACGCGATGACTCGTTCCGTCCCATCCTGTACCTGTGACAACACCGCGCCCAGCCCGCTGCTGCAGGCGTCGGTGTCCAAAATAAAATCGGTGGTAAAATCGGGGAAAGCAAGGGTGGGGGCGTGGGTGAGGTGGTCTTTGAGAGTGGTGAAGGCCGTCTGGCAGGCCCCCGTCCACTGATAGGGGTGCTTAGGGGAAGTGAGTTGGGTGAGGGGGCGTGCAATCTCGCTGAATCCCTTTACAAATCGACGATAATAGGTGGCAAGCCCCAAAAATGATCTGATCTCCGTCAGATTCCTTGGCCGTGGCCACTCCACTACGGCGCGCACCTTCTCCGGATCGGTGTGCACGCCTGCCTCGCTGACGCGATGCCCGAGGTACCCCACCTCGCGTTGTGCGATGTAACACTTACGTGGCTTGAGCTTGAGATGAGCCGCTCGCAGTCGCTGGAACACCTCTCGAAGCCTGGACCAATGCTCAGACAAAGATCTACTGAACACTATCACATCGTCCAAGTAAATCAGGCACTGTTCCCATTGCAAGCCCCGCATCACCAACTCCATCAGCCGCTGGAACGTCGCGGGCGCATTGGTGAGTCCGAACGGCAACACTCGAAACTCAAACAGGCCCATCGGGGTGGTGAATGCTGTTTTTGGCCGATCCTCCTCCGTCATCTCCACCTGCCAGTAACCGGATGCCAGATCGAGGGTGGAAAAATACCGCGCTCCTGCGAGACTGTCGAAGGTGTCGTCGATGCGAGGTATGGGGAAGGCATCGCCGAGCGTGACTGCGTTTAGTTTACGGTAATCGACGCAGAACCGGGTTGACCCATCCTTTTTCGTTACTAGTACCACCGGGGCTGACCAGGGGCTCGCCGAGGGCTGAATTATGTTATCGCGAAGCATGTCCCCAACTGCCTCTTTGATTTGGGCGCGTTCGGGTGCGCCCACTCGGTACGCAGGGAGTTTGATGGGTCGGGCTGCACCGGTGTCAATTTGATGCTTAACAAGGTCGGTCCGACCCACGTCCGAGTCGTGTTCGCTGAACACGTCGGCATACTCCCGCAGTAACTCGCGCAGCCGATCGGCCTCTCCCTTAGGTAAGTCCGCCCATGGTACATGTAACGCGTCGAGCAGGGGAACGACCTCGGCTCGGGGAGTCGGGCCGACTCGCCAGGCCAGGTCCTGCTCACCTTCAGGACGACCGGGGTCCTCAGCCCAGAGTGCGAACACCGAGTCGTTAGAGTGGCGTGCGTGCAGGGGGTGTACTGTGGCTATCGGGGTGCGCCGTCGCAGTATCGCGGGGGTATTGTGGGGGTTAAACATCCGCATAAACAATCGGTCCCCATCTGCGTTTACCAACGTGGCGGATCCCACAACCCCATACCGTTTTGCCAACTCCGGGTGAGGAGTTAGCATTACCTCCCCTGATGGTCGGAGCGCGGGGTCGGTGGGGGATGTTGCCACCGGCACCAGCATCTCGGTGAGCGGGCCGATGGTGACTGCCGTCGTCAGGATAGCGGCCACAGGTGCAAAGCGGCGGCGCGTTGGTTCTCGTCCCAGGAACGGTATCCGCTCGCCGTTGCTCTCCATGGTGGCGCATCGCTGGCGGGGTTGCACGTTGAGTCCCAACCGTTCCAGGAGGTCGGTGCCTGCGATACACTCGTGACACAATGCACTCGACACGTAGAACTCCTGCGTGCACACCTGGCTGCCTATGCGGACCTCTAGGGTGGCTCTTCCCAGCAGCCCCATTCCGGCTCCGCTCGCCGTGTGCAGCGCGCGGTCCGGTGCCTGCAGGTGACGCACGTCGACCCCGATCGCGCTGCAGTGCGCTGCGCTCACGAGCGAGGCCACCGCCCCCGTGTCCAGCAGGATTCGGGTACGCACTCCGTTTACCTCCCCTTCCACCAGCGACGTGGCCCCCGTGATCCCCGCCACCAGCTCCCGCAGCCAGTCGCCAGGAGTCACCGTTTCTGTGGGCGTTGTTGCTGGAACCTGTGTGGAGATCACTCGCTCGCCATTATTCTCACAGCTTGTTTGTGTCGGGGCTACGTCGATTTCACCCCCCGGTGGTCCCCTCTCTAGGGGGGCCTTAGTGTTTGACCTTAGCTCTTGTCTAGCTCGGGCGACCTGAGGACAGTCCCTCACTAGATGCCCTCGGCGATCGCACATATAACATGCCCGGGAAGGGGTGGCGGCTCCGTAGTGGGTCCCCTGCCCGCTCCCTCTCCCTGTACGCAGTTGTTCCAACTCGGACTCTAATTGGGATACCTTCCCGGCCAGCCCCCCTACTGTGGAGTGTAGCTCACCCATCTCAGACTGGATGGTCTTCATATTTTTATTTGCGTCCTCGCGTACCTGGTTTACCTGGCCGGAGACATCCTTTATACCCGTTTGTATACCGGCAACCCATCCCGGGGTTGTCTCGCGGGACACTGGAGGCTCTCTTTCCCGGCCCCTTACCTTCCTCGCGAGCTCCTGTTCCTCCTCCTCGTCTTCCGAGAGCAGGCTCGCAATGGCGCGCTCTCGTCCCAGCCCCCGGAGCTGCGCGCGTTCGCTGTGAATTCTTTCACACTTACGTGCGCGCTCGACAAGGGTGTTAAAGGGAAGACGTGGGCAGCTCATGTCTGGCTGCCACCACGCCGTGCGAGACAGGTACCGCTGGATTTTCTCGGCGGCCAGTTCCTCAATAACATCAGTTGCGTACCCCGGGCGTGCGATCTTTATTAACTCGCGCACATCCTCGGCGTAATCACGTAGATCTTCGCCAGGTTGGCGCCGGCGCGCCTCTAAGGCCGATTTTGCTTCCTCCTCGTCACGCGTGCCAAAGCGCTGATCGAGTCGGTGCATCAACTCCTCTAGCTGTGTCTGTGCGCTCGCGGGTAACGCTTCTACAAAATCGGCTGCCCGCCCATCAAGATTCATATTAAGTTGACGTACTGCCTGCGCGTCCGTCCATCCATTAATTTCCTTGGCCCCTAAGAGATTGCGGGCGAATGCCTTCCACGAAGGGGCCCCCCGGCCGGTAAATATTAGTCTTATTTTAGCGTGAGGTAACGCGGGGGTCCGTACCGCTTCTGACACCAATTTGTGGGGGCCGTTGGCCCCCGGGGTCCCTCCCGCCTGCATCCCCTATTCCGTTTAAGTTACCCCACCTCCCTATTACTCGCTACGGTTTTGCCGGCATTCGAATGCGACGCCACTACGGTTACAGCCTCGCGCCGCGCTCCCACGCTGCGAGCATACGTGCGCACATCATCGTCAATCAAACGCCGTGCTCGCAGTATAGCCCTGTGCGGCACGTTACCAATGCGCATCCGTGTCCGACATGTAACGAACGTATGCACACACACACACGCCGCTCCGTGCACTCCAACTCCACACCAACTACGCAAGTTATGATCGCGCACCTGTATCACACACGGAGTGAACACACGCGACACCCACTCTTGCGCCGCTCTGCGCAGCGCTCGCCGTCTGCTGGCCGCTTGCGTTATGATCGCGCACCTGGGGTACGCCTATTACGCACGCCGCGAGCTTACGCACACACAGTACCACACGCGTTCCCACACGCAACCCGCGCGCTCAGCTCCGCGCAGCGCTCACTCACGTGGCGAACCACTGTGCACACAGCGCACCCACACGCTCACACTGCACGACAAGATCACGCGAGACCACGCTTCGCTATTAATGATTTATTATATGCCACCTGCGAATTGATGTTGAATCAGTGAGTCGACGAGGCTGGCCTATTCCACTAAACCTGTACCTATTCCCTATTTATCGGCTATGATTCTAATTCCCCTTCTTACTCACTGTTAAGTGTCCACGGCGGTCCGCTGATCCTTGTGTTAACCGCGTGCCTCGGTGCGTCGCACGGACGTCCGGGTCGCTGGCTCGAGCTGCGTCTGGTCGCCTGGCGCTGGAGTAAGAGAGCGATTTCCCCTCTGCGCTCCTCTATTTATCCTCCCTACCTCCCAAAGGGGATGCTGCGCTGAACAATGGGCTCGTGCACCCCAAGCCCGCGCACGGCAGTCCCCAGGCGCTGTTGATATGCTAATCAGTGTGCTGCGTGCAAGGCGTAAATCCTAATTACTCCCTTACCCTTCCTACCAATGGGGCTTGCGCGCTCAAGCGCAATTATCCCAACCCTCCATGACTATGCGCAACAGCCCCTGTGACCCCGCTATTCATGCTGTCCCGTGCCTCCCCTGCTTGCCCCGTCGACTCGTGGGGGTGTGTGTGGGGGGAAATGCGCCTCAACCGCGGTGGCCGAATGCCCCACGCCGCGACCACACCATATTAAGGCCGGCAGCAGCGCCGCGGTACCACGTAGCACGGGGGAGGTCATCCAATTCCCTGATCGCCGGAAACCGTGAGAATTAATCCCGATAAGGGTCTCTCGGATAAAAACCGGTCGATCAGGTAACCTTCCCTTCCAGCTCTATGGGGGGGGGGGGGGGGGGGGGGATGCGTGCGGGTGTGTGCTTATGTGGGGCGGGTGATTGGGGGCAGTGCGGTGGGGGAAGCCGGGCGGCTCCCTGGCTCGGCAGAGCGGCCCCGTCGCTGTGGCACCACAGTGTCTCTCTCTCTGTGTGGCTCTGTGTTCTCTCTCTCTGCGTGTGTGTCTGTCTGTGTGTCTCTGTGTTGTGTGTCGCCCTCTGTGTGTCTATGTTGTGTGTCTCTCTCTGTGTGTCTATGTTGTGTGTCTGTCTGTGTGTCTGTGTTGTGTCTATGTTGTGTGTCTTTCTCTCTCTGTGTGTCTCTGTGTTGTCTCTCTCCATGCTTGTGTGTCTGTGTGTGTCTATGTTGTGTGTCTCTGTGTGTGTCTATGTTGTGTGTCTCTCTCTGTGTGTCTATGTTGTGTGTCTCTCTCTCTGTGTGTCTGTGTTGTGTGTCTCTCTCTGTGTGTCTGTGTTGTGTGTCTCTGTGTGTCTGTGTTGTCTCTCTCTCTCTCTCTGCTTGTGTGTCTGTGTGTGTATCTATGTTGTGTGTCTCTGTGTGTGTCTATGTTGTGTATGTCTCTCTGTGTGTGTCTCTGTGTTGTCTCTCTCTGCTTGTGTGTGTGTCTGTCTGTGTGTCTCCGTGTCTGTGGTTTGTCTCTCAAATTCAGTTATACCTGATGACGGTTGCTTGTGTTGCAATCGAAACGTCGTACTCGATTATTTAATTGCTTTTCTTCCTACGTGACTTTACCGAAAGAACCAAACTGAAGGAGCGACGCGTGGACCCGTGGTGTGAACCTGTGGCCATGCCCGTCGCACGGCTGTCGAAAACATCCGCACGTGGCAGCGGATGATGCTCAGACGAGACGGGGGACAAGGGATCAACGCTCGGTCAACAAAGGGACATTGTACGTCGCTTGACTGGGACCACCAAAAGCGACATCGCTCCCCTACTGACGGACGTTGCGTGTCGGTGTTGCGTCACCTTTGCGCCGCACACGGACAGCTGTCGTCGGTGGAGGGGAGGGATGGAAGGGGTGGGGGTGGTGGCCAGAGGCTAAAACGCATCTGTGCATTGGAATGAATGAGATGTGGCGTGGATGTTAAGGCGCTGCTGAGACGCTGGGGGGCAATTTGAGCACTCAAACGCGCGTCTTTGTTCCTTCTTGCAAGGCCGTAATTATATGTATATTGAGGGGGACACATCCTACCCAATATTCAAATATGCTCAAAATGCCCCCCCGCCCCAATGTATTGCTATAAAATATATTTCTGTTTATATGATTGTGGTTATGGTTGTACTTTATTAATCCCGAATCTCTGCCATTACATACAATGAAACAAGAAAAGGTTAAAAGATAAAACAGAGCAATGTAATACAATACACTATTAGACATTATTGTAAAAAATAAATTAAAAGTCCATCCTATGTGTTAGTGATTTTTTTTACATTTTAGGCAGGAAATTAGTTTTCAAATGTTGATTATTTTTTTCTGGTGGGGGGGACCCCCACACCCCCTGGAAGATTTAGTCCCTACCAATGTTGACTCCATGGCTACGGCCTTGCCTTCTTGGTGCAACTCGTAAGAGTGTGCGCCCACCTCCTCCAAACTGGGGCATTGCCATCAGCGTTGTTGACTATCGATTGTAAACCACGATAGTCCAAAATAAAGGCGCAGCGCCGCAAGTTCGTCTTGCTCACAGCACTGCTGGCAGAAGCGCCTCCGCTAGAACGAACTCGACAAAGCTGGACAATGGCCACGTGTCTTGGAAGACGTGGGGATCCCCACGTTTTACCCCACCACACCGACTGTGGTTGTCTCCAATCAAGAGACATTTTAAAAGTACAGTGCCTTTTGCCACAATTGTGATTATATGTATGTTGAATTTCTTTCGCACCGTACGTAGCCAACTCATACGGTCTACCCGTATTCTTGTACAGGGAAATTGAGTTTTCAGGTCCGTACGGCGTACAGCCGTTTCAATACAGGAACAACAAGATATCTATTCGTTTGTGTTTCTCCCCTTGTGATGGAACTTTTGTCGGATGAAAGTTGAGATTTATAAGGCCACGGGGTCTGAATTGGTCTACAATAAGCGAGACACTGGTGAGGGGTTGGCAGGTATGACAACCGTGCTAATCGGAGGTGCGGTAGGAAGATAGTAGAAGGGGGAGGGGTACGAATGTAGCTTAACAGAACCAGCAATACAACAACATCACCGCGATGTCCAAGT
This sequence comes from Lethenteron reissneri, assembly GCF_015708825.2. Taxonomy (NCBI): domain Eukaryota; kingdom Metazoa; phylum Chordata; class Hyperoartia; order Petromyzontiformes; family Petromyzontidae; genus Lethenteron; species Lethenteron reissneri. The sequence continues at coordinate 2,789,660 of NC_083832.1, forward strand.
TTATCATTTTTGGTGCCCCCCCCCCCCTCCAGGAACAGCGATTACGTGTGTCCAGTATGTTGAACTTAAATTTCGATTTGAAGCTTTCGTGACTGCATGGATTCATATTTTGGTTATTTCGGTAAAGTCACGTAGAAGGGAAATAATATAAATAAAACATCAGTAGATAAAATTCTCACGACGTTTCGGCCACAGCACAAGCGGCCATCCTCAGGCGAAGAAACGTCGTGAGAATTTTATCTCATTATGTTTTCATTTTATTATTTTATTATTTCCCTTCTACGTGACTTTACCGAAATAACCACGGGTATGTTGAACTTCTTTAGCGCCGCACGTGGCCATCCCGTGCTCAAATCGGAGCTGTCGACGAAGGTGGTTGTCACAGCTGATGAGTGAGAGGGTGTTCGTAAAGTGACGACGTATTTGCGAAACGACTAAAGAAGGGGAGCTCACGTCTGCATGCTCCTCTCTCCCCCCATACTCTTCCCTCTCCTCTCATCACCTTCTCATCCCCAACATTATTGGCCTTATCATTCCTTCTCTGCCCCTTCCCCTCGCTCTTTCTTCCTGCTGCTCGTTTTGAACCATGCCCTGTTTGCGTTGGGGGATTTCTGTTCTGACATCCATTTGCCGGTCATCTTGCCCCATCTTCTCGGTTCTCAAGTTTCCTATCTCACCACGGGGTGACCAGCCCCACCCCTCCCAGCCCCACCCCTCCCACTCCCCACCCAGCCCCACCCTCCCCACCCACCCCCTCCCCACCCTCCCCACCCAGCCCCTCCCCACCCTCCCCTCTCCACCCAGCCCCACCCCTCCCATTTTTGGATGCACGACGGACGGACGGACACAAAAATCCCCTTTGGGCTGGTGTAACCAGGAGGTTCCTACCAGTAAAACTGCTTCATAACATCTCCACTACTTACTGGCCAGGTGCATTGTTATTATGACTTCATCTGTAGTAACACATTGTAATAATTGCTGATAAACCAGTTTCATGATCCTACCATTTCAACCTAAGTGCATTTGAGTTCCTGTTATCTGCGTTGATTTGGGGAGCACCGTTCGTGGTTCTTGTTCATGATCAGTGGAATGTTGCAGCAGGTGATGTAATCGTTAGCGCAATGGACTTGCAATTCAGAGGTCGCCGTTTGGACCTCCCGGCGCGGCAGTTGGTACAATGAGCAAGTTAATCAGAATCAGAATATTGATTTAGACTAGAGGCATCAAATGAGCCCTGAAGCTCTTTTTCACAGATGTCTAGCATGGGCGGGTTAGCAAGTTAAATCCCTCCACCTCTGTCCCTCCAGCAGTGGTAATGGGTGCACCACAATCAATTGGCAGGTCGTGTGTGGTGGGGTAAAGTGTGGATACTCCACCTCTTCCAAGGCACTTATCAAGTGTGGAAGAGTAGGCGAAATACCCCCTATAGTGGAATCTAAAGAGCTCCCTCTAGTGGAGATCTTTGCACCAGCAGTGATGTGAGCAAGACCCCTGCTGAAACCTCTGAAACCTGTAACAGGACATTGAGTAGCCAAACACAAGAATCCAAATCAGGGATGCCGAGGCTGATACAAAACTCTCGAAACTCTTGACAGATACCCAAGCGATACCCCTCATAGACCTCCGCCCGTACCAGACCATACAGAATCCTTAGTAATGTGTTTTGTACTAATGTTACTCGTAAATCGTAATTCCCGTATATCACCGAATGTAATGGCAATAGTAGTGACATAAACAACTGGCACAATTAAAATTACACCTTTAAATTACAATATTTCCTTTAATTACTAATTAATTCTCAATACAGTTATGATATAGGTTCACAATTACTAATTACCACAATATTGTAGCTAAAACACCAGAAACTTTGACAAAATCAGCGACGATAAAAACACGAGTAGCAACGAAAACAGCAGCGCGAGCTGGTAGCACGTGCAGACGAGACCACGTGACTCGAAGCGTCACTGGAGTCGGGTAACAATGACGGCTCTGATCTGAGCGCATTCGAAGGTTCAATAAGTTAATTCGCAAAGTGTTTTAGCCTTGTAGATATATTGATACAATACATGTAAGCTGGGCTTACGAAAAAAAATGTGTTATAACTAACTACGGTGGTATTTTTCTAAAAATAATAAATGTATGCTGAAACACTGCACAAAAGTTGTATAGACAGTAATTTTAGTGTCACCCCTCTGATGGTGTCACCCCGTGCGGTCCGCACCCCCCGAGTGACGTGGGACCACCTCTGAAAATTAGTGAAGAACGCTGATGTGCATTATTAGCTAAAGCAATAGGGGTCGTCCATAAATGACGTCACGCACCTAGGGGGTCAGACATTTGTGACGATGTGTGACGAGGGGGGGGGGGTGAGAAATGTGACGTCACATCAAAATTCGCAACTTTAAATAAATATAGACAACACGTTCTACTTAATTAAATAGACTTTTTAATAAATGTTTTCTCCTAGAACATCAGAGTGCAGCGCCACATTAAATACGCACTACAATGACAATAGTTTAAAGCGATTTGAAGCATGTTTTATTAAAAAAATTGAAATATGTTTTTTTTTGGGGGGGGGGCAGAGCTTTGTGACGTCATATTTGAGGGGGGGGGTCTGACTTTTTGTGACGCAGTATGACGAGGGGGGGGGGGGGTCAAAAAAATCGTCCAAAATCGCGCGTGACGTCATTTATGGACGGCCCCCTTAACCCGGGTCTCGATCCCTCAATACCCGGATCCTCATCAGTGCCGGGGTCGCTGTCCACGTCTCCCCCCCCCCCCCCCGTGAGCTCTCCTCTCCCTCGGCTCTCTCCTCCGTCTCCCACCAGGGGAGCCCTTAGCGCCACAACCACCATCGCTCTTGCTCTCTCTCTCTCTGTCTCTCTCTGTCTCTCTGCCCGTGGTGTCACAATGTCGTCTGCGTGGAGCGGCTTCTCAGAGGAGGACCTGAGGCGAATGAAGGGGCAGAGCGACACTCCAGGTGAGAACCCTCGGCACCCCCCCCCCCACTCCCCGCCACGCCCGGCCGGCCTTGTGCAACGGGATCCCGGCAGAGAAACCAGGCGAGGCCGAGGATGCGCGGCCTAGGTTCCGAACCCGACCACCACCGCCCCCAACCCACCCCGTGCGTGTCGCCAAATCGTGTCGGCAAGGCGACAAAGTCCGTGGTTTACACCCCCTGAGCGTTGGTTGACAGTCGTACGCCGAGACGTTGGTGTGGAATAGAGGTCACTTGAACGGGATCTTAGAAGTACCGTACAGTAAGTTCTGTGATATCCACTTCCACGGGTCGTTTTCTTACAATGGGGTTAAGGGGGTTGGTGGGGGGAAGAGGTTCCGAACGGATTTTTCGTTCGGGAATAAATGAAATTGTGGGGTGGGGGAGGAGGGGAATGACAAACATAATACAAAACGTACGTGCAGGTAAATATACAGACGCATTGAATAGAGACATAGAGACGGCCCTAACACAGGTACAGTGGGACACGCGTGCGAAAGCACACGCTGAGAACGCGGACAGAACAAGGGCCATGCAGGCAAGACACGGGTGACAGATCACACGAGGACATGATAGAAAACCTCGGACCAAATCAGCCGGAATTCCCCCGATGTGCGTTCTCGTAAAGGTTAAGCCGCATTAGTGCTTGGATCGGTGACCCATAGGCTGCCCCTGGTCTGTGCTAACGTAGTGTTCGGTCAGTGCAGAAGAATCAAGTGAAATCTATTGCTCGTGAATGTATCATGGCACCTCTACGCTCGCCGCGTTCACCAAACTGCACTAACCAGCGTGGGGAAGTATAGTCGAGTTACATGCACGGCGTGGGATGTCCTCATCCAGCAGTGGATTGACATAAAGGTACAACGTGTGTACGTATGCCAACGCAACCGTCATAGACTTAACAAGACGAGATATGGAGGAGAATACAAATAATGCTGTACAGCACAACCCCAGAATAATGACGATTAATTATTGAACCTCAGCGGCGGTGTCAAACAACCATGGGACGGGTAGCCAGCCACACATTGGGCTGTCGCATGGCCGAGATGACGGTCTCTGCTGACACGTGGCAGTGGAAGCGGTCTTAGGCATTGCGTCCTTCCTGCGAACGAAGTTAGTAGTCTCGAACCCATGAACCCAAGCAAAACCGCCCCCCTAAATTCTAGCCCCTAACTCCCAACTCTTTACCTCTTACCCTAAACCCTAACCCCATCCCTAACAACAATAAAGACCCTAAGCTCTATCCTCTTAACTCTAAACCATTCCCCTAACCCAAGGCAAGTCAGTTTATTTTTGTTTTACACGTGGCGCCTTTCTGGAACAAATCTTCCATCCAAAGCGCCATCATCACATCATTACACAACATAAACATAGACACAAACAATTCTATTTTGTGAAATAAATACGCTGCTGTCAATAACTGTTCGCAGTATTTCCTCGTTGTTCGCGAACTTGCTGTCCACGATTTTGGCTATCCGCGAATCACATCTGTAACTTTGCACGTCTGCATCGAGAGAGAAAGAAAGTAATGAGAGAGAATGCGATGCGAGAAAGTGATGAGATAAAGTGATTATGCTCAGCATCATAATTTATTAATTAACATTTTTTTTATACTTTTATATGTGTTTTTATTTTACTCTTTGGTTCTTTCGGTAAAGTCACGTAGAAAATAAAATCAAATAATAATAGAATACGACGTTTCAGTTGCAACACAAGCAAACATTATCAGGTAAGAATGAATGATACAACATAGACACGGGAACAGAACAGGCAGACACACATGCAGAGAGAGACACACACAAAGACACACCAAGCGAGACACCAAGACACACACCAATGTCTTGATGTGTGTCTCGCTCAGTGTGTCTTTGTGTGTGTCTCACCGAGCGAGACACACACCAATATACCAATATTTTGGTATGTGTCTCGCTTGGTGTGTCTTTGTGTGTGTCTCTCAAACACGGGTGACAGATCACACCCTCCCCCCCCGATGACGATTGCTTGTGTTGCGATCGAAATGTCGGCTTTTGTTGTTCTACATGACTTTACCGAAAGACCCAAAGAATATGAATTCCTGCAGTCACGAAAGCTTTAAGTCAAGATTCATTATAACCAAGTATATTTTCTTTTTGTTCTGATGATTTTCATTAATAGCTTATTTACGTATTTATTATCCGCAAAAAATGCTTCTCCAGAACGTATCCCTCGCTAATAACAATAGAATACTGGATATCTTAATTTTTCTTTATAAACAGCTCTAAACGCTAACCCCTAAGTGCTAAGCCCTTCCCCATAACCCTAAACCATTCCCCTAACCCAGGCGTTGGCAACCAAAATAACAAGTACAGAATTTTTTTTCGAATTCGGTAAAACAAACTCCAATGTTTGAAGAGCCACAATGCATGTGAATACGAGATGGTGATCCTTAAAAAATCACGTCACCAAGCAGCTCCGAAAGAGCCGCATGTTGCCAACCCCTGCCCTAACCTCAAGCCAAAATTCCTGAATGCTAACACCACAATCCTAAACCCTGATCCCTGACCCGTAACCCTACATAAAAAACTAAAGAAGTGGTATTCCATTCATGTTTTTTCGACTGAAAGCTAAACAAGTGGAAATTGGAAAGAATGGCGAATGGGTAAGCATAACTCAAAGAAACTCTGTGATTGGACAATCATATGGTCTTATGCTTGGGTAAAAAAATCTGCAGGGACAGTCGTGCCAGAGACTCGCTTTATTTCTGCGCGTCTGCAGATACAAGTTAGGGTAGTGGCAGTCCAACTCTTCTCGTGAGTGACCTGTCCTATCCGCATCTCGAGGTCATTCGTGGCCATGGCGGACACGTGCTGTTGTTTTCGTCTCCAGCCGGACGCGACACCAACCGCAGCCGGCGGCACCTCCAGAAGGATGGGCGCAGTGTGCGGCGAGGCGGGCAGACGGCTCGCCCAGAAGGGACCAGGCTCGGAGGGGAGGCTCGCGGCCCAGCACCTGATCCGGAGCTCGCGGGAGCCATGCTCGCACCCACGCGAGCACGCCCGGCTTCGACGCTGCACGAGGTGACGCCCTCACACCTCCGATTAGTACGGTGGGCTACGTACGGTGCGAAAGAAGTTCAACATTCATCTTGTATATTTATTACATCAATTACTTCCAAGCCGCTTCTTCCCACCCCCCCATGCAAATATTTACTTTTTTCAATATCACTCTGTAATGCTTTCTCTGACATGGTTCAGAAGCATGGTCATTTACAATAACACGGAAGAAAAACTGAAAATCGCGCAAAGAAGCATCGAGAGATTGGGCCAACTGCAACGCTATTATTCCTGTCCAGGCTGCGAGCAATGCCACACCGGTGGTTGCGACGAGGGCGCGTGAAAAGGAGGTGGTGACGGAGAAACTTGGTGAACCTCCTACCAAGGCCCAGCCCCGGGCGAGTGTGGAGACGACGCAATGTGGGGGGAAACAAGTAGAGGTTAAGGAGCTAGATAAGGATGAGGTGGAGAGGTGAGGCTCCCAATAAATACTTTTTGGCCACGTATCATTTTCATTGTATAAGAAATGTGTTCTCGATTTTTGTATATTAAAAAAAAAACATAAAAAGGGCCTCCATGTGTAATTTCAAACGATGTAAAAATTGTTTGTGTTTTGGATTGTTCCTAATGTATGATATCACCAAAAGTTACGTTACTTTCATGGTGTCACTTCTCTGCTTTTTCCATAGTACGTGGCATTTTTTCTTACTACGTAAAATGTTTGCATTAAGTGATTGTTTGACTGATGATTACTTTATGTTCAAATGGAATTAAGTCACGGGTTGTATCCGGCCCATGGGCCGTAGGTTCTCTAAAACTGCTCAAGTCACATGATTTAAAACTGCTTTTTGTGTTCAGTTTGTCGTCCTCTCACACCGCCGATTAGCACGGTCGGCTTCATACGGTGCGAAAGAAGCTCAACATGCAAATATTTGGAACGTAAGATCGGCTGCTGGTGTTGTTACATGAACTGCTCCGTGTGCCATGATGGGCTGTGCCGCAGGAGGGAGCTCACGAAGTTGGAGATGATGCAACAGGAACAACAGCACATGGAGGAGGAGAACAAGCGCAAGCGCAATATGCTGGCTTATGCCATCGCAGAGAGGTACGCCACCATCATTACCATCACTCGCAACGTCAACAACATCGTCGTCAACATCACCGTCAAACACAATCGCCATCAACACAGTCAGCATACTAGCTCACACTATAGCAGAGAGGTGCATTACTACCATCAATATTGACATCAACATCACTACCATCGACAAGGTACATTACATCAACACCATAAACATTGACACCGTAATATTTAAACCCCAATACCATCAATATGACCTTCATCAACAGTGTGGCACTTAAACAGATATTTGCGTCTTAATTTTCTTGACCCACATTCCACCAAGAAAGCGTATAATACTCTTTGCATAATCTATCTGGTCAACACTTTACAGAACCCACGCATACGTGCGCATGGTGTGTAACATGATCACATTGGCTGAGCATGCTTACCCATTATCGCTGTTTATTTATCACCCAAGTTTTTTCACAAGCCTCTAGTTTGTCCAGTTTTCTCCAGGCTTAGACCCTTTTTTTGAGCAACGCAACATTTTAATTACATAAACATTTCTTTAGCTTAACTTTACGACAGCTACCCTGACCCCGTGTTACAGACAGACGGACGGACTCGGGAGACATTAACGCGCTCACCACGTTAGTTGGGAAGCGTTCGGAAGCTGTGCTGAAGGCCGGGATTGATGAGCGCTGTCGGGATGTGGATCAGCGCTAAGCGCACGCAGGCCGAGTCGGCGAGGATCTCCAGCGTCCGCAAGGAGCTCAACGAGCTGGACGGAGCGCTGAGCGGGGATGTTGCGCTGCTGCGCAGCAAGATCGAGGAGGCCTGCATGGCGTACCACCACGCGCGGTAACATTCACGTGAACACTCACGATGTGTAGACCTACCGCCATGCACGGTACTCGCACACAGCAACACACAACCACCATGCATGGTAACACGCACACGTGGTACGTAGTATATAGTATTACCGCCATGCACAGTAGTGCCACATGGCAATAACGCCATGCACGGCAACGTGCACACTCAAATAAACTTCCGCCATGCGTGGTAACACACACGGTAACACGGTATACAGCACGACCATCATGCACAGTACTCGTACACTGCACTACCACCACGTACGGTAACACACACACGTGGTACATAGTAAAAAAACACTACCACCACACAAGGTACAAGTTTGAATATTGTCTTCTGAGGAGTGTGAAGGGTTGCAAAGCCTCAAACGGGAAGATAAGTCTCCACAGCCTGAGGAAATCCGGCTGATCTGCTCTCTCTGCCAAGGGGCTGTGAAGGGCAGTCATTATCTCTTACTAATTGGCCGTGTCGGGTGGTGGCATGTTTAAAGACACATTTATATTTACGCGTTCTAACCACAAAATAACCATTATGAGACCTCCTTTGCCAGTAGTAAAATATGATAATAGGTTTTTTACCCTTTTATCTGGCAACAAAACTGACACCTTTTTACAAGGGATCATGTTTGCATTAACCACAATACCTGCGGGCAAAATGCAACCAACAAAAAACAGCACTCTGATAATGTGTGCATTGTCCTTGAAATTGATTGGGGTGAACCAATTCAAGAACAATGCATACATTATCGGAGTGCTGTTTTTTGTTGTTTGCATTTTGACCGCAGGTATTGTGGTCAATGCAAACATGATCCCTTGTAAAAAGGTGTCAGTTTTGTTGCCAGATAAAAGGGTAAAAAACCTATTATCACAAAATAACCCTTATTGTGGATCATATTTGTCGCGAAAGCCTACTACTGCTATCATGTCTTAAACAGTCCTTGTCTCTGCAACTTGGGTGTGTCAACGCGTGCTGCGTCAGCAAGCGCTACGAACGCGCGGAAGCGGAGTTCGTCGCCTCCAAGCTGGAGCTGCACCGGCTGGACGAGCGGCGCGAGCTGCTTGCCGAGCACCTGTGCGTGGTGATCCGGCAGAGCGAGGCGCGCAAGGCGGAGCGGCTCGAGACACTCTTGAAGGCCCTGCACCTCGACAGCTCCGCGCCCCCGCCGGCCCTCGCAACGGCAGCGTTAGCGGACGCAGCGAAGGGGGTCAGGGGGGAGGGGGCAAAGGGGATGGCGGCGGTGGCAGCCGAGTCGGCGACGGGCGAGGGGACGGTGGCGTCGGACGCGGAACTGGTCGCAGCCAAGGCGGAACGTGAGGCTGCGACAACCGGTGAGGCTGCGACAACCGGGGAGGCGGTGAAGGCGGCTGTGCCGACGGCCGGCGCAGGGGACTCGTCTGTTGACGTTGCCGTGGTCGCGTCGTCAAGCAGTTTGGTGGAGGGCGCAAGGCCACGGTCCGAAGTTACGGAGGTGAAGCAGCAAATTGTCAATGACAATGGAGCATCAACCACGGCGGTGTGATGGGTGCAAGAGACCAATGTTAACGCAACCCCGAGGTGTCTTATAAATGAAAGAGCAGCGCTCGAGTTAAGTGGACACGCTTTGGTGACTACATTGGTGAATTGAGATCATAAATAGGGGGGAGATAGCTTCGTAGTTGTCTTGATTCGATGCCATTCAGCCTCCACACTCACGACTCGAATGGTGTAAGGATTGCAGTTAGGTTATGTATTGTAGACTTCATTGTACTGGTGAGTGTTAGGGTGAATCTTCGGGTAGTTTAAATGAAGAACTCAACCAATAAAGAATAGTTATTGTATTACATCTTCAAGACAATGTCAATTCACAGCAATGTGGCATGCAGTATGCTTTGGAACAGGCAAAGCTATTTGCACATCATATATTTAAAAATCTACTTTCACTTTTTAAATCCACGGGGACAAATTGTTGTTTTTGTTTACATTCAAATATATATATTCTTAAATACATTTATATGACTTGCCATCACCACCAAATCCACCGCTGGTTGGCCCAGCCTCTACTCACCCCGCGGCTTTTCTTCACCTCCGCTCTGCTCCTTCCTCCCCCTCTTCAGTCTGTCGCTGCCACCGCACGCTCTCTTGGCCCTTTCTACCTCATCAGCCCCATGGCCTCCGTCCTCTGATCGCTGTGCTCTCAATCCCATCAGCCCAGTACTCGGCCCCATCTGCTTCATGCTGTTATCCCAATAGCATCATTGGCTTCATACTTTTGACCATCTGCCTCATGCACTTAGGTCTTGTGCACCCCATGTCTTTGAGTCCCATCAGCTCCATACTCAAACGTATTATACTGGTAGGAACCTCCTGGTTACACCAGCCCACAGGGGATTATTCCGTCCGTCGTGCTGGGTGGGGAGGATGGGGCTGGGTGGGGAGGGGCTGGGTGGGGAGGTGCTGGGTGGGGAGGGGCTGGGTGGGGAGGTGCTGGGTGGGGAGGGGCTGGTCACTCCGTGGTGCCCTTATAAAACTCAACGTTTAACCTACTCACGCCGGCTTGTGCGTGCCCTCACAGTCGGGCATATTTGTGGAATACACCACGCCGCCGTTGACCCTGGCCATTGACCGAGCAACCCAACGTTCCTATCAGCTCCCTCTGCAGGAATGTGTTATGTACATCGTTGTAGAGGCATCGTCGTAGAGGCATCATCATCGAGACATCTGAGTAAAAATAAACTTTTATTTTACCAGGTAAGGCCCACTGACCTATACGGCTCTTTTTCAGAAGAGACTTAGCCGCAAATTATAACTCAACGAAGTGGATTTTCATCACGTGGAAATCTAGAGCAGCCAAAAACCCTAGACACACGTTGCTATTATTAATCTGACACTCAAACGCTCAGCTTTCATGCACTACTTACACGGCTGGGTTTCTTTTTTTAATATGATTAATGATGGGGTTTGGACGATTATGTATCGAGTGCAGGACTCACGTCTTTATTTTATAAATTGGGGTTTCGTGAGCTCAAGGCCACGTACGATGCACTTGCAAGCGTGATAACGGTTTTCAGTATCGATCTGGCGGATGGATAGTTCACGTTGCACAGATGACATCCGTGGATGCGAGTTTGTTTTTCCGTACCGAGAATATCGTGGCGATGCTTGTGCTCCAGAAGAAATTTGATGCAGGAGTGGAAGAGAGCGCATCTACCATGCGACTCTCGTCAAGCACTTTTATGAGCTTACCTCCATCCATTGGTCCTCTGCCACAACAACCCCATCATGGCAGATGACTATCCCCCCCCCCCCCCCCCACAGCACCAGCGAAACACCACGTGGTCGCATTTAACACTTTAGTTGTTTCAGGACTAATAATAGGGTTTTTCTCCTTTTTTCTGGCAACAAAACTGAAACCTTTTTTACAAGGATTAATGTCTGCATTAACCACAATACTTGCAGTCAAAATGCAAACAAAAAACACACTGATAATATATACATTGTCCTTGAAACTGATTGGTCCACACCAAGGGACGGCTCGAGCACCAATTGGGTCGAGGCTCAAAAGAAAGCCGTCCCTTGGTGTGGACCAATCGGTTTCAAGGACAATGCATGTATTATCAGTGTGTTTTTTGTTTGCATTTTCACTGCAAGTATTGTGGTGAATGTAGGCATTAATCCTTGTAAAACGGTTTCAGTTTTGTTGCCATAAAAAAATGGGAAAAACCCTATTATATTTTGGCAAAGGAGGTCTAATGATGTTTCAGAACTGTATTCCAGTAGGCCCGTCGCTTCAATCTTTCCAGGCCGTTGAAAATGTCTTAAAACCGCCACACCGCTGTCCATCCAGTCGGATAGATGGGTACACCGCAATTGGCAGATCGTGTGTGATAGCTGATGTTTGGGTACTTAGTTTTATACTGGATTCCTCCAGTATAAAATATTCTGAATGTCAAAATAACATCAAGAGATGGTTTCTAGAGCTCCCTTTGGAGGCCTTTATGCCAGCAATGGCATGAACAAGCAATTTTCAGGGCCGCACCATTGAATTTCATTTTATTCTGACTTCAGCGTAACAAACACGAATACACCAGCAGTGCTGTGGTGTCGAGAGTCGATGAACACACCAAGATGCATTACCTTTGTGTGTTTCTTAATTGTAACAATTATCTCAACTGTGCCATTGCTGTTGAGGTACACATAAATATTTATTTCTGGGGCTCCATACACTACAACCGCGTGATTTTATCTGCGTTCACCTGCATCTGCAAAGCTGATTGTTTTACAGGAAAATCGATTAGCACCACCAGTTGGACGGCTTGCAAGATCAAATCCTGTTTGGGGTTAATTCAGCCATGCATTTCTCTGGGGTAGACTAAATGTTCAGGCACATTCCTGGGTGACTGAGCAGATACAATAAAGTTTGTTCCACGGCGATAGAGAGATTAACAAAAAAAAGTTCTTACACAACCTGGATTCATCTTGGGCAGGAGCCCGAGATTCAAAAACCAGCATCTCAACGGTGATGGCTCAATGTTCTGATGTATCCATTCTGAACTCTAATGCACTACCCAGCCATCTTAAATGTTTATAATTGCACGGAGATTTGGTGATTGAGGACTTTAATGTGGTGTGAACTAAGGAACAATTCCACGTTGGGTAACGAAAAGCAATGGAGTCCGTGTCTTTTGTGCGCCTCTGATTCAACAGCGATCGATGTATCCATGGCTTTTCACTGCAAGCGTTTTCAAGGGCGCGACCATAATAATGGCAGCATTGCTACTTATTTTGATTGCAACGATGAGTCAATTAACATTGATTCTCATGCTCACAATGCATGCTTCGCATTGTGTGTTTAAGGACCAACTATTTACATTTTTTTATGAAATGTTAATTTTACCGATATGTCGATGGAACGAACAAGGCCGCACGCGGGATGGGCAACACAAACCAGACGGAACGAATTGTGGAAAAAAAAGGTTTTAATCAAATAATCGCCCCCAAATCGACAACGTGCTACAAGGCTACTCGCTAGAAATGCAAACCAAGGAGAGGAAAGTGGAGAGAGGAATGAGACGGGACGTGAGGGGCTTGGAAAGGCAGTCGGGTGTTGTCACGAAAAGGGATCATCCGAGTAGACGACTTGATTGCGTCGATCTTGGTGCAGCCCCTTGGCGCTGTGTCCCAGCGCTGTACACACACAAATGTACGCACAAACAAGACAAAAGATCCCCCCGTATAGCCTTAACAGACTGTTGGGGCAAGTGCTGTTAGCGAACACCTATGCAGGCCGGAACAGTAAACGAGGGGGTGGGTGGCCAGCACCACGCCCAACTCTCTTCGTCTCCTTATTGGCAATATTTACACACTGCACCAGGTACTAATTTGAGGCCGAGTCAACCTATTCGTCACTGGTGTTGGCCGTGAACGGGAATTGAACTCGGGCATGTGGGTTCATAGGACAGCCCGCTAACCGCTACACTACCGCTACACACACATGCACACATGAGCATGACCAAAAAGGATGTGTGAACACAAACTATGCTCGATTACCGTTTTTTTTAGAGTGGAGTGGTGGTGCAGTGGTTAGCACCATGCACTGAAGCCAGTGACCTGCACAGACCAACGTGGTGAAGTATGTTCGTATAACCCCCCCTATGACGAACCTGGCATGGGGAGGCCTTCGTATAACAATAGATTAACAAAATGGATGTAAATTCAAAACACATGGGCGATGTATTTACACTTCTTGCAAGCTCACGCAGACAAACGCATGTAGTTGATGGGAAGTATTGTGAGAGATTGAAAGCTTTCAAAATATTTTCCTATGTTTTTCTACAATAATCACCGAGTTATCCCACTTTGGCATGTAGGCACATAGTCAATCCTCTTCCACTCTGGTGTTAATTTAACAGCAGCAATGCCACACATGCCAAGTTGGAGAACAGCTCAGAATTTACATTGCAGGTATTTGCCCAATATCCTTGAAGGGTTTATCTTGGTTTTCTATGTGTGTCTCTTCTTAATAGGTTCTCAGAGTAGGATTTGACTGACATAAATTCACAACCAAGTTTAAATATACATTTATGTACAATGTACACGTTTTTTATACATAGTGCATTGGATAAGGTGACCAAATTTGCTACACAAGAACCTGGATTTAGCTTGGTTGGGAATCCATGATCAAGGCCAGGCCCACAGTCCTGATGTCAAACATCGTGCAGTCCCTTGTCTATCTGTGATGCAATTACATGACACTCGGGAACTGTCTGTGAAGGATGTGCATGTCCAACATACATTTACAGGGATATTTGTCGTGGTTCTAAAGGTGACAATCTATGCAAGGTTTGTTGATGGTGTTGATTATATTAATCGGATGTTTTTTATATTAAAGGTATATCATGAAGGGTACTTAAGTGTATAATTACGTATAAGGTTATTGATTAATAAAGGTTTCGAATTATATTTGAATAATTTCTACAATATCTATTTGAGCAAAGGACTGTTCATCTGAGTAAAACTATCACTCAGCCACACCACATACCAACCACCCATTCACTACCAAACAAACTGTCCACACAGTACACAACCACTGCCGAATTACCAATTCACCCAGCTCACTACCCACCCACTCACTACTCAACCACTCGTTATTATCTAGCCCTTAAACTCACGAGCCACCCAACTCACTACCCACCCAGATCACTACACACCCATCAGTTCTATACCCATACACCCAACTAACTATCCGCACAACTCACTACCCACGCAACCAGCTCACTACATCACCCACTCACTACCCAACCACTCAGCTCACCATCACCCGCCCTGCTTACTTAGGCTATGTCATCACAGACCCAACACCACCCCCTTCCCCCGTCTCTATTGGAAGTGGTGGCTGAGATTACCCAGAGTGCTCCAGGGCGACGTCCCAGCTGTGGCCTCGATCTTGGGCTGACGGCGCGCAAGGGACACGCGGAGACGCACGTCCGATACCACGGCCCCGTTCATCTGTGCATAGCGACATTGCGACACGATTACATGCTACATCCATAATGACACTGTTACACGTTTACATGCTACATACAACACAACACCGCTAGACATTGACATGCTACGTAAAAAATGGCAATGCTACACGTTTATATGCTACATACAATAAGCCACTGCCATACGTTCACATGCTACATACAACACAACACTGTTAACACGTTCACATGCTACATACAATGACACCACTACACATTCACATGCTACATACACCACGACAGCACTGCACACTTACTACATACAGCACGAAACCAATGCATGTTCATATGCTATATTTGGAACAAAAATGTAAACATATGAATGGAAAATAAACTATAACATCTGCAATTTCATGTAAAATATCGTGGATATGTACAGCCCTTTTGTCAATTTACCGCTGGATGAGGGCCTCCCTACGGCATGTAGCTTATGGGGGGTTGTTTAACCATACTTCACCATGCTGGTCAGTGCTGTTTGATGAAGTGGGAGGTAATGGCATTAGCTGTAGCCAGGAATCGAGCTTAGGTCACCAGCTTCATAGGGCAGTGTGCTAACCACTGCGTAATTGCTCCACCATGTGACAACGCACAGAGCGGGGGTGTGGTAGTCATCACGTCTGGCCGCCTTTGTCTCACCAGTACTGATGTGAGCACACTGCACCAGGCACTTTTTTAAGTCCAGTGCTCGCCGTGCTGCATTGACTTCTGGTTGCCGAACGAATACATTACAGGGTCTCATTAACACACTAAGCGCTTGCCACAAATGAACCACAATACCTTGCTGATCTCGTCAAGGAGCACAAACCATCCGCGAACTCCGGCCATCATCGCAGCAACTTTTGGCTAGCCAACAAACAAAGATGGTCACCGTATCGTGCACTTTGAGATGCTCTTCTGCGGCGGTCAGGAACGCACTTCCTTACGATGTTAGGAAGCACTTCAAAATCTAGATTGAAAACGAATTTCTTTAGAACTGCCTTTGTGTTTAGTCTGTCGTCATTCCCCCACACCTCCAAATAGCACGGTTGGCTACATACAGCGCAAAAGAAGTTCTACATACATACACACATACCCACCACACACTATATGTGACTTTGTGCTCTCACCTCCGCTATGGCTTGGTCGGCAGACTCCATTTTCTCGAACGTGACAAATCCACAGCTGTACGCATACACAGCAAGAACGCGGTGATTCTAAAGTGATGACGAACACATATGAAGCGATGCTTCTCCCACTCTGACACAACACAGCGCCACTTACCACAGAGATCCTGTGTACTGCAGCTTCAGAGTATGCCGACTGCAGCATCACCAATGCCCGTGTAATGGTATGATGCTGTTAGTATTGTGGCGCTGCGGTGTTGTGCTGTAAGAGCTTCATGTCATCGTGGTGTGGTGGTGGGTGTTGACGTAATGGCATTGTTTCGATTTAAAGCTTTCGTGACTGCAGGGATTTATATTATTGGTTCTTGCTGTGGTTTTCACACCTGATGACGATTACTTGTGTTGCAATCGAAACGTCGTGATAATTTTATTGTTTTATTTTTATTATTTCATTATTTCCCTTCTACGTGACTTTACCGAAAGAACCAAGAATATGATGGCATTGTGTCGGAGTGGTATGGCATTGGTTGTGTTGGTGGTGGCGGCGATGTGGTGATGGTAATGACTATCTTGTGGTGAGGATGTATTGGGGGTGTGTGTTTTGCAGTTGTAGAGGTGACGGTGTGGTGTAATGGCGTCATGTTGTATATTCTTGGTTCTTTCGGTAAAGTCACGTAGATAGAAAATAAAAGAATAATATTAAATTAAAATAAAAAATTTATATTTCTATTTTCTATCTACGTGCCTTTACCGAAAGAACCAAGAATATGAATTCCTGCAGTCACGAAAGTTTTAAGTCACGTTGTATGTTGGTCGCATTAGTGGTGTGACGGTGTCACGTCATTGTGATGTGTGTATTAGTGCTGTGTTGTTGTTGGTATGTCGGTGGCATAATGGTGTCATGTCATCGCAGTATTGCTCTGTTAACATAATGCTGTTGTGTTACAGTGATGTGGTCCCGATGTGTTGAGGGTATCATCACATTGCAACGGTGATGTGTTTGAAAACTCATCTCTAAATTTAAAACTCATTTCTTTTTAACTGCTTTTTGCGTCTAGATTGTTGTCTTTCCCCCGCGCCTCTAATTAGCACGGTTGCCTACATACGATGCGAAAGTAGTTCAACGCACATACGTACATGTGGTGCAAAGGTGTCGTGTTGCTGTAGTGTTGGTGTGTTGGTAGCGTAACAGGCACATGTTGCGGTAGACGATGTGATTGGTGCTCGTGCCTGCGAGCGCGCTCCATGGTGACGTTGAGGACCGGGCCGATGGAGCTGAAGGCCGTCTGCAGGATCTCGTCCGTGATCCCAGAGCCGTTCACGTAGATCGTGTTCCCCCGGCGAGGCTCACGCCGCTCCGACGAATCTTCGCAAGGCACACGTGCACGGGAACAAAACAAAGATCCCCCGTGTAGCCTTTAACAGACTGTTGGGGCAAGTGCTGTTAAGCAAGCACCGATGAAGGCCGAACGACACACGAGGCGGTGGGGTGGCCAGCACCATGCCCAGCCGCCTGATGATGTTTACACAGTTTAACACGTAGGATTGCGCGACAAATATTATTCATAATAAAGGTTTTTAGGTTAGATCGCGTTAGTATAGATGTGTTCATATTCTTGGTTTTTTCGGAAAAGTCACGTAGAAGGGAAATAATAAAATAATAAAAATTCAATACAATTATCACGACGTTTCGGCCACAACGCAAGCAGCCGTCCTCAGGTGAAGAAACGTCGTGAGAATTGTATCTTATTATGTTTTCTAATAAGATACAATTCTTATTATAAAACAGCGTCCTAATTAACACTGCTAAGCTTGGCAGCGTATTTTATATTTTATTTTTATTATTTTATTATTTCCCTTCTACGTGACTTTACCGAAAGAACCAAGAATAAGAATCCCTGCAGTCACGAATGCTTTAAATCGAAATATAGATGTGTTGTAACTCTCCACCACCCGACACAGCCAGCAAGGTTTGTCACGTAAACAGCGCGCCAATTAGTTTACTTCAGGCCACCGGTGTGTTTACACGTGGCACCAATGTACTCATTGGAGGCTGAGTCGACCTAGCGCAGGCCCAGGACTGGTGTTGATGAGGTTTCTGGTGGTGTTGATAACGATGCTGGTGGTGTCGATAGTAATGATGTTGTGGATATTGCTTCTGACTCCCAGATAGATATTCACCCTCTCCCACCCCAAGCATTATGCCTGCACTTGTCCGTCTTGCTTGTAGTCCCATTAGCTGGATTAGCTTAAATGTAAAATGTGCATTTACTTAGCAAACATCCTTTTACATTGTACATGTAAAAGTTAAAGAGAATTCACCCTCCTTTCAATTCAATAAATCGGCATAATTTTAGGCCATGATTTGATTAAATAATCAAGTTTTCGTTTGCTATTGCGGTGCATGTATAATTTACAATGGCTGCAGCGTTCACATGCAGCTAATACAATAAGTACGAAGAGAGAATAACTGATTCGTACTCGCGTTATTTGATTCATGTATCGTGTGCTTCATATATTTTTTTTTTAATCGATCAATCATTTTTATTCCAAGTGCCGTTGGTGGAGATTCTCACGTCTCTCTCGGTCCCACCCTCTGTCATCGACGCGCTCTGCATCTTCCATCGCTGAGTTCTCATTATCACGGCCACTCACAAAGCTGCATCAGCAAAACAGAGTAACATCGGAAATCACCGACACCGGCAAATGCCAATATTCACATCAACACGTACTGCTTTTTGTGTTTAGTTTTGTTGTCCTTCCCCCGGACTTCTGATTATCACGGTTGCCTACGTACAGTGCCAAAGAAGCTCAACATACAATCACCACCATCACATTACTACCATCACATCAATGTTCACTCAAAACACATGAACATCTCCACCACTACATCAACAAAATAGCAAAAACACCATAACCACCATTATTACATCAACATTAGCAAGTGACCACGACCAAAATAATTTTACCACAACTTCAAAAACCACCACCACCACCATAACACACTATCTTCCGATCAACATCACCACCATCAAACCAGCAATGCCACCGTTAGGATTCTGCTCCCGTACCTCTCGTAGAGATTCTTCACTTGTGGACGGCGCACGTTAGCCTGGAAGACGGAGACAGCAAAAATCGGCGACAATAAACATGCACATGGGCCCTCTACACTGATAGCCCTCTAAAATAGCTATTACCCATTCAGTTCTGGAGTGACAGCGAGGCAATTACATTACATCATCAACGTTCGTAGTTGATTTATTATTTTATCGTGTAACGTACAGAAATCTGCACAATAAGCATCATGACTTGTCAAGCTGGAATGGTTACGAGACTCATGCTCGTTTAATAACTATTTTTATTGTAATCTATATTCACACTGGAAACACATAAAATGATACACCAAAATATGAAATACGATTACAAGGATTTGAGAAACTGATCTCACGATAATCGTCATATCCTGATAATGAATATCGTATCATTTTGTGAAAAATTATATCATCACAACCTTACTGACTACTCAATGAAGCCAGTAGCAAATCAGAATTGAACCTGACCTGCCCCTCACCTTGGTGGACTGGTGTGGAAGTTTTGGCAAAATTAACACTGGCCGCAAACACCTCTGTGGACTAACAGGTATAAAACAGTGGCATTTCGGTTGTGTGCGATTGTGCGCGTAGTTTGTGTGCTTTGTGTTTAAGTGCACATATGGGGGAGTAACCACAACCTCCGCAGCCTCATCCTCGGCAGAAACGCTTCTCTGGAACGGCTGAAATGAGGGCGGCTTCTCCTTCTCTGGGTCCTGAATGCAAACAGCAGAAAGCACATCGGCACAACGCAGACGGTACCAACGTGATTCATGTAAATGCAATGCGATCTTTGGAGATCAGTACAGCACAATAATGCATTTTTGCTGCACTGCCCTATGCTCGCCACAGCGTAGCCCCGCAAAAGCCTACAACACTCGCTGAGCTTCCGAGATCCAATGAGTTCAGGTACATTCCAGGTGATCAAGACATAGGCTCTATGAAACTAACAGATATACATTGCATAAAGTATACTCTTTGGTTTTTTCGGTAAAGTCACGTAGGTGAAAACAAAATAAAATAAAAATAAAACAACTAAATTAAATCACTCCCCTAGCATCACAAAGAACAAGTAAACCCATAAAAACAAAGTTTGTCACTATAAATCCTTTATATGCGTGGCATCGGGGCGGCTAGAGTCCTCTCGTCCTCTGGCTTGAGATGGCTACCACATATGGGTCAGATGATTGTCTGGCAGCATTAAACAATTGGTAATTAAATATATTTTTTTTTTATTCCCTAAACAGTGTAAAATTTTTGAATTTTTTTTCACGAAAATGCATTGTCACGCACAACGAGTCTGTGTGCAAAATGTCAGCTCGATTGGATCACGGGAAGTGGGTTAAAAAACGACCGAAAGATTTGCACGGTCCTAAGCAAGCAAGCGAACTTAATATAAAGGATTTTAAAAAGATGGTTATATCTCGGCTTAACTCATGCTAATCCCCTGCCCAACCGCCCACACGGCCTGCCGCATATGCCCCTCCCCCGACCCCTTGGCTCCTCCCCCCCCTAGTGCCCTATATAAACACGTGTCTCTAAATAGCTCTCTTCATACGCTACAGTAATTTTGCTGGAGCGGTTACACCTGATGACGGATGCTTGTGTTGCTTCCGAAACGTGATTTAATTTAGTTGTTTTATTATATTTTGTTTTGACCCACGTAACTTTACCGAAAAAAACAAAGAGTATGGGATCCTTGCAGTCACGAAAACTTCAAATCTAGAATTGCATAAAGTCGACTGGGTCGGCCCTGCTGACCTGCATTGCTGAATTATCTGGCTCCTGTAGTCTCAACACAAAGGTCTGCACAGTAGCCCATATAACCCCGTTTGACTGCACAGAGGAGCAAATTGCGATGGCATGGGCTCGAGAGGTTGACTGACTTGGTGAAAGAACTAACATTGTGTGTGGACCCCAATGGCGATCACCAGCGTTTAATATTAATCACTGGCTTATAGTTGGGGAGACAGCATTTCACTACGTGGTACCTTAACAGGGAGATCTGTTGACATGAATGTCAACTTTTGGAAATACTTCCAGTTTCAAAACACCACGCTGCACTGTGCAATCTCCAGCTACAAGAACAAAAGACATCTCCCCTCTTTATGCTCATCGGGTGCAGCAGAGGGCAGTGCAGAAAATTGCATTGTTGTACCGTACTTCTGTGCTCCCACGTCTAAGCCTCCCCTACACCAACATGCCATGAAGTATGATCAATAACACCCACCACTCGCATGGTGTGAGGAGGCCATCATCCAGCAGTGGAGTGAGAAAGGGCTGCACACATACATGTGTGTGTCTTTGTGATGAATGGCGGCGGTATAGCAGTTAGTGTGCTGTGTTATGAACCCGGCGATCCGAGTTCAATTCCCGCTCACAGCCAACACCAGTGACGATTATCTGAACCGGTCCTGTGCCTCCGCTAGATCGACTCAGCCTCAAATGAGTACCTGGTGTGGTGTGCAAACATCGCCACTAGGGAGACAAAGGCGGCCGGGCGTGGTGCTGGCCACCCACCCCATTGTGTGCTGTGCCGGCCTTCATAGGAGCTCGCTCACATCAATTGCCCCAACAGTCCATTAAGGCTATATGGGGGCTCTTTGTCCTTGCATGTGATGAATGGCAGCCACCGATGTTTTTTGTGAGGGTCTGTGAGCACCTTGAGCTTTCCCTCCAGCGTGCGCGAGCGCTTGAAGCCGGAGCTCTTGGTCTCGGGCCGGATGGCGCTGATGGCGCCGCTCTTCATCAGCTTCTTCGCCTGCTCCGTGGCTGCGGCTCCATCCACGGTCGGCTGCTCCGACACGGCTGGCGCAAAAACCACCATCACCACCAACCAGAACCATCAACGCCATCACCCGAGCAATCATCACTATCATTACAACCACAACTATCAACACCACCACCAGAATCATCAACGCCACCACCCGAGCAATCATCACTATCATTACAACCACAACTATCAACACCACCACCAGAACCATCAACGCCGTCACCCGAACAATCATCACCATCATTACAACCACAACTATCAACACCACCACCAGAACCATCAACACCGCCACCCGAACAATCATCACTATCATTACAACCACAACTATCAACACCACCACCAAAATCATCAACGCCGCCACCCGAGCAATCATCACTATCATTACAACCACAACTATCAACACCACCAACCAAAACCATCAACGCCGTCACCCGAACAATCATCACTATCATTACAACCACAACTATCAACACCACCATCAATCACCACTACCAAAAACCATCATTCCCACCACCATGAACATCAACACTGCCACCACCCTCATAACCATCAACACCCCTAAAACCACCATCATAACCATCAACACCATGACCATCAGATTCGTTGACACCACAACCATCAAAACTATTAGCAACACCATCATAACCCTCAACACCACTACAAGAACAATCAATACTTCAAGCACCATATTCACCATCACGGATACTGACATCATTAGAACCACCACCTTTATCACAAATATCACTATAACGATCATCACCACCACCTTGATCACTCAGGCCAACATCAGCAGAACCATCAAGACCACAACCATTTCCAGTTGAACACCAACAGCACCAATGTCATAACCAACATCAATATCAGAACCTGCATCACCACAAAAATGAACCATGAACACTAATAACGAAACCCAACATAACCGTTAACAATAATATCAAATTTACACCACCACCAATACCACAAACACAACTGGTGATTGATTGGTGGTGGTGATTATGGCAATTTCTGGTATTATAAAAATGGGCTTGTTCGTGATGGCAAAAGTTGAGTATGATGATTGTGGTGGTTGTGATGATGGTAAGTGGGTTTAGTGATGTTGGTGATAGTGTTGGTGATAGTTGTGATGACCGTCGTGATTATGGCAATTGTTTTGTTGATTGTGATGACAGAGGTGATAGTGATGGTAATGGTAAGGTAGTGGTTGTGATGGTTATAGAAGTGGTTGTCATGGTGGCGGTGTGGATGATGACGATGAATGTACTGCATTACTCACATCGCTTTAAGCCACTCTGTGTGGACGGATTTGCCGTGCTTTGTTTCTTTAAGGCCATGACTGCTTTTTTCTGAAATTCACACAAGGTGCATGCAGCGTGAATTTCCCCCCACACACGTGACTCAAACTCTGGTCATCAGGTGCGCGTTTCTCATCAGCAAACCAAATCTAATGATAGCATTGTCAACCGTGTGCCTGCATTTTTAAATCCTTTATATTAAGTTCACTTGCTTGCGTGCTTGCTTGCTTACGATCGTGCAAACCTTTCGGTCGTTTTATAACCCACTTCCCGTGATCCAATCGAGCTGACATTTTGCACACAGACTCGTTGTGCGAGACAATTAATGTTCGTGTAAATTTTTTTCCAAAATGTTACACTGTTTAGGGAAAACAAATTAAATATTTAATTACCAATTGCTTAATACTGGCAGACAATCATCTGACCCATAGGTGGCAGCCATCTCAAGCCAGAGGACGAGAGGACTCTAGCCGCCACGCATATAAAGGATTTAGAGTGAAAAACTTTGTTTTTACGGGTTATACTTGTTTTCTCTGCATCAATCCCTCACCATGTCTCTATGTCTGCCTCTGCTGGTTATCTGCGTCACTGCCCTCAATGTCTCCCTATGCATGTCACTCTCCATCTGTCTCTCCAACGCTTTCTTCCTTCAGGTCTTCCTGTGCAAATTCCGAGCTTTATATCTCAATTTATTGCATCTATGTATCCGTGTCTTTCTCTCTACGTTTCTCTCAATGTCTATCTACATTTCTTTCTGACTAAACACATTCCTGCGGAGGGAGCTGGTAGGAACGTTGGGTTGCTCGGTTAATGGCGAGGGTCAACGGCGGCGTGGTGTATTCCGCAATTATTCCCGACTGTGAGGGCGGGCACAAGCCGGCGTGAGTAGGTTAAACGTTGAGTTTTATAAGGACACCACGGGGTGACCAGCCCCTCCCCACCCGGCCCCACCCTTCCCACCCCCCACCCAGCCCCACCCTCCCCACCCAGCCCCTCCACACCCCACCCCTTCCTATCCACCCAGCCCCTCCCTGCACAACGGACACAATAATCCCCTGTGGGCTGGTGTAACCAGGTTCCTACCAGTAATCGTCTCTCCAATGTCTCTGTATCTCCATCTCTCCGTGCCTCAATGCGTGTCTCCGTATCTGCATTTATGTCACTGCATTTATCCGCGTGTCTGTCTGCTTGACTCCTTGTGCCTCTGCTTGTCTATGTCATTCACTGTCTCTCTTTCAGATGTGGGTGTCAATAATTGTTATTGATGGAACGAATGCAACGTGATTGTGATCTCAGCAAACGATCTTGCTGGTTGTTATTATAACTGATCCCCGGGGCTATTATTGGTGTTTCAATATCAATATCTCCATGCCTCTCTCAATCTCTTTGTCCACAAGTTGGTCTCTTCTGTCCTTCCATATCTGTGCTCGTGTCCATCTGTCTCCAAGTGTCCACGTCTCCATGTCTTTTTCCCAAAATCTGTCTCAATCACGTTTTCTCTCTTCTGCCTCTCAAATGTCTCAGTCTATTAACTACTCTTATTTTTCGATGTAAAGCTTTCGTGACTGCAGGGATTCAAATATTATTTCCCTTCTACGTGACTTTAGCGAAAAAAACAATATTAGATTTCTCTTCTACGTGACTTTAGCGAAAGAACCAATAATAGATTTCCCTTCTACGTGAATTTACCGAAAGAACCAAGAATACTCTTATTTTACCAGATAAGGCCCACAATAGCTCAACGAAGTGGCTTATCGTGTGGAAATGTAAGGCAACCAAATGCTCCAGACGCACGTTTCTAAACGTGGAGTAAAGAATCTTGGAGGACCCGGAGAAGAAAACCACGCGACCACAGGGAGAGTCATGCAAACTCCAAATATACAGCAGGGGTCAGGGTCGGGATGGAACCCATGTCCCTCCTGTTACACCAGGAGAACCTATCGTTCTGTGTATTGTTTTCTGTTGTAACTTGCTCACCCGCCCAAACTGGACATCTGTCAAATAAGTAATATTTAAAAATAATTTTTTTTTAAACATGCTTTAATGAAATGTACCGTACGAGTAATGGCAGAACTCCACATTTCCTGGAAGTGGCCCCGAAGCTTGCCATAACGTAAGGGACCGTGGCCAATTACAGCCAACGTCAGTTGAGCGTGGACAATTAGACCCAAGCCGAAACATAACATATAGAAATGAATGTTTAAATAAAAAAATTATGATAGAATATAGTATTGTCATCAGAATGGCATAAGTATACTAAGTTTGCAGTCGATACCATATTGGGAAGTGGGTTAAAATTGAGTTACAAGATTTGAGGATACAACAATAACAGAGTGAGTTAATAGAAAGCGTGTAAAAAAGATTGTTGAAAAATATACATTATTTTTTTATGATAGAATATAGTATTGTCATCAGTGTGACATAAGTATTCAAAGTTTGCTTTCGATACCACATTGGGAAGTGGGTTAAAATTGAGTTACAAGATTTGAGGATACAACAATAACAGAGTGAGTTAATAGAAAGCGTGTAAAAAAGATTGTTTAAAAATACACATTATTTTTTAATGATATAATATAGTATTGTCATCAGTATGACATAAGTATACCAAGTTTGCAGTCGATACCACATTTGGATGTGGGTTACAACTGAGTTACAAGACTTGAGGATACAACAACAGACAGAGGGAGTTAAATAAAAGCGTGTAAATAAAAAAGAACTTCCTATTTCATCGGACTCCACCGTGTCTGCGTTCTCATCTCTCCCGCACGTCTCTACCAAATGTCACCTTCTTCTTGAGCTTGGCGAATTTCTTCTGCAGACTCTCCTCTTCCTCCGTGAGGGAGCTGGGGAAGATCATGATGACGACTGCTCCGCCGGCCCTGAAGGCAAAACACGTCCACCACGTTAACAGAACGAAAAGCACGACGAGAACTTCACCACCACGACACCGAAGACCCCCCCCCCCAAGACAACCGGGACAACACCGATAAAGGCCGGCACCGTGGCACACGAGGGGGTGGGTGGCCAACACCACGCCCGGCCGCCTTTGTATCCCCAGTGGCGATGTGTACTACAAGCCGCCACCAGGTACTCGTTTGAGGCTGAGTCGACCTAGGGAAGGCACAGGACTTGTTCGGATAATCGTCACTGATGGTGGTGTTGTTGGCCGTTGTAACACCACCACTGTTGTAACACCACCACTGCTGTACACACCACTGCTGTACACACCACTGCTGTACACAGCACTGTTGTAACACCACCACTGCTGTACACACCACTGTTGTAACACCACCACTGCTGTACACACCACCACTGCTGTACACACCACTGTTGTACCACCACCACTGTTGTAACACCACCACTGCTGTACACACCACCACTGCTGTAACACCACCACTGCTGTACACACCACTGTTGTAACACCACCACTGCTGTAACACCACCACTACTGTACACACCACTGCTGTACACAGCACTGTTGTAACACCACCACTGCTGTACACACCACTGTTGTAACACCACCACTGCTGTACACACCACTGTTGTAACACCACCACTGCTGTAACACCACCACTACTGTACACACCACTGCTGTACACAGCACTGTTGTAACACCACCACTGCTGTACACACCACTGTTGTAACACCACCACTGCTGTACACACCACTGTTGTAACACCACCACTGCTGTAACACCACCACTACTGTACACACCACTGCTGTACACACCACTGTTGTAACACCACCACTGCTGTACACACCACTGTTGTACCACCACCACTGCTGTAACACCACCACTGCTGTATCACCACCACTGCTGTACACACCACTGCTGTAACACCACCACTGCTGTACACACCACTGTTGTAACACCACCACTGCTGTACACACCACTGCTGTAACACCACCACTGCTGTACACACCACTGTTGTACCACCACCACTGCTGTAACACCACCACTGCTGTAACACCACCACTGCTGTACACACCACTGCTGTAACACCACCACTGCTGTACACACCACTGTTGTAACACCACCACTGCTGTAACACCACCACTGCTGTAACACCACCACTGCTGTAACACCACTGCTGTAACACCACCACTGCTGTACACACCACTGCTGTAACACCACCACTGCTGTAACACCACCACTGCTGTAACACCACCACTGCTGTAACACCACCACTGCTGTACACACCACTGTTGTAACACCACCACTGCTGTACACACCACTGTTGTAACACCACCACTGCTGTACACACCACTGTTGTACCACCACCACTGCTGTAACACCACCACTGCTGTAACACCACCACTGCTGTAACACCACCACTGCTGTAACACCACCACTGCTGTACACACCACTGTTGTAACACCACCACTGCTGTAACACCACCACTGCTGTAACACCACCACTGCTGTAACACCACCACTGCTGTAACACCACCACTGCTGTAACACCACCACTGCTGTACACACCACTGCTGTAACACCACCACTGCTGTAACACCACCACTGCTGTAACACCACCACTGCTGTAACACCACCACTGCTGTACACACCACTGCTGTAACACCACCACTGCTGTAACACCACCACTGCTGTAACACCACCACTGCTGTAACACCACCACTGCTGTACACACCACTGCTGTAACACCACCACTGCTGTAACACCACCACTGCTGTAACACCACCACTGCTGTAACACCACTGCTGTAACACCACCACTGCTGTAACACCACCACTGCTGTAACACCACCACTGCTGTACACACCACCACTACTGTACACAACCACTGCTGTAACACCACCACTGCTGTACACACCACCACTGCTGTACACACCACCACTGCTGTAACACCACCACTGCTGTACACACCACCACTGCTGTACACACCACCACTGCTGTAACACCACCACTGCTGTACACACCACCACTGCTGTACACACCACCACTGCTGTACACACCACCACTGCTGTACACACCACCACTGCTGTACACACCACCACTGCTGTACACAACCACTGCTGTAACACCACCACTGCTGTAACACCACCACTACTGTACACACCACCACTGCTGTAACACCACCACTGCTGTACACAACCACTGCTGTAACACCACCACTGCTGTACACACCACCACTACTGTACACAACCACTGCTGTAACACCACCACTGCTGTACACACAACCACTGCTGTAACACCACCACTGCTGTACACACCACCACTGCTGTACACACAACCACTGCTGTAACACCACCACTGCTGTACACACCACCACTGCTGTACACACCACCACTGCTGTACACACCACCACTGCTGTACACACCACCACTGCTGTACACACCACCACTGCTGTACACACCACCACTGCTGTACACACCACCACTGCTGTACACACCACCACTGCTGTACACACCACCACTGCTGTACACAACCACTGCTGTAACACCACCACTGCTGTAACACCACCACTACTGTACACACCACCACTGCTGTAACACCACCACTGCTGTACACAACCACTGCTGTAACACCACCACTGCTGTACACACAACCACTGCTGTAACACCACCACTGCTGTACACACCACCACTGCTGTACACACCACCACTGCTGTACACACCACCACTGCTGTACACACCACCACTGCTGTACACAACCACTGCTGTAACACCACCACTGCTGTACACACCACCACTGCTGTACACACCACCACTTCTGTACACACCACCACTGCTGTACACACCACCACTGCTGTACACACCACCACTGCTGTACACACCACCACTACTGTACACACCACCACTGCTGTACAGATCACTGTTGTACCGCCACCACTGCCACTGCACTATCGCTACTACACTAACACCACTGCACTACCGCTCGGATTCTAACATCACGGCCACTTTAATCAAGCTACCGATCTAACACCACCACCACGCTAACACCACCACCACAACACCACCACTCTAACACCACCACCACTCTAACACCACCACCACGCTAACACCACCACCACAACACCACCACTCTAACACCACTCTAACACCACCACCACCACGCTAACACCACCACCACTCGAACACCACCCTAACACCGCCACCACTAACACCAACACCACGCTAACACCACCACCCTAACACCACCATCACACCACCACCACGCTAACACCACACTAACACCACGCTAACACCACCCTAACACCACCACCACCACTAACACCACCACCACGCTAACACCAACACCACTCTAACACCAACACCACACTAACACCACCACCACTCTAACACCACCACTACACCACCACCACACTAACACCACCGCACTAACCCGCTGTGAATCTAACGCCGCGCGCACGGCACCGCACACACAGAGAGACACACAGAGACAGAGAGACACACAGAGAGAGACACACAGAGAGACACAGAGACTCACAGAAAGACAGAAAGACACACACAGAGACAGAGAGACACACAGAGACAGAGAGACACACAGAGAGAGACACACAGAGAGACACAGAGACTCACAGAAAGACAGAAAGACACACACAGAGACAGAGAGACACACAGAGACAGAGAGACACACAGAGACACACACAGAGAGACAGAGACACACACAGAGACAGAGAGATACAGCGAGACAGAGACACACACAGAGAGACACACACAGAGACAGAGAGATACAGCGAGACAGAGAGACACAGACACACACACAGAGAGACACAGACACAGATACACACACACAGAGACACAGACACACACAGAGAGACACAGACACAGAGAGACACACAGCGAGACGCAGACCGAGAGAGGCGCCTCAGCGTCGCCCGGCAGTGACGTCGTCTCCGTCTGGGGTCGTCATCGCGCGCCCAGCGCCTCGCAGCTCGAGTATCGATTCCCAGCGAGCTCGCGATTCGCGGTCGCAGTGCCCGCGGATCGATTACTTTTGATTTTTAAATCCTTTATATTAAGTTCGCGTGCTTGCGTGCTTGCTTGCTTGCTTAGGACCGTGCAAATCTTTCGGTCGTTTTTTAACCCACTTCCCGTGATCCAATCGAGCTGACATTTTCCACACAGACTCGTTGTGCCAGACAATTATTGTTCGTGAAAAAAAATTTCCAAAATTTTACACTTTTTAGGCAAAAACAAATATTTTACATATATTCAAATAGAACGCATTCATGGCTTTGGCTGAACGTCAGAGTGTAAGAGCCCAGAGCGTAACCCCTCCACAGGCTGTGGCGGAGTAGCGCAGTTGGTAGCGCCCTCGCTTCCCATGCCAAAGGTCACGGGATCGATCCCTGCGTCCTCCACAGGCGAATATATTTTTAAATCCTTTATATTAAGTTCGCTGCCACGCATATAAAGATTTATAGTGAAAAACTTTGTTTTTACGGGTTATACTTATTACAGCCAGGCAGAGGTGGGACAAAGTCATTGTTATGCAAGTCCAAGTCGAGTCTGAAGTCATCAAATTCATGACTCGAGTCTGACTCGAGTCCAAGTCACATGACTCGAGTCCACACCTCAGAGGTGGGACAAAGTCATTGTTATGCAAGTCCAAGTCGAGTCTGAAGTCATCAAATTCATGACTCGAGTCTGACTCGAGTCCAAGTCACATGACTCGAGTCCACACCTCAGAGGTGGGACAAAGTCATTGTTATGCAAGTCCAAGTCGAGTCTGAAGTCATCAAATTCATGACTCGAGTCTGACTCGAGTCCAAGTCACATGACTCGAGTCCACACCTCTGCAGCCAGGGGTGTAGAACCGTTATATTTGGTCAAACATTTAATTAACTCACCCCTAATGCGATGGCTGGACCAGACTAATTGATTTGCGGGCCTTTATAGGGACGTACGCGAACAACAAATTTAGACTTATCCATTATCATCTAGATTTGAAGTTTTCGTGACTGCAGGGATCCATACTCTTTGGTTCTTTCGGTAAAGTCACGTAGAAGGGAAATAATAAAATGATAAAAATATAAAACTATAAAATTATCACGATGTTTCGACTGCAACACAAGCAATCATCATCAGGTGTGAAATCCACAGCAAGAAATGTTTTAAAAAGTGGCGTTTTTTATCTTCAAATTTTCTTGCTGTGGATTTCACACCTGATGATGATTGCTTGTGTTGCAGTCGAAACGTCGTGAGAATTTTTATTGTTTTATATTTATTATTTTATTTTTCCCTTCTACGTGACTTTACCGAAAGAACCAAGAATATGAATCCCTGCAGTCACGAAAGCTTTAAATGAAAATTTATAAATGTGTCGTTAAATCCGTCACCACCCGACACAGCCGGCCAGTAAGGTTTGTCACGTGGCCAGAACGTGCCCATTTGTTACTAGCACTGCACAACCGGTGTGTTGGAGAGTTAAAACCCACATCATTTACAATTCGAGTACGACGTTTCGCTAGTAATTGCCACTAGCATCGTCAAGTGACAGCCAAATTGAAAAAAAATATTTTACCCGGAAAGACAATCGAGGGAGATGATTAAATGAAGTTTTCTTTGTTTTTACATTGAGTGTCCATTTACATTAACGCAAGGCCGTATCCATGGAGTCAACATTGGGGGGGACCAAATCTTCCTGCCTAAAATATTTTAAAAATTCGCTAACACATAGGATGGACTTTTTATTTATTTATTACAATAATGTCTAATAGTGTATTGTATTACATTGCACTGTTTTTTTCTTTTTTATCATTTCTTGTTTCATTGTATGTAATGGCAGAGATTAGGGATTAATAAAGTACAACCATAACCACAATCATATAAACAGAAATCTATTTTATTGCAATATATTTGGGGGGACATTTTGAGCATATTTTAATATTGGAGGGGATGTGTCCCCCCCAAAATATATTATCACAATCTTGCATTAACGTGTATTTCAAACACGTGATGGTATGTAATCGACCATTTAAATAGATTAACATTTTCCGGAGCTCAGCCCTCGGATAAGTTTAATCTTTGATCATAGCTGTCAACCCATACAGTTTACCCCGTATTCTTGTACAGAGAAATT
This sequence comes from Lethenteron reissneri, assembly GCF_015708825.2. Classification (NCBI taxonomy): domain Eukaryota; kingdom Metazoa; phylum Chordata; class Hyperoartia; order Petromyzontiformes; family Petromyzontidae; genus Lethenteron; species Lethenteron reissneri. The sequence continues at coordinate 2,821,925 of NC_083832.1, forward strand.
TAGTTTTAAAGTCCATACGGCATACAGCCGTTTCAATATGGGCAACAAAAACGTCAATTTGTTTGTGTTTCTCCCTTGTGATGGGACTTTGTAAGATGAACGTTGAGATTTATAAGGGCACGGGGTGACCAATAAGGTCTAAATTGGTTTGTAATAAGGTTGGCACTCATAAGGGGTTGACATGTGTGCCTGATTGACATCGATTTAGGCCGCAGCCTTATTACCCCCACCCTAAGTTCGCTCATGTCCATGCATTTCCCCTATTTGTGATTACCACTCAGATCATCTGCGTTGTATCGTTGTGTTTGGTGTGATATTGTGTTATCGCTTAAATCGCAAGCAAACCAATTTTTTTGGACGGACGATTTCATGTTCGTATCTTATGATGCGATTCCCCCGTTTTCCTTCAGTGTTATGGATTCTGTGTGTGCGTGTTTTATATCCTCTGTGTTTGGCAACTGTTGCATTTTAATCTTCCTAACGAAAGCGTTTAAATACCCTCACCAAAGATTTCCGTGCAGCAAAACAATCAGGCGACAGCCAGATTTGTGGAGAAATCCTCCTGTTTCGGTCCTAATTTAGAGAAATAAATGTGATGTCGTCACTTGTGAGCGAACCAGGTGCGAAGGCCGGAGGGGAGAATGGTTAATGATGCATATACAGTACAATGGGTATCCATTGCCGGTTGGGTTATTCATGGTGCAATCAACATACATTATGCATGTACATTGTGCATGCACTACACACACGTACAATCCTGCCATATGGTGACATGTATACTATAGGCATGCAGTTAAACGGTGTATGACTTGATAATTCGCTTCCAAACAGTACTTAGCCCGTAGCTAATCCGGCTGTCGCCTAATTATGCTAGTTTGCAATTACTTGGAGAAGGCTCTACAAACAATTGATAGTGATGATCATAACAGGCGCATATTTCTGAAATAAACAAATCATTTTCCCTTTATTGCATGGAGTGCACGTAAACAATACATCCTCAAATGTAAAAAATACCACTTTTTTTCGATTTACAGCTTTCGTGACTGCAGGGATTAATCTTCTTGGTCTGTCGGAAAGACAGCGTCAGACGCTGTTTTTCCGACAGATCTGTTCTTCACTTGAGGACGGCTTGCTTGCGTTGTGGCCGAAACGTCGTGAGAATTGTATTTTATTTTGTTTAATGTTTATTATTTCCCTTCTACGTGACTTTATCGAAAGAACCAAGAAGATAAATACCATTTTGATATAGCAACTGGGTGGCGATTAACAACTGCACACAATTGCCAGGCGACAATCGCTGCCGCACACCACAGATACGCACAATAACGATTTCGACTTTTCTTTGTTAATGATGTTGCCCTACATAAGCAGGGCGACGAAAAATTGTTTAAGACTCATTAGAGTGTTCCTCTCCACGGAAATCTTTAGTAAAAGGCGAAAGATTTATTCGCTCTGAAGAGAAACCAGAGTAAAGTTTAAGGCCACCACTCGTAGGTACTTATATGAACAGTCTTTACATTTATCCTATGGGGCCTTTACTTCGTGACCACATTTTTCATGTAATTTTACTTTCTAATATTAAATATTCGTATAATACTACTTTAAATTAGTGATTGTTTCAGTCTTATTCATCTGTCTACGCGAGGGTTATTGAAGTAAAATAAATAGCATACATACTCACGCTGTGCATAAATTATAGTATTTGACCAATGGGGAGCGGTTGGACCTCTTCCAACCTCTTGGCTCCCGACTCCTGGCCAGGCGCGGTTCGTCCACTAGGGGGCGTTTGGGGCACCGACCCAACCAAGCAACTGGAGATGAGAAATTATTTTTTTTATAATAAAATGTCACGATTCTTTCAACGCGAATTGCCTAACGAAGATAACATTTTAAGTTGTCCGTATTAGAAACCGCTGCTTGCAACGCCGTGGTCTGATTTGTGACTCGGGGAGGTCTCGGGGCAGCTGTGAAGGCGTCCGAGTGAGAGATATTCCCCCTTCATCGTGGCGATCAGCTTCGCATTTTAGCCACGCCGTTTGAGACCCATTCAGGGCGGTGAAAAAGGCGCCCGTGGCTGTATATGAGACGATGGCTGCTATATTTGCACTGTGCAAATATAGCAGCTCATGGCCTACACAGGAGGAAACAACAGCGATGACGATGGCAGCAGGTGCAAGCAAACGAAGAATTAGCAAGGAACACTGTGAAGTCACTTCTAAATATTAAAATGCTGGAGAAGTTGAATGTCAAGCATTGGATTGGGTGGACGTGCTGCGTGGTGCGGTCGTGATGGCGTGGAGGAGGCCGCGATGGCGTGGAGGATGCCGTGATACACTCACTCATCTTACACTGACTCACTCATCATACGCTGACTCACTCACACATTATAAACTCAGTCACACATACACTCACACAACAACTGACCCATTAACTCATCATACATGGATTCACTCATCATACACTCACTCATAATACACTGACTCACTCACACATCACACACTGGGAGTGTCATGCTGCCAGATATGGCTGAAAGTTTGGTCGTACATATTACTGTATGTATATCGTGTATTGTTCAATTTGAGTCAAAGCTCCTATGAGTACTGTTGTTACATTGTATTTTATAGCTTTATTTTGGTGATTTCAATAACACATGGTTAAGCCATGTTTCTTGCGGAAGTGCGGAGTTGGCCTGATAACTTTAATATAAATTGTTTTATGGTTGTTATTGTTTGACTTGCAATACACTGGGATTTTTTCACACTGCGTTGTAATACGGTGGGGTTTTATTTTCTGGAAGATTTGCTGGTTTATCCAGGATGTTTCTGTTGCGCGTCGTCGCTTTAAGATGTTCTCTGTTCATATTTTGTTTGTTGCGGTTGCACCCGACTCAAGAGCCGCATGGCTCACAGGGCTACACCTAATAAATGAAACTTGAAAACTTGAAAGCAACTGGGTCCTGATCAACCGATTCGAACACCACATTTTCAGAGGTCACTTAACAACAGCCCCACCTAATGGAGATATCACGAGCCGCCACTGCTCCTGACCCCCTTTGTCTTCCCAACACAATGCCTCATTACTCCCCCCCCCCCCCCCCCCCAAGTTTTCTGTCGCCCCCCAGCCTGGACCAGGACTATCCCAACCCCTCCGTAACAATCCTTCCCGTTCGACTGACATTAAAACAACTGCACTAACAATCAACCGATTAGCCATTTACAATCACCATACATTTTTATTTAAAACTTTTAATATTTTTATTATTTTATTATTTCCCTTCTACGTGACTTTGCCGAAAGAACCAAGAATATAATTTAATCATTATCATCTTACGTACATTGTTTAATTGCTGTACAGCGCGTTGAAAAAGGCGTTATATAAATCTAGCTAAGATGACGTGCCTCAATAACTTGGCCAATATCCGATAGCTTTTTACAAGGTAATACATTTGAACAAATCTTGTCATTTTAAATTGCTATAATTCTGTGCTGTACACTTTCGCTAAAACTCTTCTTTATGACTGTTCAAAACCCGCATCAAGAGCAGAAAATAAAATCCGTCCCCCATATGGTTTGGTTCAATGCGAAAAGTCGCATTCAACATAAGCACTCACTGCAAGTACAGCATATACGGCAGCAAAATGTTGGTTCTATCTTTTTTAACGAAGGGAGTCCTGCCGAAGCAGGACGACGAAAAATTGTTTAAGACTCATTAGAGTGTTCCTCTCCACGGAAATCTTTAGTAAAAGGCGAAAGATTTATTCGCTCTGAAGAGAAACCAGAGTACTTTAAAACTCCTACTCCACAATACTTATACGAAAACCCGTCTCAATTTACCCTATGGGGTGCTGAGGCAAACGTACAGTATTTGTTTATAATTATTTATTTTAACGTAACCGTCAATTGTGCGAATTCATCTTCACATTTTTGTTGGTGTTCGATGCCATGAAAACGTATAAACTTAAAGCTATTCACGTGAAGAAGCATTTTACATTTAGACATTGCCGCTAGCTCATTATGCATAATCGGGGTATTCGACCAATGGGAGGCCCGCGTCTCTCATTGGCTTCAAAGCAGACTCCACGTGTGTGTCAGTGTGTGATGCAGCGGAACTTGGTGAAACGTTTTCAAAGCACGAGTCACTCACATTTCTGAAGAGATGCCGCCCACTAACTCTGCAGTCCTTATAACCTGAAGAAGACCGCTTGTGTTGCGATCGAAACGTCGTGGGTTTTTTGCTCATAATTAAGATTTGTGTTTTCTAACTACGTGACTTCACCGAAAGAACCAAGAATATGAATAACTGGCTGTACTACCCGGCTTCGCCCGGGACTTGGATTCACCACGCCCGGCCGCCTTTGTCTCCCCAGTGGCGATGTTCGCACACAACACACCAGTTACTTGTTTGAGGCTGAGTCGACCTAGGGGAGGCCCAGGACCGGTTGAAATAATCGTCGCCGGGTTCGTAGCGCAGCGCGCTGACCACGACACGACAATGCGTTACGCTACCACATGCGCGGGTCACGTGACAGATTTGACGTCACAGCTCACTTGCATTACTAGCAGTCGCCGCCCGCTTCGCGGGCGGTGTGTATATACTTGGTTGGTGGGGAGTTGAAAGTGGCTGGACACAATATACATGTTTTGGTGATTGTTTTATGTTTCTTTTTGTGAGGTTATATTATTTTTATGAGACGCTCAATCGACAGTATTCAAGAATACAACTTATTCAAATATAGAATGCAACTTATTCAAATATATCTGGCGATACACTCCGTCTTCCTCCTCGTCGTCAGGTCCCTCAATAAGCGCCTTGATGTTGGATCTTGCCGTGACTCGCGATAATGCCACGTACAGTTGGCCGTGCGAGAAACATGGCGTTGGTAGATATAATCCCAGGTTGTGAACAGTTTGCCCTTGCGCCTTGTTGATGGTCATCGCGAAGGCTGGGACAATGGGGAACTGTTTGCGCCGAAGTCGAAATGGGAAGTCCTTCGTGTCCAATTCGCGGCGGATATGGTTGTTCTCAAGCAGCGAGTCCAAGACCAAGTGTGGGTACTCGGAAAGCTGCGGGAGGTCGTCAAAGTCCGACAGAGCCATCCCACCTGCCGTGAGGAACTCGTGGAGGCTGTGAAGGGTCTTGAACTTTACCATTTCTTTTATTTTCTTTGATGCTGCTAATCCTGAATAATGCACGGGCATAAGCAGTACTAATCACATACCTGCATTTCCCATATCCCCTCCCTTTGATGCTGCTAATCCTGCATAATGCACGGGCATAATTAGTACTAATCACATACCTGCATTTTCCATAAATATGCTAAATTCCTTATGATATGCAAATTATTTGTCAAGGCGCCCTTTCCCCCCCTTCCAACCCAGCTTATATATATGCTCCAAGCACGTGTGCTGTTTCATTCAGACGCTGTCGCCTAGACAGACCTGGTTTTCACCTGAGGACGGCTGCTTGCGTTGTGGTTGAAACGTCGTGAGAATTATTTTATTATGTTTAATTATTTTTATTTTATTACTTCCCTTCTACGTGACTTTACCAAAAGAACCAAGAAGATTTACCATTTCTTCTTTGTTGGTCAGCTGGCGGTACTGGTACTCGTAATCGCGAGCCAATTCGTCGTAGAATTTATCCCAGAGAGCCTTCGTATCTGCTGGCATGGAATACAGCAGAATCGTAGCGAAGAGTTGACGAAGCTGGTACGGCATCTGAAAGAGCGAGGCTTCTTCCAGACACGCAACCCATTCGCGATCGCTCTCAAGGTAGCCTGCTCGCATGGCTGCTTCCAGCGGTTTGTTTTGTTTTATTTTATTCGTAACGCACCATCCATATGCGCTCCACCATCCACCATGCCCTTGCACCGCAAAGACACAGCTCCGGTGTGCGTCAGCGTGTGTGCCATCCACAGTGACATTGGTCAGCAATTGCACCGTTCCGATCGCACACAGGTTGGCCCCTGCATCCTCCGTCTGTATGTACACACACAGACAGATGCGCTATGGGGCCACCTATTTTTTTCTTATATTAAAATGTATTTTGTTGGTGTTTTTACATTTACGTATTCCCATTGTGGGTGTTTTACGCATGCATCAGATTTTTGGGTTCCTCACATATGGTATCAGAGGTGTGGGTCACTCCATTTCTCAATCGAACAATAACGGGGATCGTTTGAGTTATGACAGCTTGCAGATAGAAACATTGCATGATCGTATACTAATAATGACAGAATTTGTACCCCAGTGGAGGGCATCCCCCACCCGGCGCTTCTTACCGGTACTGTGAGACTTACAAATCCAGACCTCTCCTCCTCCTGAAGCGTTGACAATACCCTGTGGTAGTACCATAATCATCTCAATAAAGCGATCACTTTCCAATGGCCATTTTGATCCCGGGAGTTACCCGGGTGGTGTCACACTGTACTCATTGTTTTAGCACAAATTCCGATATGGCTTGTGCAACGGCCAGAGAGTGACAGCAGCGGGGGCCGGGCTGCAACCTTTGTAGACAGTTTATTACATTTCAAAGTGCATGGGATTGGCACTCCAAAACATCATAAATGTACAGTAACGCCAACTGCATCCGTGGCAAACATGATACGCGGACACATGCCGCATATTATGCAACACATGCCCTTACCAGCAGCAGCATGCACAACATCTCAATTACACAACCGAAGTAGACAGCAAGCCGTCCATGGAGACGTGATCAACGTCAATACATAATAATGATTAATAAGCCGGATAAACCAAAAAGTACCCATTGTACCCATTAAACAGTCAGCTGGGTTGCCCCATGGGGGTATTGACCCATGGGCGAAACTGTAGGGGGCGCCACGAAACTGGCCGTGGTCCCGGCAGGTGAAGCTGCCAGCTCAGTCCGCTAAGACTCACTGTATAGCGACCCCTGCCTACTCGTAAGGTAAAGTTGTTTGGGGACTCCACTAATCGCAGCACGCAGCACCAATTTTTTACATAAATATACGTAATATTAGCGTAACTACCATTCGCACACTTGCATACACACCACACTCACACAGCGCAGGGTCTGCGACCCACAGTGCACTGTGTGGGGGCCGTTGGCCCCCGGGGTCCCTCCCGCCTGCATCCCCTATTCCGTTTACGTTACCCCACCTCCCTATTACCCGCTACGGTTTCGCCGGCATTCGAATGCGACGCCCCTACTGTTACAGCCTCGCGCCGCGCTCCCACGCTGCGAGCATACGTGCGCACATCATCGTCAATCAAACGCCGTGCTCGCAGTATAGCCCTGTGCGGCACGTTACCAATGCGCATCCGTATCCGACATGTAACGAACGTATGCACACACACACACACGCCGCTCCGTGCACTCCAACTCCACACCAACTACGCAAGTTATGATCGCGCACCTGTATCACACACGGAGTGAACACACGCGACACCCACTCTTGCGCCGCTCTGCGCAGCGCTCGCCGTCTGCTGGCCGCTTGCGTTATGATCGCGCACCTGGGGTACGCCTATTACGCACGCCGCGAGCTTACGCACACACAGTACCACACGCGTTCCCACACGCAACCCGCGCGCTCAGCTCCGCGCAGCGCTCACTCACGTGGCGAACCACGGTGCACACAGCGCACCCACACGCTCACACCGCACGACAAGATCACGCGAGACCACGCTTCGCTATTAATGATTTATTATATGCTACCTGCGAATTGATGTGTAATCAGTGAGTCGACGAGGCTGGCCTATTCCACTAAACCTGTACCTATTCCCTATTTATCGGCTTACGATACCCTACTTCACCTCCCCACTCACTGTTTGGTGCCCGCGGAGGTTCGCTGCTCTCTGCGCTAACAGCGTACCTCGATGCGTCGCACGGACGTCCGGGTCGCTGGCTGGAAGTCCTGCTGGTCCGCTGGCCTGGAGAGAAGGGAGCTATTTTCCCTCTGCGCCCCTCTATTTATCCTCCCTACCTCCAAAGGGGATGCTGCGCTGAACAATGGGCTCGTGCACCCCAAGCCCGCGCACGGCAGTCCCCAGGCGCTGTTGATATGCTAATCAGTGTGCTGCGTGCAAGGCGTAAATCCTAATTAATCCCTTACCCTCCCTAACAATAGGGCCTGCGCGCTCAAGCGCAATTATCCCAACCCTCCATGACTATGCGCAACAGCCCCTGTGACCCCGCTATTCATGCTGTTTCGTGCCTCCCGTGCTTGCCCCGTCGACTCGTGGGGGTGTGTGTGGGGGGAAATGCGCCTCAACCGCGGTGGCCGAATGCCCCACGCCGCGACCACACCATATTAAGGCCGGCAGCAGCGCCGCGGTACCACGTAGCACGGGGGAGGTCATCCAATTCCCTGATCGCCGGAAACCGTGAGAATTAATCCCGATAAGGGTCTCTCGGATAAAAACCGGTCGATCAGGTAACCTTCCCTTCCAGCTCTATGGGGGGGGGGGGGGGGATGCGTGCGGGTGTGTGCTTATGTGGGGCGGGTGATGGGGGGCAGTGCGGTGGGGGAAGCCGGGCGGCTCCCTGGCTCGGCAGAGCGGCCCCGTCGCTGTGGCACCACATAGCCCCCCGGGGTGCCAGTCCCCGTCCCGGGTTGACTTGAGCACCTCGCCTGGGTTGCCCCCACGAGGTATCGCCGCGGGGTCCGCGGGATTCGCCCGGCCCTTGTGGCTGGCCTCGGGGGTGGCGGCTCCGTCTCCTGGGGCTCCGGCGGTGGTCTCCTCCTCCATTCCAACGGCTCCCCTCGGCCCCTGGCACCTGCGGGCTGGGGAACAAACTCAGAGGCGGTGGGGTTTAAGGGTCGCCGTCCTCGTCGCCCCCGGCCCCGCCCGGGGCCCCTCGGAGCCCTGGGCTCCGTGGGGCCCATATACTGCGCGAGGCCCCCGGGCACGGGGGATGCGGGTACTCCGGGGTTTCGGGGCCTTCGGGTGACGGGGTTCTCTCTCGCCGGGGCCGCTTTCCACGGTTTTAAGCGGCGGACATTGACCACCGTCTCTCGACCCCTCTCCCCGCCATCAATGAGTACCGTCCAGGGGGAGATCTGTCGCACCACGGTCCAGGGTCCCCGCCAGTAGGTCGTCAGTTTCCCCACCTGCCCGGCCCCGACGCGAGGGGTGTGTAGCCACACCTTAGCACCTGTCAGGAATAAGGGGGGTTCCATGCGGGGTCGGGTGCCCTGTTCCTGCCGCCGATGCGCGGCTTCCCCTTGCGGGTATGCTCGGCCTCGGGCTTCTCGTAGGGTCTCCAACAGGTGTTCCACGGGGCGGCTTCCCTCCTCCGGCTGGGGGGAAGGGACGCCGAATAGCAGATCTGCGGGTAAACGAGACTCACGGCCGAACATCATTAAAAACGGGGTTTGTCCCGTCGACGTGTGTACGGTGGTGGCGTAGGCGAAAAGGGCGTAGGGGAGGTGTTCATCCCAATCCCGTTGATTTGCGGCCGCCATACGTTTGAGTTTCCCCGATAAGGTCTGATTCATGCGCTCCACCATCCCGTTCGCCTGGGGGTGGTACGCTGTGGTTCGGTCCTTCTGGATTCCGAACTCTCGGCACAGTGCCTGGAACAACTCGGCCTCGAACTCGCTACCCTGGTCGGTGAGGACTCGTTCTGGGATCCCGTGCTTAAGTACGTAGTGTTCCACAAATGCCCGGGCCACCACCAAGGCCGTTTTATCAGGGATGGCCACTGCCACGGGGTAGCGGGTGAAATACTCTACTGCGACTAGGATATATCGGTTGCCTCGATGGGATCGCGGGAATGGCCCCTGTAGGTCGATCCCAACCAGCTGATTCGTGCGGCTGACGCGGAACGGCCTTAGGGGTACCTGGTATCGTGCCGGTTTCGGCCCGCACTGCTGACAGGCGCGGCAGCCCTGTACCCAGGCCGCCACGTCTTGTGCCAATTTGGGCCAGAGATACTGGCGACGCAGGGTCTCTCGAGTACGTCGTTCCCCATCGTGGCCCCCGAGTGGGTGGTCATGCACCAGCCGTAGCAGCTGGGGTCGCACCTGGGCAGGAACACAGATGCACCCCGGCTGGCCGGCCTCGGTTAACTCCCATACCACTCCGTTCCGCACACACAACCGGGCATACAAACCGCTCCAGGGTCCTGGTAGGGCGCTCTTTTCCTCCCGCAGTGCCGCCTCCACTGCCGCCAGATCCGGATCTCGCTGCTGGGTCTGTCTCAGCTGCTCGTCGTTTAGGCCCGGGAAGGCGCAGCCGACGTCCTCCTGGATCCGTCCAATCGGGTCCCGAGCCGCGGGTCCCGCGCTTGCCGGGCGGTCGACGGGATCCTCAGTGCCACCTGTGAGGGTTTCCGTGGCGCACACTGCACTCTCTCTCGCTGGGGGGGGGTCAGTGGCCGCGGCCTCTCGGGGGTCCGTTGCCTGCCGGCAGCGTCCCCCCGTGAAACACGGGCAGGCCTCCTCCGCCCTCGTCTCGGCGTACACCGTGGGTCGCCTCGACAAGGCGTCCGCGTTTGCATGCGTCCGGCCAGCCCGATACTCGATTTGCAGGTTGTACTCCTGCAACTGCGCCAACCACCGGGCCATCTGCCCCCGCGGCTCCTTGAATGTAAGAAGAAACTGCAGAGCATAATGGTCAGTGCGGACGCGACATCTCCTGCCGTACAAATACGGCCGGAACTGTTTGCATGCGAAAATCACGGCGTACAACTCTTGGCGGGTCACGCAATAGTTCAGCTCGGCCCCACTCAAGGTCCGGCTGGCGTACGCGATGACTCGTTCCGTTCCATCCTGTACCTGTGACAACACCGCGCCCAGCCCGCTGCTGCAGGCGTCGGTGTCCAAAATAAAATCGGTGGTAAAATCGGGGAAAGCGAGGGTGGGGGCGTGGGTGAGGTGATCTTTGAGAGTGGTGAAGGCCGTCTGGCAGGCCCCCGTCCACTGGTAGGGGTGCTTAGGGGAGGTGAGTTGGGTGAGAGGGCGTGCAATCTCGCTGAATCCCTTTACAAATCGACGATAATAGGTGGCGAGCCCCAAAAATGATCTGGTCTCCGTCAGATTCCTTGGCCGTGGCCACTCCACTACGGCGCGTACCTTCTCCGGATCGGTGCGCACGCCTGCCTCGCTGACGCGATGCCCGAGGTACCCCACCTCGCGTTGTGCGATGTAACACTTACGTGGCTTGAGCTTGAGATGAGCCGCTCGCAGTCGCTGGAACACCTCGCGAAGCCTGGACCAATGCTCAGACAAAGATCTACTGAACACTATCACATCGTCCAAGTAAATCAGGCACTGTTCCCACTGCAAGCCCCGCATCACCAACTCCATCAACCGCTGGAACGTCGCGGGCGCGTTAGTGAGTCCGAACGGCAACACTCGAAACTCAAACAGGCCCATCGGGGTGGTGAATGCGGTTTTCGGCCGATCCTCCTCCGCCATCTCCACCTGCCAGTACCCGGACGCGAGATCGAGGGTGGAAAAATATCGCGCTCCGGCGAGGCTGTCGAAGGTGTCGTCGATGCGGGGTATGGGGAAGGCATCGCCGAGCGTGACTGCATTTAGTTTACGGTAATCGACGCAGAACCGGGTTGACCCATCCTTTTTCGTTACTAGTACCACTGGGGCTGACCAGGGGCTCGCCGAGGGCTGAATTATGTTATCGCGAAGCATGTCCCCAACCGCCTCCTTGATCTGGGTGCGTTCGGGTGCGCCCACTCGGTACGCAGGGAGTTTGATGGGTCGGGCTGCACCGGTGTCAATTTGGTGCTTAACAAGGTCGGTCCGACCCACGTCCGAGTCGTGTTCGCTGAACACGTCGGCATACTCCCGCAGTAACTCGCGCAGCCGATCGGCCTCTCCCTTAGGTAAGTCCGCCCATGGTACATGTAACGCGTCGAGCAGGGGAACGACCTCGGCTCGGGGAGTCGGGCCGACTCGCCAGGCCAGGTCCTGCTCACCCTCAGGACGACCGGGGTCCTCAGCCCAGAGTGCGAACACCGAGTCGTTAGAGTGGCGTGCGTGCAGGGGGTGTACTGTGGCTATCGGGGTGCGCCGTCGCAGTATCGCTGGGGTATTGTGGGGGTTAAACATCCGCATAAACAATCGGTCCCCATCTGCGTTTACCAACGTGGCGGATCCCACAACCCCATACCGTTTTGCCAACTCCGGGTGAGGAGTTAGCATTACCTCCCCTGATGGTCGGAGCGCGGGGTCGGTGGGGGATGTTGCCACCGGCACCAGCATCTCGGTGAGCGGGCCGATGGTGACTGCCGTCGCCAGGATAGCGGCCACAGGTGCAAAGCGGCGGCGGGTTGGTTCTCGTCCCAGGAACGGTATCCGCTCGCCGTTGCTCTCCATGGTGGCGCATCGCTGGCGGGGTTGCACGTTGAGTCCCAACCGTTCTAGGAGGTCGGTGCCTGCGATACACTCGTGACACAACGCACTCGACACGTAGAACTCCTGCGTGCACACCTGGCTGCCTATGCGGACTTCTAGGGTGGCTCTCCCCAGCAGCCCCATTCCGGCTCCGCTCGCAGTGTGCAGCGCGCGGTCCGGGGCCTGCAGGTGACGCACGTCGACCCCGATCGCGCTGCAGTGCGCTGCGCTCACGAGCGAGGCCACCGCCCCCGTGTCCAGCAGGATTCGGGTACGCACTCCGTTTACCTCCCCTTCCACCAGCGACGTGGCCCCCGTGATCCCCGCCACCAGCTCCCGCAGCCAGTCGCCAGGAGTCACCGTTTCTGTGGGCGTTGTTGCTGGAACCTGTGTGGAGATCACTCGCTCGCCATTATTCTCACAGCTTGTTTGTGTCGGGGCTACGTCGATTTCACCCCCCGGTGGTCCCCTCTCTAGGGGGGCCTTAGTGTTTGACCTTAGCTCTTGTCTAGCTCGGGCGACCTGAGGACAGTCCCTCACTAGATGCCCTCGGCGATCGCACATATAACATGCCCGGGGAGGGGTGGCGGCTCCGTAGTGGGCTCTCTGCCCACTCCCTCCTCCCCCAGTGCGCTGCTGCTCATACTCTGCTTCTAGTCGCGCTATCCTTCCAGTTAGCCCTCCTACCGTGGAGTCTAGTTCCCCCATCTCGGATCGGATGGTCTCAACGGAGGATTGCAGTTGGGTCATATTTGTATTCGTTTCCTCGCGTACCTGGGTTACCTGGCCGGAGACATCCTTTATACCCGTTTGTATACCGGCAACCCATCCCGGGGTTGTCTCGCGGGACACTGGAGGCTCTCTTTCCCGGCCCCTTACCGTCCTCGCGAGCTCCTGTTCCTCCTCCTCGTCTTCCGAGAGCAGGCTCGCAATGACGCGCTCTCGTCCCAGCCCCCGGAGCTGCGCGCGTTCGCTGTGAATTCTTTCACACTTACGTGCGCGCTCGACAAGGGCGTTAAAGGGAAGACGTGGGCAGCTCATGTCTGGCTGCCACCACGCCGTGCGAGACAGGTACCGCTGGATTTTCTCGGCGGCCAGTTCCTCAATAACATCAGTTGCGTACCCCGGGCGTGCGATCTTTGTTAACTCGCGCACATCCTCGGCGTAATCACGTAGATCTTCGCCAGGTTGGCGACGGCGCGCCTCTAAGGCCGATTTTGCTTCCTCCTCGTCACGCGTGCCGAAACGCTGATCGAGTCGGCGCATCAGCTCCTCTAGCTGTGTCTGTGCGCTCGCGGGTAACGCTTCTACAAAATCGGCTGCCCGCCCATCAAGATTCATATTAAGTTGACGTGCGGCACGTTACCAATGCGCATCCGTATCCGACATGTAACGAACGTATGCACACACACACACACGCCGCTCCGTGCACTCCAACTCCACACCAACTACGCAAGTTATGATCGCGCACCTGTATCACACACGGAGTGAACACACGCGACACCCACTCTTGCGCCGCTCTGCGCAGCGCTCGCCGTCTGCTGGCCGCTTGCGTTATGATCGCGCACCTGGGGTACGCCTATTACGCACGCCGCGAGCTTACGCACACACAGTACCACACGCGTTCCCACACGCAACCCGCGCGCTCAGCTCCGCGCAGCGCTCACTCACGTGGCGAACCACGGTGCACACAGCGCACCCACACGCTCACACCGCACGACAAGATCACGCGAGACCACGCTTCGCTATTAATGATTTATTATATGCTACCTGCGAATTGATGTGTAATCAGTGAGTCGACGAGGCTGGCCTATTCCACTAAACCTGTACCTATTCCCTATTTATCGGCTTACGATACCCTACTTCACCTCCCCACTCACTGTTTGGTGCCCGCGGAGGTTCGCTGCTCTCTGCGCTAACAGCGTACCTCGATGCGTCGCACGGACGTCCGGGTCGCTGGCTGGAAGTCCTGCTGGTCCGCTGGCCTGGAGAGAAGGGAGCTATTTTCCCTCTGCGCCCCTCTATTTATCCTCCCTACCTCCAAAGGGGATGCTGCGCTGAACAATGGGCTCGTGCACCCCAAGCCCGCGCACGGCAGTCCCCAGGCGCTGTTGATATGCTAATCAGTGTGCTGCGTGCAAGGCGTAAATCCTAATTAATCCCTTACCCTCCCTAACAATAGGGCCTGCGCGCTCAAGCGCAATTATCCCAACCCTCCATGACTATGCGCAACAGCCCCTGTGACCCCGCTATTCATGCTGTTTCGTGCCTCCCGTGCTTGCCCCGTCGACTCGTGGGGGTGTGTGTGGGGGGAAATGCGCCTCAACCGCGGTGGCCGAATGCCCCACGCCGCGACCACACCATATTAAGGCCGGCAGCAGCGCCGCGGTACCACGTAGCACGGGGGAGGTCATCCAATTCCCTGATCGCCGGAAACCGTGAGAATTAATCCCGATAAGGGTCTCTCGGATAAAAACCGGTCGATCAGGTAACCTTCCCTTCCAGCTCTATGGGGGGGGGGGGGGGGGGCTGCGGGCGGGTGTGTGCTTATGTGGGGCGGGTGATGGGGGGCAGTGCGGTGGGGGAAGCCGGGCGGCTCCCTGGCTCGGCAGAGCGGCCCCGTCGCTGTGGCACCACAACTGCACCACTGCGGCACAGACCTTGCCAGACCTATGCTTTCGCTCTCCTCCGGCTGTTTTATTTTTTTATTTTTATCGAATCAAAGTGAGCTTAGGCTTTTTGCCGGCTGTTTTATTTTTATCGAATCAGAGTGAGCTGTCTGGGCGGGCCCGTAAATAAATAAATAAACGTCCAGACACGCACGCAGATGACCAAACCAGCGTAGTTGTTTAAGATTGAGCTCCCCCCTAAAAAAAGTATATTTTTATACTTTTTGCATGATGTACAGTCTGGAAAGTACCCACATGGGAAATTTCCAGTTTGTTGCATGTCGGGAAGTAGGCTAAACATTTTAAACAAACACACATAATCACAACTTTCCCTTTTATATACAGTTTATGGAGATTTGCCTTTTATATATATGGAGAAGATAAAATAAGCATTTAGATCAGTGAGGCTTCCCTGGGTTATCACGCAATTATTCGTGTTTGCTTTTATGTGCACTGAATGACATCATTAACGTCCTGCAAATATGTTCTGTGATAGCGTGTGCTTTTTTATTATTATTTGATTATTTCCGAACATTTCAATAGATTATTTTCGTGAAGAAAACATAAGCCCGATGACCGACGCAGTGTGGAGGGGGGGGCTTTCATCCAGCAGTTGACTGACGAAGAGCCAAGCGGAGCAACGCGAATGGTGACAAAGCGATGAGCATGAGATGCGTCAAACACATTGACGTCTTCCTCCAACAGTGGATAGACCAGAGCTGCTTGACATACCTGTCCAACCCCTTATTACAGACCAATTCAGACCTTATTGGTCACCCCATGCCCCTTATACATCTCAACGTTCATTCTACAAAGCCCGATCACAAGGGAGAAACACAAACAAATAGACTAAAACATGTTCTAACGCAATTTCCCTGTACATGATTACGGGTAAACTGTACGGGTTGAGGCTTATGCAACAATATTATATCCAACAAATGATGGACGTTTAAATCAATATTCTAGTGAGCTCGCTAACTTTGGATGATTTTTTTGTTCAAATAAATGTATATTCGACGGGTCTAAAATGTACGTTAGGGGCCGTCCATAAATGACGTCACGCACCTAGAGGGGGGGGGGGTCAGACATTTGCGACTATGTGTGACGAGGGGGGGGGGGGGGTTGAGAAATTTGACGTCACATCAAAATGCGCAACTTTAAATAAATATAGACAACACGTTCTACTTAATTAAATCTACTTTTTAATAAATGTTTTCTCCTACAACAGAGTGCAGCGCCACATTAAATACGCACTACAATGACAATAGTTTAAAGCGATTTGAAGCATGTTTAAAAAATTGGGGGAGGGGGGGGGCAGAGCTTTTTGACGTCACATTTGAGGGAGGGGTCTGACTTTTTGTGACGACGGGGGGGGGGTCAAAAATCGCGTGACGTCATTTATGGACGGCCCCTTATATCGTGATGTATGCAACTGATTCAATTACTGTTCACCATCCACAACAACAAATGTTGTTACTACGAAAGGCCAAAGCCTGCTAATAACAAAATATGTATTTATTTTCGGGGAATCCAATGGGCAGTCGGGGCGGGTCAGCGAATTACCAATGCACTTTTGCTAGTACACACTGTAATCGATATTCCTCCAAAAACGAACAACGCGCTATATAGGCATCAATACGTGATTCGCATTTTAAATGGCTCCATCGCGTTCAATGTAAAGGCTTGGTTGGAGAAGGCTCTACAAGCAATAGACAGACCAATTGATGAGCATAGCAGGCGCATATTTCTGAAATGAACAAAAAAAATCCCTTTATTGTATAAATGCACATAAACAATACACCCTAAAATGTTTTTGTAATACCATTTTTATATAGCAACTGATGATGTGGCTATGAACAACTGCACACAATGAGCAGGCCACAATCGCTGCCACGCACAATAACGCCCACGATTCGACTTTTCTTTGTTAATGATGTTGCCCTACATAAGCAGGGCGACGAAAAATTGTTTAAGACTCATTAGAGTGTTCCTCTCCACGGAAATCTTTAGTAAAAGGCGAAAGATTTATTCGCTCTGAAGAGAAACCAGAGTAAAGTTTATTCCATCACTCGTAGGTACTTATATAAATACGCTGTCAATTTACGCTATGGGGCTCTTTGACATGTGTCGTTAACTTTTAATCTTTAGTATATTCATGATTTTAGAATACATATTAATATTATTGCTCACTTAGTTTCAAATTCGTAGTAAATACTATAAAGCTATTCACGTAAAGAAAGACGTATTTCTGTTTAGTGGTTACAGCGGTCTGTCGTGCATAATTGCGTTATTCGACCAATGGGAAGAGGGGAAGGTAAAACCGCGTCTTTCATTGGTTCCCAAGTTTCCTCTCTCCGTCTGCGTGACGCTCCCCGACTTTGTGGTCAAACGTCTGCAGAATCGCTTAAGTCTCAAGAATCCGTGACAAGTTCCTGGGTTAATCTCCAGCCTCAGCAGACTGTAAAGGAGCAAGCGCTGTCCGCGAGCACCCAATGAAGGCCGCAACGGCACGCTAGGATGTGGCCGGGCAGCTTCCACGCTAACCGCTGCACCACCGCTCCCCGGCGGAGTCCTGCAGAGAGCGATGGCCGGGAAGGGGTTGGCAGATCGCTTGTGAGCGCCACTGAGGTCGTCTTCTTCTTCCATTGCAACTGAGCAAGCCTCACGTCTCCTCCTTCCTCCACAGGCCAGGTTGGATGTGACCAAGGCCGTATTTATAATATATATAAAGTCCCCCCAATACAATATATTGCTATTAAAAAAATTGCTATGCTATGGAAATAAAAACAACAATTTGCTATACCTTAGCCACACTATCTGGGCTTGTCTTCATATAAATCAATGCATAGATTTCTGTTTATATGATTGTGGTTATGGTTGTACTTTATTAATCCCTAATCTCTGCCATTACATACAATTAAACAAGAAATGGTAAAAAAAATGTAAAGACAGGGCGATGTAATACAATACACTATTCGACATTATTGTAAAAAAAAAGTCCATCCCATGTGTTAGTGAATTTTTAAAATATTTTCGGCAAGAAATTAGTTTTCAAATTTAGATATTTTCCTGGGTTGGGAAATATTTGGTCCCCCCCAATGTTGACTCCATGGCTTACGGCCTTGAGTGCGACACACCGGGCGAGTGCGGCCACCCTCTCTGAGGACTCGGGGAAGGTCACCACCAACTTGGCCACGTGAACAACCCAGCCACGCCTGCCCCAAAACAAAATCAGTCGCTTTGAAGCAGAGGTCGCAAACGGGTTTTGATTCCTTACCCGTACCCGGCCGGGTACGGGTAGCCGGGTATCGGGTAGGGTATGGGTATCGGGTACCCGGTTGCGACCTCTGCTTTGAAGGGAGACCCAGAATGACTGTAACTCGAGCACCTCCGCTCCGTATGAATAACGGACATCGATATTTGAACCAATTGTCCATTTAAATTTAGCTGTCTTTTCTTGGATTTTCTGTTTGCACATAGTCACATAGTCACTTTAAGATGTTTTCTTGTTCATGTTTTTGTTTGTTGCGGTTGCACCCGATTCAAGAGCCGAATGGCTCACAGGGCTATATCTAATAAATTAAACTGAAAACTGAATTTAGTGAGGTGTCCTAACGAGCTAAATAACTGCAAGCGGATAAAAAAAACAATTAAACGTGCGCTTTGCACGCATGGCAACACTGTGTTCGCGTGCGCCGGTTACTCTGGAAACCAACATTGTTTACGACCAACACGTTCAGGTACCTTATATCGTGCTCGGTTATACCATAGGGGCCGTCCATAAATGACGTCACGCACCTAGGGGGGGGGGGTGTTGAGAAATATGATAAAACCACACCGATTAATCTTCTTGGTTCTTTCGGTAAAGTCACGTAGAAGGGAAATAAAAAAATAAAAAAATATTACTTTATTATTTCCCTTCTAGGCAGTCCCTCCAGAAAAACGCGATTATGCGATCGCAAGATTCCACGCAAAATCAGCCAAAGTCCGCATATTTATGCGGGGGGCGCGTTTTTTTCAAATACGCCGCACTTTCGCCGCATAAATTGCAGATTTCCGCGCGCAAAATATGCGGGCTTGCATGATTTCATAATCCCCGCATTTTCGTTGCAAAAAGTCACATATCTTAGCAGAAAGTTGAAAAATGTTGCGTTTACTTCACACAAGCGCAGCCATTTCCCCTGTTGCCATGGGAACGTTATGAAGTGTTAGAGGCTACGTAGTTAGTTTTATTCAGGAGTTTATGCAACTTTACAGTTGTAAGATTGCACTTTTTTGTTAGTAGTATGTAAATTTACATTACTGTAAGACTGTACTGTTACTGTATTGCTTACGTTACTGTGCACTGAAAACACTTATTTTAACAGAAGATGTCTGTTTTGTATAGCTACCTCTGTAAAACAGGAAGCACACATTTTATTTTTAAATATTTTATTTATTCATTTTTACAGAAGTTGTAGCATATTCATTTTGTAAAGCTACAGAACTTGTTCGACTCAATGTTTTGTAAGTTTGAGCCATCTGTTTGTTAAGGTCTGAAATAAAACAAGATGAGAACTTAAATATTCCCAGCACTTTCTGTGGTGTAGTATGCTTGCTTATCATAGGAAGTAATAAGAAATGACTCTTTACATTAAAGTAGTAGCCGAGTGAATAGGGTGTTGGGGGAATCACTTTTTTTTCTCTTTTTCATCAAACCGCAGTTTTTGCAAGTTCCCGCAATTTTTGCAAGTTCCCGTAATTTAATCGCATAAAATTGCATAAATATCCCGCATATTCCATCGCATTTTTTAAGAAAACGTGCCGCATAATCAACGATTTTTGCCCGCAACAATCACCAAAAAACTCCGCGTTTTTCTGGAGGGACTGTCTAGGTGACTTTACCGAAAGAACCAAGAAGGTGAATCCCTGCAGTCATTAAAGCTTTAAATCGAAATCACACCGATTAACTCCACGAATCGCAATGATTTTATTTTTTTCTAAAACAAAACGCCTTTTTGTGGGTTGTTTTGTCCGCGCGCGGCCACCGTTCCGCCCGGCGGAAGTGCTTCACTCCACGTGGCGACGTCGACACCGACTGGTCGCCGCTCCGTGCTGCTGCTGCTGCCGCCGCTGCTGCTGCTTCTCCTCCTCCTCGTTCGCCCTCGGCTACCCGCCGCCCATCCCGCGGCTCGCCCCCCTTCGTCGTACAGGAGGGCGATCCCTCGCCGCCCTCAAATCGACGTGGCCATGCTGCTGGAGGCGCTGCCCGGGCAGTGCTCGGTCGTGCTGGGCCGCAAGTCTGGTGAGTGTCTTGTTAACAAAGACGAACATCTCCCCCCCCGCGCGTAACCATTAATAGGCTGTCGTGTGGGAAGTTGCTGTTCGCGAGCACATAATAAATGTAGGGATGGCAACACGAGGTTGATACCCCCCCCCCCCTCCCCCCCCATATCAGCACTTACGCCCGGCTGCCTTAGAGTACCCAGTACTCAAGACTAAGCCGGTCCAAGGGAGGCCCACAGGACCGGTTCAGATATTCGCCACTGTTCATTGGTCTTGAAATACAAAGCACGCGTATCTTTGTCTCACTCGTGCTCGTTTTAATCACCGCACCAGGTATTGTAATCAATTTAAGACCGGGTGGGCCGAGACGGAATGTGCCCAGTGACCCGTTCGCATATTCCTGACTGACCTCGGTGTTTTTCCGAACCTCGCTTCACAGCAGTAATTCTAATGAATCAGTGCAGTTGGGATGTTATACCTACTCTTCGCTGGCAATACACGCAATTATAAACAACGGTAATGCATGTAAACGGTTGTTAAAAGCGACAATGATTATCATTGCACACTTTTGTAATGATCATAATCGTCGCCTCGTTTGAGGTTTCTGAGCGGTGGTTGATACTACGTATACGTACTGTATGTTGAACTTATTTCGCACCGTAAGTAGCCAACCGTGCTAATCGGAAGTGTGGCAGTCATGGGGGAGAACCCATCCGCATGGCTGTGTGCACCATACCTGTCAACCCCTTATCACCTTATTACAGACCAACTCAGACCTTATTGCTCACTGGCATTCATCTCAACGTTCATCCTACAAGTCCCATCACAAGGGAGAAACACATACACTCACCACTTGTACACACCACTCGTACATTCACCATTACACTCACCACGAGTACACTCACCACTACACTCACCACCACTACACTCACCACTACATACCTGCCAACCCCTTATCAGTGCCCAACCTTATTACAGACCACCTCAGACCTTATTGGTCACCCCGTGCCCTGATATAAATCTCAACGTTCATCCTACAAAGTCCCATCACAAGGGAGAAACACAAATACACTCACCACTTGTACACACCACTCGTGCATTCACCATTACACTCACCACGAGTACACTCACCACTACGCTCACCACTACATACCTGCCAACCTCTTATCAGTGCCATACCTCACTACAGACCACCTCAGACTTTATTGGTCACCCCGTGCCCTTATAAATCTCAACGTTCATCCTGCAATGTCCCATCACAAAGGGAGAAACACTAACAAATAGACGTAAATATTTTGCTCGGATTTGAACGGCTGTACGCCATGTGGACCTGAAAACGCAATTTCACTGTACAAGAAGAATACGGGTAAACCGTATGGGTTGACAGCACGTACTGGGTGGTAATTATTATTGCATCGCAGTGATCCGTGAGAGATGGCGTTGGCCATGAATGATGAACGCCAGTCAGTAGGTTGGTTGTTAAGTAGATGGACTGCCCTCGGTCAGAGAATTTGGAATTTCTACGGCTGGTTGAGCGAGGCACAGTGAGTTTGTAAGTCGAAGTCGGGTGCAAGTGTGGTTGACACGATGTGCCATGTCCATGCAGTTGTAACCACATCAAGACAAAGATCTCCCGTAAAGCCTTAACAGACTGTTGGGGCAAGTGCTGTTAGCGATAACCTATGAAGGCCGGCACGGCACACAAATGGGTAGGTGGCCAACACCACGCCCGGCCGCCTTTGTCTCCCTAGTGACGATGTTTACACCAGGTAATCATTTGAGGCTGAGTCGACCTACTGGAGGCCCAGGACCGGTTAAAATAATCGTCACTGGTGTTGGCCGCGAGCAGGATTCGAACCCGGGTCGTCAGGTTCGTAGCGCAATGCGCTAACCGTTACACCACCACTCTCAGCCGCTCATAATACGCTCACGAAGTCCACAAAGTTTATTCGTGTAACCAGGTGAGAACCCAGCAGACCCTGATAGTGTAGTCTTTGTCTAATTCGCTAGAGTGACCTGGGGCACCGAAATGACAAAATAGAGGATTTTTTGGGGTTAGATCGTGTCAATATATAAATGTGTCATTAAACCCGCCACCACCCAACACAGCCAAGTAGTAAGGGTTGTCACGTAAACAGAACATGCCAATTCGTCACGAGTATAGCACGCTGGTATGTTGGAGAGCCAAGCCACAACATTTACAATCGGAGTACTCTATGTCGATATCTCAATGACGATATCCATGTCTCTATGTCGGTATCTCTATAACGATGTTAAATGTCTCTATGATGATGTCTCTGTGTCGACGTCTCTGTGATGATGTCTCTACGTTGGTCAATGTTGGTGTCTCTCAGCTCCCGTGCACTACGCGTTTGAGGCCGCTGGCCGCTGGCTCGAAGCACTCGTGTGGCGCCGTTCGCGCAGTGCCACCTCGCTCTCCGCGGCCGACGCGGCCGAGGGCAGCAGCTCGGAGTCGGAGGACGATGGCGACGAGGAGCGCCTCGAGTTGGAAGAATACCCGCTCCTCAAGAGCCTCGACCCTAAGGAGTGGAAGGTTCGAGTCCCGAGCTGGGTCGTTAACTGGCCTTCATAATTAGACAAAGTCAAAGACTAGGCGTGGACGTACAAACCGCACGGTGGTAGGCCTAAGGGCGAGTAATCCGGCAAGTCCCCGCTAAACGCGGCGGTTGCGTTCCTGAAATTGCCTCGTAAAGCAATTTTGCATGAGGCCGGAGATTAATTTTCCCATGAGGAATAACGCTAAAGGTGAGAGTGCCATTGCAGCCCGTCATTTTATTATTGTTTTTATATTTTCAGTTTCATTTATTTGGAATAGCCCTGTGAGCCATTCGGCTCTTGTTTCAGGTGCAACCACAACAAACAATAAAATTACAAGATACATTTAAAATTTACTGTACGCAAATTGAAACATCCCCTACAAAAACAATAAAATCTTCCAGAAAAAGCACCATTTGTTTATGCTGCGTACAAAAATGTGACAGTACATTGTTTTACAGTGATTTATTTTTAAATACTTTGTGTTCATATAGTATTTATATTAATATTCTATGTGTGACAGTAGTGCAGGAGCCCTACGATCACTTACTGGATGCTTACCACTCATTGTTAAAGGACTGACATTTTTTTTACGATAAAGTTTCCGATTGGTGAGATGACGCTATGCAACACAAAGATGCTGGAACAACGTGAGGAAGAGGAAGGCATGCCGTCTGGTGCTGGCTGCATCACCCCCTCATGCGTGCACCGTACCGCCCTTCATAGGTGCTAGCCAACAACACTTGCTCCAACCGGCAATGTGGGCTACATGGGTGATCATTGTGTGTTTGTTTGTGTCGACAGACTCAAGATCACTACCTGGTGCTGGGCCTAGGAAAACTGCGGTACCAAGCCACAGCCAAACAGATCAAGGCTGCGCGTGAGTCACTCTTGAAGTCCTTGGAGCAGCGGGGGCTGGACATGGGCCCTTGTGTGGAGCTGGAAGCGAGTTTCCCTGTGGCGCTGCACTGTGTGTGTGTCTACCAAACCAACTCAGCCGCACAACTGCTTAGCGGTGGAGCGAGGAACAATCGCAAGGTTGTGAGGTCAAATCCTGGTTGGGATTAGGGGTGGGTTTTCATTAACTCATCCCATAATCACTCCTTCCGTGGTTGCTCAAATGAGTACCACTTTGTTGTGGGGAAGATCAACAGTGGTTGCCCTGTGGACTCACCCCATGCTGCCACAGTAATGTGGAAATTCCACCACTGGCTCTGCAGGGCTGTAAACGCGATGTGAGCACTGTTTGCATCACTGATCACTCGAACAGGAATTCTCACCGGCAAGTGCCTCTTTGGGACATAATTAATGCTTTCCAACCGAGTTGGAAAGCGTCGATGTGTGATCTCTGTCCCTCCGGAACCGGGGGGGCTGGGGATCACAATAACTCGTAGCGATGATCCAGTATGAACGAAACTCCAGCGTGCAGTCGTGTTGCCTTTTGGGACTCTCCGTAGAGGAAACCGGCCACGTTGATCAAAGCATTGTTGCCCAAATCCTGGAGACAAAACTAGCGATAAATATGATTTGCGTTGCCAAGGCAATGAGCGTTGCCATGGCGATGTTGCCTAGCTGTGCAGTGATGTTACCGCCCGTTAAATGCTCCCAAGGACAGACGTGTGGGTAGGCGTGGTTGATTCCGTCCGTGTGCGTGATTTCTCTTCCTTGTTTGTACCGACAGACAAAGCCATGGTCCTGAAGCATCACCCAGACAAGCGCGAAGCCACGGGGCAGCGGACGGGCAACGGCGAGGACGACTACTTCACCTGCATCACAAAGGGTGAGAGGACCCCTCGCTCGTCAGGCAACGCCATCACCGCTACCACCAAAACCACCGCCACCACCAAAACTACCGCCACCATCACTACAAAGGCCATCACCACCATCGCTATTGCCGCGACCACGGCAATCGCCGCCATAATACCATTACTGCCACCACCGAAATTGCGCCCACAAGGACCACATGCAGTGGTGTAATTTCTGTATCGTTAGTGTGCCTCTTGTGTACATTAACCGACACGGGAGTAATGGATGTGTCGTTCGAGAGTGTGTTCTGTACAGTCGGAGTGTTTGCTGCGTGTGTTGTATAAGCCGTAGTTGACCGTCTCATCAGGGGTTAGCGGACGCAACAAACGTTGCGAAATTCCATTCCCATGGCAGTCGAGGAAGAGCCATGCCCTGGCTTGCCAGGAGAAGGCGGTTTAGCAAAGTGCAGTCTTACATCTGTCCCTTCTCTATGGTATAGAGGGTTGCCTCCTCGTAAATGTGGGTTTTCTCTTGGTGCTCTGGTTTCCTCCTACATTTATAAACACATTAATTGTCTGAAAACGTCTTAATATATAAATGGACCGCAGAGCTTGGGCAATTCTTCACCGCTTTACTGGCTGCCTTCCAGCTGGGCCTCTGAATTCCTCGCGATCGTGAGATGCAATTTAAACCTTCTCCTCCCTGTTCCTCCCCCACCTCCTCCCCGGTTGACCGTGGCGGTAGCGTACGAGGAGCTAGGAGACCCCGTGAAGCGCCGCGCATTCGACAGCGTCGACCCGACGTTCGACAGCAGCACCCCGACACGCGGAGACGTCAAGTCCGGGGACTTCTACGAGACCTTCACGGAGGTGTTCGATAGGAACGCACGGTAATACGCGCGTACGCATAGACCCAGAAACCCTCCCCCTGCCCCCCTCTTAGCCTCTAACAGACTGTTGGGGCAAGTCCTGTTAGCAGGAATCAGAATATTTTTTTATCCTGGAGAAATCCGATGAGCTATGAAGCTCTTTTTCACAGATGTCCAGAAATATCATCTATTGGGAGTGCTTGGTGTGCTGCGCTACAAACCCAGCGACCCGCGTTCGATTCCCACCCACGGTCAACAGTGATGATTATGATGGTGGTGATTATAATGGTAATGACGATGATGATGCTGCTGATGATGATGCTGTTCCTGCTGATGATACTGCTCTTACTTATGATGATGTACCTGCTGATGCTCTTGTTAGTCAAGCTGCTGATGAGGGTGCTTTTACCGATGACGATGATGAAGATTTAGCTGCTGAAACTGCTGTTGATGATGCTGCTGATCTGCCCCAAGGTGGTCAACCAAGCAGCCTGTGCCTCGTCTGGGTGACGAATCGTCGGCCTTTGAGGAGGTGGACAGATTCTACTCGTTCTGGTACAACTTCGACTCGTGGAGAGAGTTCTCCTACCTCGACGAGGAGGAGAAGGACAAGGCTGAGTGGTGAGAAAGACGGAGAAAGAGTGTGAATATGAGTGCCTGAGTGAGCATAGAAGAGACCGTCTTGTTTCACTGCAGCTCTCTTACCCATTCTAGCAGTTGCTCCTGGCTGTGGTGGTCTCACCTGATGACGAGCACTTGTGTTGCGCCCGAAACGTCGTGATTCATTTTATTTATTTATTTTACTTTTATCATTTTTTACCTACGTGACTTTACCGAAAGAACCAAAGAGTATGTGATTAACTCTCACTCGCTTATCCTCTCCATGTTTCACCCACTCTTATCTTCTTCCTCCCTCTCTTGCTCTCTCTCCCTCTCTCTCCCCCTCTCCCTCTCTCTCCCCCTCTCCCACTCTCTCTCCCACTCTCTCCCACTCTCTCCCTCTCTCCCCCTCTCACTCTCTCTCCCACTCTCTCCCTCTCTCTCCCACTCTCTCCCTCTCTCCCACTCTCTCCCTCTCTCTCCCCCTCTCCCACTCTCTCCCCCTCTCGCTCTCTCTCCCCCCTCACTCTCTCCCCCTCTCGCTCTCTCTCCCCCTCTCTCTCTCCCCCTCTCGCTCTCTCTCCCCCTCTCTCTCCCCCTCTCCCTCTCTCTCCCCCTCTCACTATCTCTCCCCCTCTCCCTCTCTCTCCCAATCTCTCCCCCTTTCCCTCTCTCACCCACTTTCTCCCTCTCTCTCCCCCCTCTCCCTCTCTCTCCCCCTCTCGCTCTCTCTCCCCCTCTCTCTCTCCCCCTCTCGCTCTCTCTCCCCCTCTCTCTCCCCCTCTCACTATCTCTCCCCCTCTCCCTCTCTCTCCCAATCTCTCCCCCTTTCCCTCTCTCTCCCACTCTCTCCCTCTCTAGCCGGGACGAGCGGCGCTGGATTGAGAAGCAGAACCGGGCGGCACGCACTCAGCGCAAGAAGGAGGAGATGGTTCGCCTTCGCTCGCTCGTCGGTGAGGTGCAGCCAGCTAGTCCAGCCGCCACCTCCCATTTATTATCGTCGTCATCATTTACGATGAATTCATTCTGGCTTAGATCATGGTGTAGGTATAATGTTGTTTTTATGTTTCACTATAACCCTCCACCACCCAAAAAGAGCCATTCATGTCAAGTTGCCCCGTCGTGGCAATTTATTGATTTATCCGCAAACGGGAGGAATGTTGAAATGTGAACAAAACGCTTGATAATTGTGTACGACGTTTCACTGGGGATAACACCCAGCATCGACTGTGTCATGAAAGAGCTTTCTGCTCCACGTCCTTAAGTGTGATTATAGGCGTGAATTGATGAATGTGTGTGGTCAGCGTGGGCAGACTTAGTCACGTGACACAGAAATGCGGAGGAGTGGTGTGTTTGTCGTGTGTGTGCTGTGTATATGCAGTGTATACAGGGCCGGATTAAGGTTTTAGAGGCCCCTCGGCTACAGGTACTGTGAGGCCCCCAGTAATTTTTTCAAAAGGAATACAAAGTTAAAGAAAAAACACATTCCTGAGGAGGGAGCTGGTAGGAACGTTGGGTTGCTCGGTCAATGGCCAGGGTCAACGGCGGCGTGGTGTATTCCGCAAATTGCCCGACTGTGAGGGCGGGCACAAGCCGGCGTGAGTAGGTTCAACGTTGAGTTTTATAATGGCACCACGGAGTGACCAGCCCCTCCCCACCCAGCCTCTCCCCCCCCCTCCCCACCCAGCCCCTCCCCACCCTCCCCACCCAGCCCCTCCCTCCCCACCCAGCGCCTCCCTGCACGATGGACACAATAATCCCCTGTGGGCTGGTGTTACCAGGAGGTTCCTACCAGTTTAAAATGTATTTTTACAAGGCTAACAACAACTACAATTCAGCATTCACAAGTGAAATAACTTTTTACTTCATCTCTGGAGGCCCTCCTGCTGGTAGAGGCCCTTGGGTTGCAGCCCCTAAAGCCCCCGTGCCTTAATCCGGCCCTGATGGTATATAGCACGCAGTGTGTATGTATAGAGAGCGGTAGTGGTTAGCACACTGAGATATGAACCCGGAGACCCGAGTTGGGCTCCCGCTCACGGCCAACACAGTAATGAATATGTGAACCAATCCTCGGCCTCTCCTGGGTCGACTCGCCCTTAAATATGTACCTGGTGCGGTGCGTAAACATTAGCACTGGCGAGACAAAGGCGGCCGGGCGTGATGCTGGCCTCTACACCTCCTTGTGCTCTATTGCCAGCCTTAATAGGTGCTTGCTCACAAAACTTGCCCCAACAGCCTGTGTGAGCTACACGGTGGACCTTTGTCTCTGGCAGACCTGGCGTACTCGTGTGACTCGCGGGTGAGGAGGTTCCGCGACGAGGAAAAGTCGCGCAAAGAGGCGGAGAAGAGAGCCAAGGCGGACGCCAAGAAACAGAGGCAGGAGGAGATCGACAGGGTGAGTGCGGGCCAGCGCCAGTGACTTACAGCTGAGTGGGGTGGGACTCCTTGCTTGACTGCGAACGGGCGAGTGTGTAAAGTGAGAATGTGTGCGTGTGTCAGGTGGTGCAGCGGTTTAGCGCGCTGCGCTGCGAATCCGGCTACCTGAGTTCGACTCCCGCTCACGGCCAACACCAATGACAATTATCTGAACCGGTCCTGGGCCTCGCCTAGGTCGACTCAGGCTCAAATGTGTACCCGGTGCGGTGTGTAACATTGCCACTGTGGAGACAAAGGCGGTCGAGCGTGGTGCTAGCCACCACCCACCCCCTCGTGTGCCACGTCGGCCTTCATAACAGCACTTGCCCCAAAAGTCTGTCAAGGCTGTACAGGGGATCTTTGTTTTGTGTCAGGGTGTGAGAGTCTTTATTGATGCCATTCCGTGCGTCTGTCCCGTGGGCGTTGCAACGCCGCTGTCCGATTGGACGCCGCCGTGCGTGTGTCTCTCCTAATGCCCGTCTCTTCGTCCAACCCCCACACCCCTCCAGGCGAGGCAAGCGGAGGCGGAGGCGGCGCGCGCGCTGCGGGAGAAGGAGGAGGCGGAGGCTCGTGTGGCTGCGCAGCACGCTAAGAAGGAGAAGGAGACGTTGAAGCGAGCGCTCAAGAAGGAGCGCCAGAGGCTGCGTGCGTTCTGCAAGGTGCTTAAACCACACGAGGCCAGCTCCGGTCATCCTTCCAGCGGCAGCTTTTGGGCTGGTCCGTCGAAAAAAGACTTTCGCTGCATCACGCGCTTCTGAATGCGCTTCTGAATGCGGCCGTCTGGAACGCTCTTCCTTCCGATATTAGGAAGCTGCTGGAGCTACGTGCGCTTCCAAATCATCTAAATTGGAAACTCATGCCTTTATGATTTTTGTGTTTATGGTTGTCCTTCCGCCGCACCTCCGATTCAACCGGTTGACTACTTCTGTTGCGAAAGAAAATCAACATACAGCACACACACAGCGCCACTCCACCATGGTGCCGTGCCGGGGGGACGGGTGTTCATCCTCACCACTCGGTGGCTTGCCAAGATAGCGGTGCTGCTTGCGTTGTATCTCTGTTGCTTCAGCCCTGCAGGGATGGTAGTGATGATGATTGTGATGATGGCACTCGTGATGTTGATGATGTTTCTATTGATGGTTGTGATGATGGAATTAGCCGACACACGACCGGGATTTGAACTGGTGATATTCTGATCATCGGTCACATCAGCTGACCAGAGTGACGCTGCCCATTTATTTGCAATCGTATGAATACAGTATGCTTGTGTGTGTTTGTGGGATGGAGCGGTGGTGCAGTGGTTGTCGCACTCCGCTATGTACCCAGCGACCCGAGTTCGATTCCCGCTTACAGCCAACATCGGGGACAAAAATATCTTAACCTGTTCTGAGCCTCCCCTAAGTCAACTCAGCCATTCTGTAAAAACCTCTTCATTGGGGATACAAAAGGCAGCCTTGCACGGTGCTGACCGTGCCTGCCTTCATAAGTGCTACACGCTAACACAACTCGCATCAAGAATCTGTTAAGGCTACATGGGGGATCTTTGTCTTGGTGTCACTTTAGACTTGGAGCTACTTTGCGGAGGATGAAGCGGAGAGCGTGCGCATGATGGGGGAGATGGAGAAACTGTGCGAGAACCTGGAGCTCAACAGGTGAGCAAAGCAGATGTGCAGAACACACGCCAAGCACACGCGACGCGCACACCAAGCACTACTCTTGTTCTGCACATGACAATCGCACGGTAAGCACAGACACGGGAAGCACACGTCTCGCCGCACACAAGGACCGGGTTTCAGACATGTCAGAGACGTACCAAGCACATAACGCGACTATCTCCTTTTACAACTTTCAATCTCCCACCATCTCCTTCACATTCCTCCATCCACCTTCCATCTCCTTTCAATCTCCCACCCCGCATCCTCCCATCTCCCATCGTCTCCTGTCTCTTATCATCACCCAACCAACCCAACCAACCCACCCAACCCACCCAACCCACCCAACCCACCCAACCAACTCACCCAACCAACCCACCCAACCCACCCAACCAACCCACCCAACCAACTCACCCAACCCACCCAACCAACCCACCCAACCAACTCACCCAACCTACCCAACCAACTCACCCAACCCACCCAACCCACCCACCCAACCCACCCAACCAACCCACCCAACCCACCCAACCACCCAACCAACCCACCAAACTAACTCACCCAACCAACCCACCCAACCAACCCACCCAACCAACACACCCACCCAACCCACCCAACCCACCCAACCCACCCAACCCACCCAACCAACCCACCCAACCCACCCAACCAACCCACCCAACCAACCCAACCAACCCACCCACCCAACCCACCCAACCCACCCAACCCACCCAACCCACCCAACCAACCCACCCAACCAACTCACCCAACCGACCCAACCAACCTACCCAACCAACTCACCCAACCAACCCACCCAACCAACTCACCCAACCTACCCAACCAACACACCCAACCCACCCAACCCACCCAACCTTCCCACCCAACCCACCCACCCAACCCACCCAACCCACCCAACCCACCCAACCCACCCACCCAACCCACCCAACCCACCCACCCATCCAACCCACCCAACCAACCCACCCAACCAACTCACCCAACCCACCCAACCAACACACCCACCCAACCCACCCAACCAACACACCCACCCAACCAACCCAACCAACCCAACCAACCCAACCAACCCACCCAACCCACCCAACCAACACACCCACCCAACCCACCCAACCAAACCCACCCAACCAACCCACCCAACCCAACCAACCAACTCACCCAACCCACCCACCCACCCAAACAACCCAACCAACCCACCCAACCCACCCAACCAACCCACCCAACCAACCCACCCAACCAACTCACCCAACCCACCCACCCAACCAACCCCCCCAAACCCACCCAAACCCACCCAATCTACCCACCCCAAAAAACCCACCCAACCAACCCACCCAACCAACTCACCCAACCCACCCACCCAACCAACCCACCCAACCTACCCACAACTCCACCAACCCCCCCGACTCTCCGCCCTCAGCCTGCAGGATCTGAACGAGGCCCTGGAGACTTGTGGGGGGCGCGAGGCGGCTCACGAGGCGGTGGGGGGTCGCCTGCGCGAGGTGGAGGAGCTGCTGGAGCGGCGGCGCGTGGAGGAGGCCGAGGCTCAGGCACGCGAGCGGGCGGCCCGCGGCGCCGACGCCGACGCCGCCGCCGCCGCTGCCTCCCTCGGGGGGGACGACGCCTCGTCTGCCACGTCGGCGGCAGGTGGGGGCGGCGGTGGCAAAGCATGGCCCCCAGAGGACCTGCAGCTCCTCATCAAGTCCGTCAACCTCTTCCCAGCGGGGACCTCCTCACGGTGAGGAGCGGGGGAGCTGGGGGTGTGGGGGCTCCGCCAGGGCAACTCGGCCGATATGGTGCCGGCTGTGTTTGGTGGGGGAATATTTGTCGTGTTCTGTGTTAGTGAAAGTGGCTGGGTGTGAGGGCGGGTGTGAGTGAGTTCGTGGGTATGAGTAAGAGTGAGTGAGTGTGTGCGAGTGAGTCGGTGGGTGTGAGTGAGAATGAGTGGGTATTAGTAGTTTAGTATTTTATTTTGAATTACCCTGTGAGCCAAAAAGCTCTTAAATCGTGTTTCATCAACAAAAAGCAACACCGCCGTTTCTCCGACAAATGCAACAAGTCACGGTCAAAATAAGTCGAGAATAAACAACAACAGATAAGCTAAATAAAAAATAGCAAATCATAATTGCACTATAAAAATTTCCTTTTTTTGTAAGAAATAATTAACTAAATGTAGGTTATCAAATAGCATGCTGTATCTATAAAAAAAATATTAAAATCTGCAATATGAATTGTAATGCAGATACGGCCTAAAAGACGACGGCATTGCATTTAGGATAAAAAAAACACAGCATCCATGTAAAATACGTAGTGTAAGCAACACGCATAAAGTGGTCGCTTACAAGCAATTAATCTCATCTAACTCTTTATACATTGGCAGCTGGAATTCACTTAAAATGAGTGATTTGAAGCAAGTGATGGACGGCGATGACTGCAGGACCAAGTTTCGTGGCAATATTGTTCCACAGACTCGGGGCAGCCACCGAAAACGCTCGTTCACCAAAACTTGTTTTGTATCTAGGAAACGTTCAACAGAAGGAGTGATGAACTTCTCTGGTTAGGTCTGCCCTACCGTCGTGTGTCAACTGATCCAACAGATATTCTGCCGAATTACGACTCAGGATATTGTAAATAAACAAAGCCTAATGAATCGTTCTGCGGTCGTGGAGTTGTACAAGTCACAATGATGGGTTTTATAAGGGGCATCCAGAGCAAATCTTAGAACAGAATGATATGTGGGAATGAGCTTATTCAATGTTGTATTGGAGGTGGATTGGTCCACAATGTCACAGTAATCACATAATGGTAATAAGGTAACCCTTACCAATTCTAACTGAAACTTATCTGGTAAGCAATGTTTATGTCTGTAGAGAAATCTAGTTTAAAATCTTGAATTCTTCCCAATGCATTCACCAAGCTTCCAGGGATACTTTTATATTGACTCTATGTATCATAGTGCTTTTAATAATATTTTTTATGAAAATGGCTATCTCATTACCTTTGGTGCCTCTGTCTAGATGAATGAGATTGTAATTATGAGTTTCAATTTGAGAATGTTTTATGCCCGTTGAAAAGAGCATTTCCATCAGACAGGTGACATCAGGATGTGGACTTGACTTCCTGTTTTAGCAAATCTAGTTGACATAAAATCCCTCTTATATTTACATGCATGAATCCAACACCTCTTCTGTTCGTAAATTAATAAGTGCATAATGTTGTAGGTTTATCCGGACTTGGATGAGTGGGTGGGTGTGAGAGTGAGTGAGTGGGTGGATGTTAGTGAGTGAGAGTGAGTGGGTGGGTGTGAGTGAGTGAGTGAGAGCGAGTGGGTGGGTGTGAATGTGAATGAGCGGGCTTGAGTGAGAGTAAGTGTGAGCAAGTCGTCAGTAGGTGATTGTGAGTGAGCTGCTCATTGTCAACGCGCACCATGTGTGTCCCCGTGACGCCGCAATGACGTCAACATCGTCGCACCCAGTGAGAGGAACCGCCCGTACGTGCGGAGTCTGTCGCGCGCTTCTCCCACGTGCCCGCGGAGGGGTTCATTATTCAGCCAGGATAACAGAGTAGAACCCACGCCAGGCACGCAGGATTCCTGTCTGCCGCGATTGAGAATGGGTGGCTCTGCCCAGGAGAGGGAGCACCGAGAATGTCATGGCTGTGACACCATGGCACGAGGCCTTTTAGCGCAGTTTGTTTGTTTCTCCTATTATTTGGGCAATAACACTTCTCAATGTGGCCGTTTCCTGCAGGGTGAGTCCTTAATGGCAACACAACTTTACACTAGAGTTTCATTCATGCTGGATCATCACTACCACCCCCGCACCCTCAACCCGTACACACGGATGGACAGAGATTGTGCGTAATGGCACCATGGTGGGGAGATGTTAACTACCTCGCCTGGAATGCAGGAGGCTGTGGGTTCGATCCCACCCCTGATGCCTGCGGTATAATAGGGAGTTTGCACGTTCTCCCCGTGGTCGCGTGAATTTTTCTCCGGGTCCTCCGGTTTTTTCCTCCACATTTAGAATCAACATGCGTTTAGAATATTTGGCTACTGCTATAAATTTCCATGTGATAAGCTACATTGTTGAGCCATCCTTTGTGGCCAGGTCACTTACCAAAAAGAGCGATATAGCTCGGTGGGCCTCACCTGGTAAAATAACCCCCCCCCCTCTCTATTTAAGGCCTCGACACAGGCATTGGGTCTCTGTGTATCTGTGTTGTGTGTCTCTCTGTCTTGTGTTGTCTCTCTGCTTTTGTGTCTCTCTGTGTGTCTCCGTGTCTGTGTTTTGTCTTTCTCTCAAAATTAGTTCTACCTGATGACGGTTGCTTGTGTTGCAATCAAAACGTCGTACTCTATATTTAATTAGTTTTCTTTCTACGTGACTTTACCGAAAGAATCAAAGAGTAATTCCTACAGTCACGAAAGCTTCAAATCAAGTTTTAAAATAAAAATAGTTTAGTTTTTAAACGCTCGGTAAAGAGTCAACGCCACCCGGTAAAGAGTCGGCGGTGCTTGCCTCCTGCATACAGCCCCCCCCCCCTCACCCCCTCGTGGTACAGACAGAGCTCACGCACTCTGCGCCTTCTTACCTTCGCAGCTGGGAAGTCATCGCCAGCTTCATCAACTCGCACTCACTCACCCCTGGGGTTCGCCGAACGGCGCGGGACGTGGTGGCCATGACCAAACACCTCCAGAAACTCGGTGAGTGGGGGGGTTGAAGCACGTACACACAGACACTGGGTATTATTATTGTGTATGTATGTTGACCTTATTTCTCACCGTACGTAGCCAACCGTGCTCATCGGCGGCGCGGGGGGAAGGACAACAAATTAAACACAAAAAGCAGTTCTGAAGAAGTTAGTTTTTAATCGAGATGGTTTAAAAGTGCATAACTCCAGTGGTTTCCTAATATCGAAAGGAAGAGCGTTCCAGAAGCGCATCTGAAAGCGCACGATGCAGTGACCGTCTTTGTATGATGGCCGGCCAAAAGCCACTGCGAGGATGACCGGAGTTTGCGTGATGGTGTATGCTCCTTGACGAGATCATCATGTTATTGTGGTTCAATTGTGGCAAGCACTCTGTGTGCGACCTCATAATGTATTCGTTCGGCAATCGGAAGCCAATGCAACTCGCCGAGTACTGGACAGAAGTGGTCGCATCTTGCAGTGTTTGCCCAGGAAAACCTGACGTTGAATCTTCAAGATTTTTTCAGGAGAGTTCTGCCAGGTTTTCCTAGCAGGGGGAGATGTTGTTGCTGCTGCTGACTTGTTTAGCATTCGGATGATTGGTCAATGCCAGTTACATTGTTCGTGTGTTTTCGCTGTGGGAAGAACCCGGAGAACTCGGAGGAAACCCATGTAGAACAAGGCAAAGATCATACAACCTCAATTCTCTTACTTGCACTCAATGACAAAGACAATGATCCACCGTATAGCCCTAACAGACTGTTGGGGCAAGTGCTATTAGCGAGCACCTATGAAGGTCGGCACGGCACATGAATCGGTGGGTGGCCAGCACCACGCCCGGCCACCTTTCTCTCCCTAGTGTTGATGTTTACACACCACACAAGGTACTCATTTGAGGCTGAATCGACCTAGAGGAGCCCCAGGACCGGTTCAGATAATCATCACCCGTGTTGGCCGTGAGCGGGCATCGAACTCGAGTCGCCTTGTTCGTAGCGCAGGGCACTAAACCGCTACACTACCGTTCCCCACAATCACACACATGCTCATTCTCACTCTCTGCAGAATAGGGGGCGGTCATAAAAATTCCACGCAGGCGCCAAAGTCGGGAATCGAACCGAGACCCTTCTTGCCGTGAGTCACAAGTGTGACCCACTCCGCATCCACCCTGCCGCAATGCTGCAATCCACGGGATAATCCAAAGGTTGCCGCTTTCAATTCCTTCGCCCTGTGCGGTAGTTAAAACAATGTGGGGTGAGGTTCGTAAATTCTCCCCACCTCCACCTCTGGCGACCCAGCAGTATCCAGTAGGGGAGGGTCACAATGTTGAAACAACACACAATACAAAACACGATAGGAGTGCAAAGTATAATAAAGGTAAACAAATCACTAAAGAATACACAAAAAACTAAACTTTCTTATTTTATCAGGTAAAACCCCACCGAGCTATTGGCTTCTTTTTCAGAAGCGAGCTGGCCACAAATGATAGCTCAACGAAGTGGCTTAACATTTAGACATTTGTAGCAGCCAAATAATCATAAGTAATCGAAACGCATGTTTGTGTTTACCACAGTTAGTCGATCGGCAGGTCACGCGTGGTGGGGTAAATTGTCGGTTGCTACCACTGTCTTCCAGCCCGCTGTTCCAGTGTGGACGAGTAGGCCAAACCCCCTCTAGATGTCCCTTCCGTAGACGCTCTTCTGCCAGCAGTGGTGTGAGTGTGCAATTGCGGGGCTGCTCCTCTACCTGCGACCTCTGCGTTGCGTGCAGACCCGGCGCAGAAGGAGGAGCTGAGTCGGCGGGCGAGCGAGCGACTGCACTCGGGGGCAGGGACGCTGGCTCCCGGACTCGACCGCGCGACGCCGTCAGAGCGTGATGGTAGCACACACACTCGCTCACTCGCTCACTCGCTCACATGCATACATGCGCAGGCACATACACACTGGCATGCACGCACTCGCACACGCATTCGTTCACACGTACACACGCATACACGTGCAGTCACGTACACACGTGCTCACGCTGGTGCGCATGCACTCGCTCACACACGTACACGCGTACACGTGCAGACACATACACACGTGCTCACACGCTCACACGCACGCGTTCCCGCACTCACATGCGTACACGTGCAGACAGGTACACGCGTGCTCACATGCTGATATGTGCACTCACACATGGCACGTGTTCACGCAGTCACACGCACGTGTTCACCCACTCACCCACGTATACGTGTTGACGCGCTCACGCAACAACAACCACCGTTTGCCACAAAGTGGCGGTGACGTCACCACGGCGCTTGTGCCAGTCTAGAAGCACTCTGAGGCCGTCACATGAAGTGTGTGGAAGGCTTGCTGCTGACAGGTCACGGGACAGACCCAGGTATTATGACACAAAGACAAAGATCCCCAGTATAGCTAAAACAGCTGTTGGGGCAACTGCTGTTAGTGTGCACCTATGGTGGGTGGCCAGCACCATGCCCGACCGCCTTTGTCTCCCTAGTGGCGATGTTTACACACCATACTAGGTATTCATTTGAGGTTGAGTTGACCTAGGGAAGGCGTAGGACCGGTTCAGATATTCGTCATGGTGTTGGCCATCAGCTAGAATCGAACCCTGGTCGCCAGGTTCGTAGTGCAGCACGCTAACCGCAACACGGCCGCTCCCCACACACACACAAAAACAACCGCCATTCACCACTAAGTGGTGGTGACGTCACCACGACGCTTGTGCCAGGCCATGTGCACCTTGAGGCCATGTGAAGTGTCGAACGCCCGCTGCCAGGAAGTCACGGGGCAGACCCAGGTGCCACTGGTCGACTGAGATGACCGAGATGACTGGCTGATGCACCACCTGTGCCCCCTACTGCGCCAACGTACATACTAACACACGTGCGCGTGTGTGCGTGCTCAGGCCCAGGAGTGAGCGAGTCCGTTGCCCCGGCTGCCTCCGAGAGCCCTTGGACGGCGGCGGAGCAAAAACTTTTGGAGCAGGCGCTGAAGACGCACACGGGAGGCGGTCCCGAGCGCTGGGACGCCATCGCACGCGCCGTGCCAGGCCGCACTCGCAAGGAGTGCATGCGGCGATATAAGGTAAGTCAACGGGCGGCGGTGGAAACTCCGATTAGGGTCTGCGATGGGGGGGGGGGGGATGCTTTGCAATTGAAAGTTGTCTTTCAATCGGAAGGTCGTGAGGTCAATTCCTAGTTGTGAGGCGGGGGTCGGGGGTTGACTCAGCCCATCCTTTCATTGTGGGGAAGATGAACAGCGGTTGTCCTTTGGATTGACTCACCCCCACCATAGTGGAAATGAGGAATTTCCATAACTGGCTATGCAAGACTGTAGATGGGAGGTGAGCACCGCTTGCATCACTGCTCACTCGAGCAGGAAATCACTCTGGATGGTGCCTCAGCCGGACGGCATTAACGCCTGCGAGGTGGAAATGGCGTGAATGGGTGATGGGCGATTTGCGTATTTTATTATGTTTTATTTTTATTATTTTATTATTTCCCTTCTACTTGACGTTACCGAAAGAATCAAGAAGATGAATCCCTGCAATCACAAAAGCTTTAAATAAAAAATTAAACTCTAACCGTGAAGTTGCGCTGCCGTTAAGGAACTCGCCCTCGAGGAAACTGGACACATTGCCCACACCTTGGCAAAAAAAAAAAAAATCCAGAGACAAATGGATAGACCTTTTCGGCCAAAGCGATCACGTCCAAAGCCACGCGACATCTAAAGCAGCTGAACCGATTTCGGTGCTGGCTTCATTGGCTGCTGCTAAATGATAAAAACCTGGTTCTCAAGTGCAGCGAGGTAAGGGTTTCAGCCATGTCACTAATGACGGCACTAAAAAATCATGATCACTTAAAAACATGTTCTGCACTTAATTTGGCTAAAATCCGGCTCTGAAAATGTTCAATATGGTTTTTGACTCTCACGCACAGTACGCTCAAGTGGCAGAGCGGGTGGGATAGTGATGCCCTCTCTACTGTGTGGAGCAGAGGTCATTGAAATAAGAAGTGTTCTGAGAGGTTGCTCCGTGATATCCGCTTCCGTGGGAAATTCTCTAACACACGGGAGGGTGTTTGTATTGCTTTTGAGATAGGCCTTGAGATGACGCGACACCGCCAATCGTAACACAATCATGGATTTTTCGATTTAAAGCTTTCGTGACTGCAGGGATTCATATTCTTGGTTCTTTCGGTAAAGTCACGTAGCAGGGAAATAATAAAATAATAAAATCAAATAAGCTGCTGTGCCTCGCTAAAACACCGAGAACTGGGGTCACTCAGTTTCAACTGTCAGCGTGATTGGTAGTGAATCACAAGCGCAGTGCGCCGATTGTGCCAATTGTAATCTCAGCTGATACCGCCGCTGTTTGGCCGATTGACCCGAGTTGTCCGTTGTGCATAGCGCGGTTGTGCGTTAACCGCTGCACCACCACTCCACGCTCGCCGACCGGAGGCTCTGTCAAATCTCAGTCTTGTCGCGTGCTTGGCACGTGTTTTTGACGCGCGTTTTGTCATGTCGGCTGCAGGAGCTGGTGGAGATGGTGAAGGCGAAGAAAGCTGCACAGGAGGCGGTTAAGATGAATAAACAGAAGTAGCAAGAGCGACGGGAGAGCAGCGCATGAATGGGGAGGAGTGAGTGGGGGGGGGAGTGGGTGGAGATGAACAGTTTCACGCCTCAAAGGAGGTGTGAGTGGGGCAGGGTTGCAAATGGGTGATTGAGAATAATGTGTGAACGGGCGAGTGCGTGAGTGACTATAGGCGAGTGAGGCGGTGTGAATGAGTAGCTTAGAAGGGACCGGATGAGTGAATCGGAGGTGCTGATGTGAGCGGTGTAGATGTGTGCGAGTCAATAGTTGAGTGAGAAGGTGACCCCAAATAGGGGAGATGGTAGTAGTGAGTGTTCAGCGTGGGTGTTGATGCGTGAGAGCGTGCGAGATTGCACGCGAGCGCGTGCGAGATTGTGCGAGATTGTGCGTGAGCGCGTGCGAGATTGTGCGAGATTGCGCGAGATTGTGCGAGATTGTGCGAGATTGCGCGCGAGCGCGTGCGAGATTGTGCATGAGCGCGTGCGAGATTGTGCGAGATTGTGCGTGAGCGCGTGCGAGATTGTGCGAGATTGTGCGAGATTGTGCGCGAGCTGGTGTTGGCGCTTTGCGTCGTGCGTCGCGTCGCCAAGATGACAGAAGCAGCCTCTCTCTCTGGCGCCGGAAACGCGTCGTGGCATTTCACGAGCATCCCCTGTGACATTTTGCGTACAAAACTGCTGACCCGTGTATGTGTGTGCGCGCGCGCGTATTTTATTGGCGTGTACAACACGAATTAAACTTGCGTTGCTGAGAGGAGAAACACTGCCAGTGATGTCATCAGTTGGCCTTGGTGCGAGCGACACTGGAGAGACCGGGCGAGATCTCTTCCACTTGTTGGATGATGAATGCTGAAGCAGGTTCCTCGATGCTGTAGTCATTGGAGATTATTTTAAACATAATGCAACCCGGATCCATGTCAAACCGGACCCTTGGCAGTTCGCCAGCATTGGTTCAAACAAGCCTGACTGTTGATGAGACATCAGTTGATGAGACATCAACAGTCAGTTGCATTTGGGAGAATTTAATATTTCTCTGATGTTATTTTAGTCTCGTGCTGATCATTCATCCTGTTTGCCCAACATAACATTTGCCACACGTGCAGTTGATCCTGTACACATCTTCTGTTGATAGCTTCGGTAATACATCTTTTGTACCAGATCTTAGATTCCGTATTTTATGTACCGTGCAAAATGGGACTCGGATGTTTTGTTTTTCCAAACATCTGATTAACTGCACGTGTGGTAAATGTTATGTTGGGCAAACAGGATGAATGATCAGCACGAGACTAAAAGAACATCAGAGAAATATTAAATTCTCCCCAAATGCAACTGTCAGCAGTAGCAGAACACGCGTGCCAACAAGGACACTCAATTGATTTTAATAATGTTGAAGTTGTGTGCAAAACTAGCTACTACTGGCCAAGACTAATTAGATAATCTATCGAAGTTGAACGAAATCAAAATAACTTTAACCGTTCGGATAGCTACCGTCTTAGTGATGCGTGGAAGCGAATCATCAAATAATATATTATTTAAATGCATGCCTACAAAGGGCAGCGTACTTTAATAATAGGGGTTACCGTTGGTAGGGCTATTTTAATAAACAATAGACAGGAAGGACAAGTTCAAAGGGCTCACATAATGCACATGCAAAATGTACGTTGCCTCGGTAATCCCACCCACATTGTGCAAGAGCGCAGAATGGTGGTCACCACATCTAAGCCTCGATATAAGGACCTAAACAATAAGACTTCTCACAAATATCTGTCGCCTGATGAAGCTAGTTGTCATTACTGGCGATACGTTGTACTCAGTTTGTAAATGTTGTGGCTTGGCTCTCCAACACACCAGTGTGCTGTACTAGTGACGAATTGGCCACGTTCTGTTTACGTGACAACCCTTACTAGTTGACTGTGTCGGGTGGTGGCGGGTTTTAACGACACATTTTTACGCGATCTAACCCAAAAACCTCTTATGGATGATATTGGTCGCGCAAGCCTACGTGTGTGTTTCTTTTGTGTGTGGTGGGACATATGAAGCAGGCAGTGCATTCTCTGCTCATGTTTTCAAATCTTCACACGTGGCTGTGCTCATGACATTTTGCCTGATGACTTCACAATGATATGCCCTTCTTCACGAAGCCAGTGGTACAGACAACGCCGCATCGGCACATTAACTTGACGTTCACTTTTAATTCCGATGACGTACGCTTACGTACCGAGGCTCTCACAAGGCCATGCGCGGGAGGGCATGTGGCACAGTTTTGCGCCGGCTATAGAGTTTGGTCGTGTCGCTACGGTTTTCTGCGGTGAGAAACAATGTTTTTTTTTTAAAACAACGGTGCTACGCCTCTCTAAATAAAGTTAACACTAACAACCGCGCGCGCGTTCCGAAATTCAGCGGCGCAACTTGCAGACGTCTCGGAACGTGAAAGGGTTAAGGGACCGTGGGTAGGGGGGGTAGGGGGAGGGCCTGGGCAGGATGCGCCACGGCCGGCAGGGATGACGTACGGCGGTCGAGGCAAACGGCGGAACGGCAGCCCAAGGAGGGGACGCGCCCCAAAGCACGACCGCCGTCGAGGCAGAGCGACACAATGTTGAGTGCTGGGGACGTCCCGTGGTGTCGCGGGACCTTGAGGGGCGATGAAGTGGGGGGGTCCTTTATGCAGCAGTGGAGAGCGTGGCTCCTTAGGAATGGATCTACACTGGATATTTAAAAAAAGTGAGTGAAGGATGCCGTATTTGTATTCATATCGACAGGCATACACAAAACGGATGAATGGCATTTTGCACCCATTGTCAATTTAACTGATTTCAGAGCATTCCTGTGAAAAAAAACTGTACACAGTTGTTGGTAATTACAGTATGGCCTCAAAAGTAAAATAGGCGACATTTCATGAAATTAACCTTCACAGCACGTAATCGACGATAATTGGTGCGTTAAAACGCCCCTACGCCTGTGTCAGGTGGTGGAGGGTTTCACGACGCATTCGGTCAGATCATTACGTGGCCTCAACCAGAAATCAATTATGAAACCTGATATCAGTTTCGGAAACCTGCTACGCATTAAAACCAATGCGTTTGTACACTATTGTATATGTGTGTATGGCTATGTATGTAAGCATGATACATGTGTAATGCGGGCGTAAATGGGCGGGGCGGATATGACGATCCGAGAGGGAGGAGTCAGGGTGACGTGGGGGAGAAGTTATAGCGGGGAGACAGGAAGCTATCTGGGTCAGTCGGGGGAGTGAAGGGTGGTGAACACGTTGGGTGGTCGCCGTGCCTCAGCCTGGTGGCTGAGGGGCTCATGACGGCGCCAGCCAGCGGGGTGGAAGAGAGAGTGGAGGATTGAGGTAGGAAATGGCGAGATAGCCATAGAGGCCACGAAGGGCTGACATTGGGAGGTGGCGAGATCGCCACGCACGGAGGAACAGGGAGCAGAGATGGAGCTGCTGGGGGAGCAGCCAGAGGGCTGTACAAAGAGCCTGCAGCGGAGCTGCAGGAGCGTGGAAGGCTACGGGAGCGAAGGCAGATGTGGGGCTGCCAGGGAGAGAGTCTCAGGAGGAGTGCCGTGTGGGAAGGAGAACGCGAACCCCAAATAAAGGACACGGAGTCAGCAAGAAGTGTTCGAGTCCTTTTATTACACTGGAGTCAGAAGTGAAACGGCATCTCAAAACACCTGAGAGAAAGAAGAAAAAAAAAATAAAAATAAATATTCCTGCTACATCATCCGACGACGACGACCTTCCTCAGACAGTGGACCTGCCTGCGATGGAAGAGGTGATCCGTTCTGGAACGAGTACGGGTCCGGGTGAGCAAGGTGTCGCCGCGTCGGTGGACCTGTCTGTGCCGGAGGACGCCAACTTACGATGGAGACAGATGGTGATGCAGATGGGGACCTTGAAAATCGTGCTGGCGCGACTGTGTGAGTTCACCACGCCGAGGACGACGTCGGGGAGGCCCGGTGGTGATCCGCAGGCCTCTGCCTTTCCTGCGCTGCCATTGCCACGTGGCACGAAGACGCCATCTTGGGCGTGGCAGGGGAGAAACGGCGGGAAGCCGCCATCTTGTCTTCACCGCGGCGGGAGGACGCCGCCATCTTCAACATCGCGGCGGAGAGGCAGCCTTGCGCTGCCATCTGGAGGTGCCACGGGGTGAGCAGCCTGCTGTGAGCTGCTGTTTTTCGAGGGGGTGCTGCGAGGAGAAGACGCCGATGCTGCAGCTGCTGGGGCGGGAGCTTCCCGTCCTGGCTCGGGTGCGTGACAACGGAGCCGTCAAGTCGCCGAACGAGTTCTGCGAGGCGTCTCAAGTTGCCACCCTGCCGTCCTCTTCTTGCTGCAGCCCCGGGCGAGTCATAACGATACGCACCCGGCCTTAACACACACCTCACTCATCTTTCGAGGGCCGGGGGGCTATTTTGGGTTTCTCTTATGACTCGATTGTGCGGAGCGCGGTTCGGACTGTGTGTATGTGTGTGTAATAACGATGAACGCGCTATCTGCTTGTTGCTTGGTGTCAATATAAGTGTGTGCGTGTGTTGAGAATGGACGGAGAGTCTGCTGTAGTTGCTGAGTGTCAAATTGTGTGTGTGGGCTGCTGCGTGGAGTTGTTATCTTGATGGTGAAGTTAATTATTAACTTGGGAGC
Source organism: Lethenteron reissneri (assembly GCF_015708825.2). Classification (NCBI taxonomy): domain Eukaryota; kingdom Metazoa; phylum Chordata; class Hyperoartia; order Petromyzontiformes; family Petromyzontidae; genus Lethenteron; species Lethenteron reissneri. The sequence goes on from NC_083832.1 coordinate 2,865,968, forward strand.
GTCGGGTATCTTGCGCTGTATATTGTGGGTTACCTTGTGCGATGGGCTTAATTGGGAAAAAAAACATATTTTTTTTTGGTGTATTGTGCTGCGAGGTGCTGTGTGCGATGCGATTGTTGCAAGAGAGAGAATAATTGTGTTGTTGCTGCAAAGTTACGACAGGATTAATGGTGTGTTGGTTGCCTGCAGATCTGCTTGCTATTGTGTTTAAATGTACGCGTGTGATCGCAATATGCTGATTGTATGTGCTGTTATACTGTTCTGTATGGTTATGGGGTGCGATGCAGTGGTTGATTATTGGAATTGGGATTGTTATTATATTGTGCGTACCTGTTGGAAATTGGTAACAAATTCGAGGGGGACCCAAAAATTTGGTTGTATGGTTGTTGTGCACACGAGATTGCGTGTATATTATAGAGGGGGACCCAAAAATTTGGTTGTATGGGTGTTGTGCACACGAGATTGCGTGTATATTATAGGGGTAATTGAGCTTTTTGAGAATGAGGGTGCGCGATGACGCCGTTGTGGGTGGTTTAGATGTTAATGCTAAATGGGATCGTAAATTGGCGCCAAGTGGCGTCGCGTATTCGGTTGATCGCATGCAGCCACGAGTTGCTTTGCGAGTTGGGTTGTGTAACCAATGTGGTTGGTAAAATATTGGTTAAAAATTCCACGATATGACAGCTGTGCGCAGCAAGCTGGGGCTGTGCGTCTATCGTTGGTGGGGTTGTTATAACGTGACGGGGGGATGCGTCTTGTGACCCCCAGCTAAGGGGAGCTGGGGTGCACGAATGGAGAAAACTGGCCACGTGTTCGCACGTTGGGCCGCCATTTTGCGCGCATGCGGGGTATGGCGACGATGCGCTTTGCGGAAAGGGCCGCCATTTTGAGTGCGCGCGAGAGATATTGCGCGAACGCGCTGGGCGAAGGGGGACGCCATTTTTGAGCGCGCGGGAAAAACCGGGGTGGGGCAAATATTCCATCTGTTATGCCTGCCATTGTTGAGTGGGTGATGCACGAGTTGTGGTCACATCGGCCTATGGCTGATGGCTGACCTGACAGCCCGGAGGCGAAACCTCCGTGGTATGTCTTAAACTAATGGGCCATGTGCTCATATGGCTCGGGGAGTCATGGTTCAGCTGTGCGGTGGCAGACTGAACCTGGTGTGCCGGGGGCTCACGGGATCTGGGTTAGGGTGTTATTGTCTCTATAAGAGAACATTGCCCCGTGGGGGGAGTACAGGGGGTCTGGCATTGCTGGGGGATGAACCTTCCCTGGGCTATAAAGCATCGGACTATACGAGGCTGGTGTGTGTCCATCTCTGATGGGATAGTAAGGGAGGAGCGTGGCCGAGTTGCTGCTCATCCCCGAAATTGCACTAGCTGAGAGTATGGTCAGTGGGTGTTGCTGTGGGTTGACGACCACGGTGGGGGTTAGGGCGAGTTAAACATTACCGCTGGGGAGCGTGGCTCTCTCCACGCGAGGGTGTGCGATTAGGCGTTTTGTTGGGTTGCTGAGAGTGACCGTGGGTACATGCTGTGTACGTGCGATGTCTGTGCTGGTCCTCAAGGGAGGACTGCTGGTGGGTAAGAGCAGAAAATGTTGTTGTTGTTGTTGTCACGTGTAAATAATATTGTTGTTAAAATGTAAATACTGGGGCATCCATTGCGTTATTTTGGGTATTTATGGGGAGTTTTTTTTAAGCGGGCTGGATTTACATCATCTCCACTACCCTGAGGCCGGGTGGCTGTCGTGTACGACATGCGGATGTGCGTTGTTGTGCTGTGCCTCAGGGGATTGGATTCTCCTTCTCGTCACAGATTCTTCAGCTCCCGTCGCACTGGGTGTTACCTGGTGTGCTAGCTGGATGAGGACTTGAAGGAGCAATTGAGCACCGTTCGTCGTTCTGCTCTACCACTTGCTCTTTGACGTTGGACTTGAGCCGAGCGGATGGAACTGCAACATGGACACGCACTAAAACATCACATTTCTGGGTTGTGCGCGTTGGCCGTTCTTGCGTGTCAGTTGCCGTTTTTGTTCATTGTGCCATTCTTATTCTTGTTGTTGTTGTGCGGAGGACAGGCCGGTGTTCTGTTCCAGTTCCTGATACCTCCCCTTTCGTTGCTTGTGTTGTTGTTGTTATAATCTCCGTTGTGTCTGGGGGACTCCTGATTGTGATGCCTTCGCCCGCATTATTTTGTTCTGTTTCAGCCGAGGACGGCTGGGATTTTCTCTACGGGGGAGGGTAGTGTAATGCGGGCGTAAATGGGCGGGGCGGATATGACGATCCGAGAGGGAGGAGTCAGGGTGACGTGGGGGAGAAGTTATAGCGGGGAGACAGGAAGCTATCTGGGTCAGTCGGGGGAGTGAAGGGTGGTGAACACGTTGGGTGGTCGCCGTGCCTCAGCCTGGTGGCTGAGGGGCTCATGACGGCGCCAGCCAGCGGGGTGGAAGAGAGAGTGGAGGATTGAGGTAGGAAATGGCGAGATAGCCATAGAGGCCACGAAGGGCTGACATTGGGAGGTGGCGAGATCGCCACGCACGGAGGAACAGGGAGCAGAGATGGAGCTGCTGGGGGAGCAGCCAGAGGGCTGTACAAAGAGCCTGCAGCGGAGCTGCAGGAGCGTGGAAGGCTACGGGAGCGAAGGCAGATGTGGGGCTGCCAGGGAGAGAGTCTCAGGAGGAGTGCCGTGTGGGAAGGAGAACGCGAACCCCAAATAAAGGACACGGAGTCAGCAAGAAGTGTTCGAGTCCTTTTATTACACATGTGTTCAAATCTTCCAATGGTTTGTGAGCTCCGGCAGGCAAGGCTGCGCTTGCTGGGTTATGTAGCCCGCATGCCCAGCCACCGCACGCTGCCCAAGCAGATTTTGTTTGGCCGGATAGAGGGCTAAACGTTTGCGGCACGGGCTTGAGAAGAGATGGAGGATAAGGAGCTGAGTAGACTTGCCTTTGGCTGAATGGTTCAAGATCGGCCTCGATGGAGGAGGCTCGTGAAGGGGATGCTACTTGGTAGTTGGAGGCAGTCGCACTCCAGCAACAGCGGAGGGCAAAGGAGCGACGCTCACAACAAGCGGAGCGCCGGGAAGCTAAAACACAGTAGGGATCACAGCTGATGTATCTGCAATTATCTCAATCAACCCCTGGCACTTGGGTCTGTTCCGTGACCTGCCAGCGGGCCTTTCACACTCCACGTGGCCTCAAGGTGCACCTAGTCTGGCGCAAGCACAAAAACATTCACAATTCTTTTTCTGACAAATTTTACTACCCAAATCTAAAATATATTTTCCCCATTTTAAAACTCGATGCCAAGCTGTAATTATGCATTTATAATTTATTTTTTGGGTTAGGTAGCGTAAGTAAAATGTGTCGTACTCCATCCGACGCCGCCAATTACTTAAGTTGTCATGTTAGCAAAGTTTCAAGTTTCATTTGTTTGGTATAGCCCCGTGAGCCATGCGGCTCTTAAGTCGGGTGCAACCGCAACAAACAATGTGAATCATAAAAACGGTCGCGAAATCCAACCGTGTAGAATCATGCGTCAACAAACCTACGGTAAAGAAAAATCGACGTTCTAAATTTTGGGCCCCCCTGCTACCCACCCCCCCCCAAAAAAAACTGTTGGGGGGGAAAACTCAATACAAATATTTAGCTCTTATATATTTTTTTAAATCCAACAATTGTATCCTGATTGCACTGTCGGCGTCACGTCATAGCAATCGCAACTCTTCGTGTTAGAGAAGAGCTTAAAATAAGTTAATATCACGGAGTTAGCTCTTAAGTTCACACCGGTGTACGCACACACAATGGGGGATGTAACTTTCTCAGCAGAACTACATTTTATGTGACTGTGTGAGTGGCATTGGGTAGTGTGACTTTTAGCGCTACTGCGCTACAAACCCGGCGACCCGAGTTCGATTCCCGCTCACGGCCAACACCGGTGACGATTATCTGAACCGGTCCTGGGACTCCCCTAGGTCGACTCGGCCTCAAATGAGTACCTGGTGCGGTGTGTAAACATCGCCACTCAGAGAGACAAAGGCGGCCGAGCCTGGTGCTGACCAACCCACCCCCCTCGTGTGCCGTGCAGGCCTTCATAGGTGCTCGCTAACAGCACTTGCGCCTACAGTCTGTTAATGCTACACGGGGGATCTTTGTCATTGGGTGATCGGACTGGGGCCATCAACTCACGATGCTGAATCACAATTTGGTCTGTGGTGGGGGAGGTCTCTGTGCGAGTTCACCGCAGAGCCGGATTATCCTAGTAGCAAAAGTAGCATATACTACGGGCCCCGCACTTTCAGTGAGTGCACTTGCTCTTACTATAGTACTATACTGTCTTAAACTTTTATGAACGACTGGGTGTTTAAGGTTAGCTATTGGTCGTATTATCTGGCTGTATAGAAAATGAAAAAATGCAATTACTTTACTATGCAAGTTTAAAATTTGTGTTTTAATATTCATGTGTTTTTTAATATTTAGGGCCCCTTTATAATATACTAGCGGAAAGTACCCGGCGTTGCCCAGGCCAAAAAGACACACACACATCGACTTAGACACACACACAGACGTCGAATTACACACACATTGACTTACACACACAGATATGGACTCACGCACACATAGACGTACACACACACATTGACTTACACACACACATTGACTTACACACACACACATTGACTTACACACACACAGATATGGACTCACGCACACATAGACGTACACACACATTGACTTACACACACAGATATGGACTCACGCACACATAGACGTACACACACACATTGACTTACACACACACACATTGACTTACACACACAGATATGGACTCACACACACATAGACGTACACACACACACAGACGTCGACCCACACACACATCGACTGACAAGCGCTTAATCCGGCACTGGTCCACCGTCCTGGGTGGTCATGGCCTCCTTGCGCCCCTAAGCTGCCAGACGCGTCACCTAACGAGCCGCGTTGTTTGCGTAATTTCCTAACGCTGCGCAATCGCGACGCTGTAATGTCTCAAAGGCACCAATTAGGCTAATTGGTGGTGACGTGAGAGGGCGGAGGTGGCCTTCGTTGCAGACGTGGACAACGTCTTAGGAACTAACGAGTGTTTGTTTGCAAGTAACGAAGTGACGTAAGAGTTGAGGGTGCAGCCCCGCAAAGTCGCGCCCGCTCCGCTGCCGGTGCAAAAGCTTTCAAACTGGACAAGGGGCCGTCCATAAATGACGTCACGCACCTAGGGTGGGGGGGGGGGGTCAGACATTTGTGACGATGTGTGACGAGGGGGGGGGGGGATAAATGTGACGTCACACCAAAATACGCAACTTTAAATAGACAACACGTTCTACTTAATTCAATAGACTTTTTAAGGAATGTTTTCTCCTACAACATCAGAGTGCAGCGCCACATTAATTACGCACTACAATGACAATAGTTTAAAGCGATTTGAAGCATTTTTTTTTGGGGGGGGGGAGAGGTTTGTGACGTCATATTTGAGGGGGGGTCTCACTTTTTGTGACGCCGTGTGACGAATGGGGGGGGGGGTCAAAAATAGTCCAAAAACGCGTGACGTCATTTATGGACGGCCACCATGTATTTGGCCTACTCGTCCACGGTGGCCACGTACGTTTAAATGAAGAGATGCTAGAGTAAGCGCCCTTTGCACCACCGCACGCAACGTGCCCGTTTGACCGTGGCGGCGTTGGAAGTTCGAATCGGGGACCACTTCGTTGCAAGTTGACCACCAAGGTAGTCATCACGTGAGATGGCGGCCTTCATCCAGCAGTGGATTGATCGTGATGATGAATTACGATCAACCCACCAGCGGCCGTGGCCTGCACCGTCTACGATAGAGGCTCACAGAGCTTTCAGTTTCATTTATTAGGTATAGCCCTGTGTGCCATTCGGCTCTTGAATCGGGTGCAACCGCAACAAACAAAAAAACATGAACAAGAAAACATCTTAAAGTGACTATGCGCAAACAGAAAAATCCAGGAAAAAACTGCAAAGTGCCAGCCTAAATGCACGTCAGCCACGCTAATCACAGTCGGCAGACGAAAATTGTCATTCGCAGCCACAATTGGCTGGGCTGTGTCTTGGCGTCGATCCCGGTCGGCAGGTCTCCGCTCAAAGCAAGCCTCGCGTTATGCAACACTGTTGTCACGTGTGCTCGCTTAATGAGATGGCGATGCGCGTGCTTAATTAGCGAGGCGGGCTGGTGCGAGGGACATCTCCCATGTGTTTAGAGTTTTGAGTTGACAGCCTGAATCGGTGCTCGCTGACAGCACTTTCGCCTCCCTCGCCCCCACCCCCCCGAGACCATCATTAGGCTAACGAGATAACTTTGCACGGGTGAGCGTGTTAGTGGAGAGCTGCAGTGCTGTGTGCTGCACCACGAACCGGGACGATTTGAGTTCAGTAGCCGCTCACCGTGACGAATATCTGAACCTATGTTCGGCCTCCCCCCTAGGTCGACTCAGCCTTAAATGAACACCCGGTACGGGTGTGTAAACATCAAGACGCTCTGAAAAAATTAAAGTTGCACGCACAAAGACAAAGGTTCCGCCTGCATACTTTGTTTTTTTTACGCGTTGTCGGGGCAAGTGCTGATAGCGAGCAGCTTACGAAGGCTGGGATGGCTCACGATGGAGTGGGCGGTCGGGGGGGGGCGTGGGGGGTTTGGCCAACACCACCCACGTCAGGCCGCCTTTGTCTCCCCAATGCTGACGGCTACACACTGCACACACAGTCGTACCCCCCACCTCCCCACATCACCCTCTAATGCTCTGGAGAAACTCGCACGCGCCAGTTTGCGTTTCATTTATTATTTAAGTGGCTCATAAAAAGCGACGTTTCCACCGCGACCCCCAGACCCGCGCCGCTCGCCTCTTGTGTTTGTTTGCCAGGTGAGACACTGCTGGTCGGTTTGGTTTCTTTTATTTTATCCCCCCGCCGCCCGCGCTGAGCTTCCAGATCCCAGCCAGGTTCGAATCCCGGCCCCCGCTGTTCATCCGTAGTGCCGTGTTAGTGGGAGTTTTGTTGTTGTTCTTGTTGTATGTAGGTCTCACCCCCCCCCACCCCTCCTTGAAGTAAAGACGAGGTTTGCCGCAGTGACCATAATTTCGGATTTTTCTCGTTATATTCGTAGACGCTCCGGCATGTGTGAACAATGTTTCGCCCTTTAGCCGTTGCAGAGTGCACCATTAGAATCGAAATTGTTCGCGCACGCACTAAATTTGTGGTGAAATATTCCCTCCCTGTAGCCCCTTTATCGTGTCGTTAGCGTTTACGCCACTCGCCGCTGTTTATTACAACAACAAAAACGTCAACTCTCTCGACCTTTTAACACGTCGTTCAAATTTATAATCGGCCACTCGCACGCTCACGATCGGCTATGTAAATAGTGACTATCCATGCAGGGCCCAGACGCTCATCATCGTCGTTATGAGCCTTGATCTATCCACTGCTGGATGCAAGCCATATTGCTGGGACTCACGGTCTCGCGATGCGACGATCCAGGAGATGGGAACGACGCCCCTCTCCCGCGGTGTTTTTTATTGCCCCGCTTGGCTGCCACTCCGTGCATGGTCTCGACCACCCGCCGTCGTTCCCTCCAGTGCCGCATCCTGCCTCAGCCCACTCTTTCATGTCTCCAACTTGCGTATGTTCTGCAGCGATCTAACCCATCTGTCCCTGCGTCTCGGTGTAATACAAATCATCCATCTCCCCTGCGCTTATCTGCGCACTTTACAGAATGTCTTCCATGCTGTCTGTGTCCAAGCGTATGATCCGTGTCGTAGCAGAGACACCACCTCCTTGAAATTCATCCCACCCTGCAAAATGTCCGGTGAAATTCGGGCACTTCTCATCCGTAATGTCCCGCAGAAGTGCACCACTGATATATTTTGTCTCGCTGAGGCTTGGCACGCATCTTGTGCACTTTACTCACCCTCTCTGAGACCAGTCGCCCCTCTAGCAAGGGCTTGAGGTATTGCTGTAAACTATAAACTTGATTTTTTATTCTCTCACCCATGATGACGGCGCTTCAACCCTCAAACTCTTCGCCGTACAACATCATCCGAAGCCGAATTCTAACGTCGCGTCTCACCTTTACTATTTCACCTCAACGCCAGGCCTCCGCTGAATTACTGGTGATTGTAATACCCACAATGACAATACGTCTCAACGAATCTCAACCACCTTCCAGTCACTCTTGAAAGCGATCGATCCCTTCCCAACATCTCCCGTTCACTCCCACGGTCACACTTTCAACCCTGTAATCTCCACCGCCATGTCCATCGCTCTCAACCGCTCTTTCAGCCATCAATTTTAACGAACACCTCATGAACGTCTTCTCCCTCCCCAAGCTAGTGCCTAAATCTAACGACGTTTCGATCGCAACACAAGTAATCGTCATCAGGTGAGACAACTACAGCAAGAAACAACTGCTGACGATTGCTTGTGTTGCGATAGAAACGTCGTGATCTGTTTTATTTTATTTCTAACTACGTGACTTTACCGAAAGAACCAAAGAGTATGGATTCCTGCAGTCACGAAAGCTTCAAATCAAGATTTGCCCTAATCTCCTTGCCTCCAACTATACATCTGTCTACTGCCCTCCTCTGCTCCCACATTCTCTCAATCCCATGCTTCGTGGACCCAATAATGTTTCTGTTGAGCGCTTGCAATACCACATCATCCACCACTGTGCATGGCCTCGCCTCTCAGATAACTTTGCACCTCTTCTCGAAGCGCCCCAGCTCACCCTGGTTGACAACAGTTCTCTGGTGTCAAACGCTCCTCATCCTCTTGCCTTATGCGTCTGTCTCCCCGATCACTTACACATGCCTGCCACCATGAACATCCGCAAAATACAAAAAACCTCACAGCTAAAAAAAGTTTTCCATCCTCGATCCGTTACCCACAAACCTCATTCCTCGCTTGTGTACACACCCTACCACAATTTCAATGTCTCCATCTCATCCGCTACCGTTCCCTTAAGCCTGCTGCTGCTACTACCATTCCCATCCAAAAAAACCCAGACTGGACCCCAAAGTTTCATCTCAACTGAAAAGTTAGATGACCGCTATCATGGCCATAATCTTTATCGGGCCATAAATACTTAACAACTAAATAACACTCGGCAACGTTTATGCGTTTTATTTGTCCTTGACAATGGTGGCAGAGGTGCAGTAGTTTGTACCGAAACTGCTAAGTCAGCGAACGTTTGAAGAAAGTCAAATATATCCAGCAACTAATATCCCAGCAAAGGTTATAGCAGTGTGGCAGTATTGAGTTACCGAACATGCTACGCAAATTTGGACGGTAAATATATTGACCCAGTAGCCGCTGATCCTTAGTCGCTGTAAACTGCCACTCTATTTTGACATTTAAAATCATACTTAGCCGATATGCTAATAGCATGCCAGTCAGCTAATTTGCGAAATGTTTTAGCGCATTAACAAAGAGTCTGACATCGAGGCTTACCCCCCTCCTCCCCCCCAGAAACCATCTGTGTGTTGTACCGGACCCGTGTTCTTTCTACAATAACAACATAAAAAAAACTGAACTCGTTCGTCATAAATATTATTGTGTGGCCTTAAAAGAAAATCATATATATATATGAGGTGACGTTTTGGGAAATTGCACCTTTTTCATAGGACATTCATACAACGGCCAGAAGACAGATGGAGTGGATAATAAAATATGCATTTTACACCATGGGGCCTGATGAGAATGTTTTTTTCAAAAAATACATATATATTTACGATAACCATATAAGAATAGGTTTTACCCTTTCTGGCAATAAAACAGGTGTTAAGATGTTAAAACACCAAACTGAAACCTTTTGCAAGGAATCATGTCTGGTCTAACACTGTTTGAGACTAGGCTCTAAAGAAAGCTGTCTCTGGTGTGGACCAATCCGTTTCAAAGACAATGCATTACGACTGCAGGTATTGTGGTCTATGCAAACATGACTCCTTGTAAAAAAAAGGTGTCAGTTTTGTTGCCAGATAAAAGGGTAAAAAAACAATTATCATATTTTTTCTACTGGCAAATGAGGTTCCAATGGTGTAAAAGGCATCAAATGAACCTCATGGCTGTCCCCAGGGTCCCATAGTACCCCGGCTCTCGTACAATGTCCGTGATGCAGTCATCTTTAGTCTGTTGATAGTCGGCGATGCGGCAATCGACTCATCTCGACGAGCTGTACACGATGCACTATTCAAAGTAGAATGTTTCGATATCGGATTTTTTATACTGATGCTTGGCGCTTCGACATCGCGGAGTGGCACCGATTTCGGATTGATTGGTATCCCAGTCGTGGAGTTAAGTACACCCCTGGAAAAAAATTGTGTCCCAGAAATACAATATTTAATTTCCTCCGCCATACGGTATTATTTGGTACCGCCATAAGGATCATATACTAGCAGAGCATGTTCTTTTTTTATTGCATGTTGACCACAATAATATGTGGTTAATGTAAACATGATTCTTTGAAAAAAGGTTTAGTTTGCTGTTTTAGCATCTTCACACAATTGGTTTATTGCCAGAAAGGGTAAAAACATATTCTTACATTTTGATACTGGCAAAGGAGGTCACGTGATTCTGATAACCAGTTTCTTTGACGTCGCATATTATCTATTTTTTTTTTATTTTCGGGCCAGATAGTGTTATTGACGAATGTTTTGTGTATTTAGTTTGTTCATTCTGCTTGTGCACTACTGTCAACGCACCGGCAGCAGCATCACCGAAGTTTTTATTTTTATTAATTTTAATTTCATTTTTTATCTACGTGACTTTACCGAAAGAACTAAGAGTATGAATCCTTGCAGTCACGAAAGCTTCAAATCTAGAATCACCGAAGTGTTTTATTATTTTGGAATGTTAGTTATGTTCACACACGCGATGTACGGTTAATGAGCCGAAACGTCGCATTACTACTGGCAGGCCTGACAACAACAAAAACACACGCATAGCAAAATGTTAAATATATATATACAATTCTGATTAAAAACAGAACATTTACACTTCAAGTGGCACATTTAAAATGTGATTAATTAACGCGTCATGATTTTTTTTAATCCATTTCACGTTGGAAAACGGTGGGCTAAATAATTTGGTATTTAATCAATTTGCGAGACAATTTTCTTTCGTGAAACATTTACCTGCTCTGGGGACCTGGGCATCGAACGGCTTTACGCAAGTTCAAAAACTATATTTTCCGATTCTCCACGAGATTTTATGGTCTTAAGTTTCTGCAAGAATACACCAAATGATACTGAGCGGACCCAAGTCCACCGTCACCCCGACACGGCTATTGTGAGAAACGAGAGCCATCCCCGTGTTTGTAGTTGCGTTCGAGCTGTTGTGTGCGCGCGCGCGTGTTTGTCTTTCTTTGTCTTTGTTATACGTACTCTTTGGATCCTTTGATAAAGTCACGTATAGGTGTAAAATAAAATAAATTGTTATACTTATAACTCAAAGACAAAGATCCTCCGCATAGCTTTAACAGACTGTTGGGGCAAGTGCTGTTTGCGAGCGCCTATGAAGGCCGGCACGCAACACGAGGGAGCGTGCGCAGCATGTAGGGCAGCGGTCGGCATCCTCGTTATTTATGAAGGAACCAACGTCTCATATTCACACGCGTAGCGCTGCGCTACGAACCCGACGAACCGAGTTCGATTCCCGCTCACGGCCATCAAGGCCAGTGACGATTATCTGAACCGGTCCTGGGCCTCCCCTAGATCGACTCGGACTCAAATGAGTACCTGGTGCGGTTTTGTAGTAAACATCGCCACCCCGTCGTGTCGCGTCCCGGCCTTCATAGGTGCTCGCTCACAGCACTTGCCCCAACAGTCTGTGTCAGGCTATACGGGGGATCTTTGTCTTTGTCTTCTTTGCATGAATGTGCTCAATCACGCATTCGCTCTTCGTCTCTTCTCGACCCTCTTCACCGACACAAACTTCCCCATCCACATTAAGCGGCCACCTTCGCTCGCGAAGTTTCCGCTCCTCACTCAAAACTCACACTCATTGTTAAATCCTTTATATTAAGTTCACTTGCTTGCTTGCTTGCGCGCTTACGACCGTGCAAATCTTTCGGTCGTTTTTTAACCCACTTCCCATGATCCAATCGAGCTGACATTTTGCACACAGACTCGTTGTGCGTGACAATTTCTTTTCGTGAAATTTTTGTTCAAAACTTTAACACTTTTTAGGTAAAATTTTTTTCTATTTAATTACCAATTGCTTAATGGTGGCAGGCAATCATCTGACCCATAGGTGGCAGCCATCTCAAGCCAGAGGACGAGAGGACTCTAGCCGCCCGTTTCAAAGACCAATGTGGGCTGGGGTGTGGCCCATTGAACACGCATATAAAGGATTTATAGTGAAAAACTTTGTTTTTACGGGTTAATGTTTCCCTAGATCACCCCACGACCCCCTTAATCACCCCCTCATAACCGCCACCGTTACTCTTCCCGTTTTCGTATTTTCATTTTATGGCGATCACTCATTCACCCCCATTCATTAATTCATTCAATCCGTCCACCATCATTCACTGTCATCAATTTCGCTTTCACCCAATTCACGCATCGCAGATTTGCCCCCATCGCGTCCCCTCTTCTCTTTTGTTCATTTCGTCTCCACCATTACACGCATACGTTGTTGTACCGCTGTTAATTATTCGTAAATCCGCTACATACATTCCGCTAAGATGTGATAATGTGTACTCGTGTGTCGAGCTTCTTTCGCACGCAGCCAGCCGTGCCAATCGACGGTAAGGATAACAAACTCAGCACACAAAAATCAAGTTCTAAGAGATGAGTTTGTCAATGTAGATGATTATTTAAAAGTGCATAGCTCCAGCGTTCCAGGCGGGCCGCAAAAGCGCATCTGAAAGCGCCACGCGATGCGGTGACCACCGACTTTGTTCGACGGTTTAGCAGCCAAAAGCAGCCGCTGCTGCTGCTGCTGCTGTGAGGATGGTCGAAGTTCGCGTGATGTGTCGTGGTGGTGGTTGTGTCGTTTGTAATTGCGTTTGAGCAGTTGTGTTTGCACGTGTGGGATGCGTTGGCGCGCTTGTCGCGATGTATGATATTGTTGTTGAGTGGTTTAGGGTTGTGATACTTTATGGTTGGTTACTTATAACTACACGACATATTATTAAAATATTGACAACATGGCATTGTACTATAGCAAACCGATAACCTTTCAAACGATCGTAACATTAACATCGCATTCTACTATATAAACGTTTGGTAACCTTTTATAACATCTGTTAACGGTATTTACGACGATATAATTAACAACAGTGATGTGCTTATTGAATTGCAGCGCCGCCTGGATGGAAAATGTACCTTTGTCTCGCCAGTGCTGGTGTTTTTAACACACCACATCAGATACGAACTTGAGGCTGAGTCAACAGGTCCAAATATTCGCGACTGTGGTTGACCGTGAGCAGAAATCGAACCCGGGCCGCTGGGTTAGTAGCACAGTGCGCTAACCACTGCGCCACCGCTCACAAACATTACGTATACGCAGGTCTCTCGTATAGACATTAACAAGGCCGCTGGGTCAAGTAAACGCTGTTAAGCAAGCACCTATCCATGTACCACATCGAATAAACTCGAATGAAGGCCCACACGACCCACAAGGAATTGGGTGGCTAACGCCACACCCGCCCGCCTTTAAACACAGACGCACCGATACGCCAGAAACGCCAATGATGGCAGCGAGATGCGGGCGTGATGATGCCCTATATCAGGGGAGTGCAACTAAAAAGTAACAAGAAGAGCCATAAGAGTATACGAATAAGTTTGGCCTTTTCTGGCAATAATACAGCTGTGTTAAGATATTAAAACACCAAACTGAAACCTTTTGCAAGCAATCGTGTCTGCATTAACCACATATACTTGTGAACAAACTAAACAGATGCTCTGATAATAAATGCATTGTCTTTGAAAATGATCGGTCCACACCAGAGACAGCTTTCTTTGAGCCTCGGCTCAATCAGTGTGAGACCAAATCTTGGCTTAAAACTACCGTGTCCGCAGGAATTCATATTCTTGGTTCTTTCGGTAAAGTCACGTAGATAGAAACAATATAAGTAAATAAAATAAAAACTGCGACGTTTTGATCACAACACAAGCGATCGTCATCAGGAGAGAAAAAGCAGCGTTAAGCCAGAGGACGCCAAAAGGCGAAGAGCACAAAGACAATGCCACTGTCGGAACATTGAGAGCTCGGGGTGAGCAGCTACATCATGGGACGAGAGCCGCGATGCACGTGGTGAATACGAGAAAGTGGGCCCTTAATAACTCCACCAAGCGGTTGGCAGGATGCGGTCCGCTGCCCTATATGCTGCACACACATCGCCTCGTGTGCCGTGCCGGCCTCCATAGATGCTCGCCAACAGCACTTGCTCCAATAGTCTGTTAAGCCTGTACGGGTAAATCCCTGGCACACGAGGGGGTGGGTGGTCAGGACCGCGCCCGACCGCCTTTGTCTCTCTAACCCACCACCACCGGACACAGCCAGTTCGTAAGGGTTGTCACGTAAACAAAGTGTGCCAATTAGTTACTAGTTCAGCACACCGGTGTGTTGGAAAGTAAATCCACAACATTTACGATTTGAGCAGTCGTTTCGCTGGTAATTACATCCAGCTTCATCGGGCGATTTTTGCCAGAAGAGTGAAGAGATCCACCTGCAAGAAACCCCCTTTATTATGAACGTCGCAGCATGCGCCATCATCGCGACCGCACTGCACCATCGACAACAGTCATTGCGGACCTTTCATCCAGCGGTGGATTAATCATGGCTGATGATGATCACGATGGTGTGTGTGTGTGTGCGGGCATGCGTCTCGAGCGATACACGCTTGCTTCGAGACGCACTTTGTGCCGTCACGCTAATGTGGAAATGGCGTACGTTCAAGTTTAATTTATTTGGTATATAGCCCTGTGAGCCATGCGGCTCTTAAGTCGGGTGCAACTGCAACAAACAAAATATGAGCGTCGCGACCAATGCCGTATTATCCTCGTAGCAAAAAGTAGCTACAAATGCTCCGGGCACCGCACTTTCAAGGGTCCCGCGCTAAATGCTTTCAAGTTATCAATTCCGGTTCAGTGATTCTGCACTTGCTCTATTACTATAGTACTATACCGCCTTCAACATTGACTGGGTGTTTAAGGTCAGCGATTTGTCGTATTATCTGGTTGTATAGAAAAAAAAATACAATTACTTTACTATGTAAATTCAAAATGGACGTGTTTTAACATTTATGGGTTTCTTCTAGATTTAAAGTTTTCGTGACTGCATGGATCCATACTCTTTGGTTCTTTCTGTAAAGTCACGTAGGTGAAAATAAAAAATATAAAAAATAAAAATAACTAAATTAAATCACGACGTTTCGGAAGCAACACAAGCCTCCGTCATTAGGTAGGACAGCCACAGCAAGACATTTTACGGGTTTTTATTTTATTTAGGGCCCCTTTATAACATATGCTACAGGCCCCGCATTAGCTTAATCCGGCACTGGGCGCGACTCTCCCCTCGATCGCCGTGCGTCGGTTCCCAAGGTCCCGCTCACGACTCAACAATTATAACGGCATAAGCGTCAGGCTCGGGTTTAATTACTCATCAGGGGTGGAGGGGGGTGCATACGGCTCAGCTAATTAACTAAGTAGGTGGGGGGGTGTTGCGTGTTTGTCTGTGTCAGCCGGTGCACGCTAACAGCGCTTGCCCCTACAAGTCTGTTAAGGCTATGCGCCTTGTGTGTGCGACTGTCGTCTGCCTGTGCGTTTAATTGGCAATTGTGAGGATGGCGCGCCCGTTCTGCCATCTGTTCCATGTTTTTATTTGGATCTCTGTCTGTCTATTGTGCTCATTTCAACGGCTTGTGGGTTTTGTCTGTTTAATTGTTGTGCGTCTTTGTTGTTTCATTTCATTGCCATGTGTGTCGTTTGTTGATCTAATATCGCCGGCAGACCTGAGACATTGCCGCGGCACTGATGCAGTTCAGTATCGATCAATTGTCAGTGCCGGATTATCCGAGTAGCAAAAGTAGCTACATATGCTACAGGCCCCGCACTTTCAAGGGCCCCGCACTAAATGTTTTGAAACTATCAATTCCGGTTCAGTGATTCTGCACTTGCTTTATTACTATAGTACTATACTGCCTTCAACTTTTATGAACGACTGGGTGTCTAAGTTTAGCGATTTGTCGTATTATCTGGCTGTATAGAAAAAAAAATACAATTACTTTACTATGCAAGTTACAAATTTGTGTTTTCATATTTATGTGGTTTTTTTAGGGCCCCTTTATAACATATACGACAGGCCCCGCACTAGCTTAATCCGGCACTGTCAGTTAGTGAGGAGTAGATTAGCATACATGATATAGGTTTTTTTGGGTTAGATCGCGTAAATATAAATGTGTCGCTAAACCCGCCACCACCCGACACAGCCAATTAGTAAGGGCTGTCACGTAAACAGAACGTGCCAATTCGTTACTAGTACAGCACATCGTTGTGTTGGAGAGCAAAGCCACAACATTTATAATCCAAACTAGATTAGCATAACACCTTATTTTGGAGTTCAATTCGCTGAATTAACAAGTTTGGCTAAACCATGCCTACGCACGGATTACGTAATCGACGTGACCAGTTTTCTCTGCGGTAATTCCTTAATAGTTTAGAAGTACTATCATGGACCTCCTCCTTCTACCTGTTACTTACAGACGCACGAAGAGCACTCTGATGCATAAACTACACGTTGGGTGATCGTTGCCTTTGCAATTGCCGCACCTAAACTCTGTAACTCGTTGCCCTTCGAGGTTCGGACTTCAGAGACACTTTACAAGTCTTCAAATCTTGACGAAAAACGTATCTGTTTAAAATGTCTCTCTCTCGTTGGTTATTTTCAACGTCTTTTTCACTTCTTATTTCCTTCGTTGTTGTTAAACTATTTTTCGCCTTGCCACGCATAAGCACCCCGAGAACAATTCGTTTGAGGGCGCTTCATAAATGTTAATTACTATTATTATTACTACACGCTTTGAATCTCAGCTGGAAAGTATTCTAAACGATTCCCATTCCCTCTCTCCACAGTTGAGAAACATGTCGACAGCAAACGCCTCGCTGGCCACAGCGACCACCAATGCCACCGATTCCGAAAATTGGTTGTTATATGTGAAACACGTCACCCAGATCGTCACGTTCTCCGCCGTGTTGCCGTCTCTTCTGCTCATGTTCTTCGTCTTGTTCTTCTTCTGGTGCGAACCACGCCTACGCGACAGCGCCCGCCACATCTTCTTCCTCAACCTCGTCGTTGTGGACGTCTTCTTCATCGTCGCTGTCGGATTGCAGGCGTTCCGTGAGCTCAACAGTGCTCACAGCATCGCTATCACCGAGTGCATCATCTTCGCCACCGTTTCCATAATGTGCATCGTCAACGGCGTTGGGTGTATCACCGTTATGGCCGTGGAGCGCTACGTCGCCATCTGCCACCCGCTTCGATACCACAGCCTCATCAACAGGGCTGCAATTCGCAGGTGCCAGTTATAAGAACTCGTTTCCACGAAGGGGTTGACTTCATGAATGGCATCCGCTCTGTCCGCCTTTCTGTAATGGAGGGTCGCGCTGACTCCCGTAAATGTGATCTAATATAAAACACAATGTGAGTATAAAGTTACCTTGCTATAAGGGCCCGTCCATAAATGACGTCACGCACCTAGGGTGGGGGGGGGTCAGACATTTGTGACGATGTGTAACGAGGGGGGGGGGTTGAGAAATGTGACGTCACATCAAAATGCGCAACTTTAAGTATATACAACACGTTCTACTTAATGAAATATAATTGTTATAACAACACTAATTTTGATTAATTTTCATTACAAACTATTTGATTATTTAAATTTACTAAGGTCACCTTTTATTCCATGAAGGAGCATTTTGCTTCTTCATCGGAGAATGAAGAAGCAAACATTTAGTTATTCAACATTTTTATTTTAATGATTCTACCAGATTTCGATTTAAAGCTTTCGTGACTGCAGGGATTCATCTTCTTGGTTCTTTCGGTAAAGTCACGTAGAAGGGAAATAATAAAATGACTTTTTGTGACGCCGTGTGATGAGGGGGGGGGCAAAAATCGTCCAAAATGGCGTGACGTCATTTATGGACGGCCCCTAAACTGAGCACTTCTTATGTATTTTAGGGTTGTATCGCACGTTGGTCAGCAGGAGGTCCAACGTTTTATTCCCCGTGCTGTGAGCTTCTCCAGGAAGTGATTTGAGGAATTTAATTTCTCCCCTCCATTATTTAGCGTTGTCTGCTGCTGGTGTTTACATGGCAAACGAAATTGCTGTTTTCAACATTCTTCTTCCTGGCATTTATCCCACTCGTGTGGGGAATATTCCCGGTTATCCCATGTATTGGGCCATCTCCATGTCCACTCCACAGTCCTTCATATTCTGGTTAATTACTTAGAACCTCCTCCATCAACGTCTGCCTCTCGGTCTCCATCTTGGCCCTTTAATGGTCATCACCTTCCGTTCTAATTCTGGGTTTCCCCTCTTAGTACCACATGTCTTAGCCGTCTAAATCACCTTTCAGTTTAGTTTATCTTTGAATTGGTACCACCGCTCTTGCCTGTTCGTCTCTTCATCTTCAGATCGAGTATTGTGGTCCCTGAAATGGATTTTGTCATCCTAATTTCTGCGGTGTACAACATCTGCTGTTACCTACATTCAGACCCGTGTGTCAGTACAGTGCAATAAAGCAATGTTATTGTCATGAGAAATGTTATCACATGAATTTCGCGCCGTTGATGTCAAATTTAGAATACATATTTGTCTTCGTATGAAGACAATGATTTTCATTCAAAGGGTTCTCAAAAGGCTCCCTTCATCACATCTCATCTCAACCATTCTTTGACCTGTGGCAGTGTATACTGCATCGGGGATCTCCAGAGGTAAATATCCCTACACGGCTCAAGATGTATAATACAGCAACCAGACTGTAACTGGGCATCACCTACTAAGTAGGGGGCAGATGTTGCGATGTGGTTTTCCCAAAGAAGCAATGTGTGGGTAATTTATCAAGTTTAGCACATTTGGACAGTGCCAATGGACAGAGGGAGTTCCAGGCCGTGAATGCAAGTGTTATAAGTAATATTAAAAAATACTTTTTTTAAAACACGCTTTAATGAAATGTACCGTACGAGTAATGGCAGAACTCCACGACTCCAGGAAGTGTCCCCGAAGCTTGCCATAACGTAAGGGGCCGTGGTGATTTACAGCCAACGTCAGTTGAGCATGGACAATTAGACCCAAGCCGAAACATAACATATAAAAAAGATTGTTTAAAAATATTGTTTTTTATGATTGAATATAGTATTGTCATCAGTAAGACATAAGTATACGAAGTTTGCAGTCGATACCACATTAGGAAGTAGGTTCAAATTTAGTTACAAGATTTGAGGATACGACAACAACAACAACAGAGTTAAATAAAAAAAAAGCGTGTAAAAATGAGTTACCTTTTATTGAGCGGAGGTGCAAAACCTATTTTGTGCGTGGTTACGTGGAAGATTGAATACCGCCTTTACGGTATGTTGCAGAGGTGCACAGATTCCCTGGTTTAAGACTGCATGTGTTGCAACAAACATATATACGTGCCGTCTGCTTGACAGTGGATATGAGAGATCCCATGACTTGATTTGAAAATGAGGTAACCATGTGTGCCGATGTCACAATCCCGATCATTTTTTCAAATTACCCACAATTTGCTTCGTTGGGGGGAACAAAAAACCCCCCATTGCAACATCGCCCCTACTAATAGACGAGATCCATTTACTGATTTTTTGCGTTCAGTTTTTTGTCCTTCCCCCGCACCTCCAATTAGCACGGTTGGCTACGTACCGTGCGAAATAAGTTATGCAGACATGTACATGTGAAATGTCCCCGACGACGGTATTCTTGGAGCCTCTTTATTTAAGACACGGTGACTGTACTAGGCTCGGATCTTCATTCGGCGGCTCGTAACTTCATGCTCTACCTTTTTATGCTCCTTGAGCACCCTCTCTCGAACTTTCCTATGCGGCACGATGGAATGGTTGAGATGACCTGTAAAGTACTTTAAGATGCTAAGTGTTCTATAAACGTGAATTATTAATCTTTTTCTATGGGTCTCTGAGTAAGACGACCTCATTTGTGGTGGCCCCCACTGGGGGTCCCCTTGGCTAGATTGCCGCAGGGAATAGTAATGTTTTAGATTATATGAAATGTAAGGCCTTTTGAGATGTTGAGGTATCTTAGCATGATACAAATGCAGAAACTTCTGCCCCCCTCCAACCCCCCGTATCCTTATTCCCATTGTTGTAATTCTTCCCAGGTGTCTGGTTGTCATCTGGATCATTCCGAGCATCTCCGTGGTCATCGAGGCCAGTTTCTTCTTCATGAACGACCTCTCGTTATTCTCCACCGTGTCGAACTGCAACAATATGTACCTGGGAAAACTCTTCGGAAACGCTTACACATTCATCTGCTTGCGGCTCACCGAGTCAGGGGTGCTGCTCATCGTCGCCGGCGCCATCACCATCGCAAGCTACGTGCGGGTGATCCGCGCTGCCAAGAACGCCTCGGTGCAGCAGTCGAATTTCGTTAAGGCCCGCAAGACCATCCAGCTCCACGCGCTGCAGCTGATTCTCTACCTGAGCACCTTTTTGGCCATTCCCATCTACGAAATCTGGGACGGCTCAGATGAGAGCATGCAATATGCAATCGGTCAAACGAGCATGTACGTGGTTATGTTTGTCATTCCCAGGTTTCTGGGCTCTTTTATCTACGGACTCAGAGATGATCAGTGTAGACAGTTCCTGAGGAAGGGCTTGCAAAAGGTACTTGGTAAAAGACGACCTCGTGTGAGCAGTGCCGGATTATCCGAGTAGCACAAGTAGCTACATATGCTACGGGCCCCGCAGTTTCAACGGCCCCGCGCTAAATGCTTTCAAGCTATCAATTCCGGTTCAGTGATTCTGCATTTCCACGACGTGGCTTTCGTGTTCTTCGTGGGGCAACTTCTCGCAAAATCCCACTATTTTCTATCTTCCCATTTTTTATCATCTTTCTTAACGTGTTCTTGTGGCCTTCTTGGCCACGTGTCCGAACCATCACAGACTATTCTCGCTCAACATCTCCTTTATTGCTGCTATTTATTTAGCTATTTATACTCTCGACAACGGCGCAAATGATGGTTTTGAGTTGTAACTGCGTTCACTAGTTCGTCTATCGACAGGTGTCCGATCGCATTGCGACAGCCTCTCGAGATGAAATAGAGCTCGTTATAATTGAAAGTACTACAAAATAGGAGTTAAATCAAAATACCACGCTCGGTGCATTCAGCATGTACCAACGGTTCACTATTTTAACACATTGTGGGGTGTGAGTAGTCTCACTTCTTATGTCTTAGAAATTGTGAAAGTGTAATTCCACGTAGAGACAGAATGTTTAATGAGACACCAGTAAGAAGCTGGTGCATTTGAAAAGGCTATCATTTTGTATTGTCCACTTTCGTAAAACTCTTCTTTATGATTGTTCAAACCCCACATCACGAGCGGAAAATAAGGCCCCCCCCCCCCCACCGTATGGTTTGGTCTCCCAACACGAAAAGTCGCATTGAACATAGCACTTGCTGCAAGCACAGCATCAATAGCAGCACAATGTTGATTCTGTCTTGGTTGAACGAATGGAACCCTGCAGAAGCAGGGTTACGAAAAATTGTTTAAGACTCATTAGAGTGTTCCTCTCCACGGAAATCTTTAGTAAAAGGCGAAAGATTTATTCGCTCTGAAGAGAAACCAGAGTAAAGCTTAACGCCACCGCTCGTAGGTACTTATATGAGCACACACTATATTTATCCTATGGGACCTTCACTTCGTGAGCACATTTTCATTTAATTTTACTTTAATAATATTAAATATTTGTATAATGCATTTTTAAACTTACTGATTGTTTCATTCTTATTCATATGCCTACGCGAGAGTTATTTAAGTAAAAGAAATAGGAAACATACTATATTTGCTACACTCTGTGCATAAATTATAGTAATTGACCAATGGGAAGCGGTTGGCCCTCTTCCGCTCTCCTGGCTCCTGGCCAGGCGCGGTTCGTCCACTAGGGGGCGTTTGGGACACCGCCCCAACCAAGCAACTGGAGATGAGAAATTATTTTATCATAAAATGTCACAATTCTTTCAACGCGAATTGCCGAACGAAGATAACATTTTAAGTTGTTCGTATTAGAAACCGCTGCTTGCAACGCCGCGGTTTGATTTGTGTCTCGGGGAGGTCTCGGGGCAGCTGTGAAGGCGTCCGTCCGAATGAGAGATATCCCCCTTCATCGTGGCGATCAGCTTCGCATTTTAGCCACGCCGTTTGAGACCCATTCAGGGCAGTGAAAAAGGCGCCCGTGGCTGCAATGAGACGATGTCACAACGCGAGGTTGCACTGTGCAACGGTCTACATCAGGGGTGGGGAACGTCCGGCCCGCGGGCCGTATGAGGCCCGCGAAATAATTTGGTGGCCCTGCCAAGGCAAGCGCAGGCAGGACTCGAAATTCAATAAATCTAGGAGCAAACCTGGAAAAGCAGTTGCGAGTCGCAACATCATAAATACCCGCTAACATCACACGCCTCGCCAAAGAGAAGCAGTTGCAGCCCATCGCATTAGGGGTGAGTTAATTAAATGTTTGACCAAATATAACAGGCTAATTATTAAGTTGAAAATTTTGTATGGCCCGCGAATGATGTTATATAAATATCCAAATGGCCCTTGCCAGATAAAAGGTTCCCCACCAATGGACGTTCTAGGAGGAAACAACAGCAATGGCGATTTATTCTAGATTTGAAGTTTTCGTGACTGCAAGAATCCATACTCTTCGGTTCTTTCGGTAAAGTCACGTAGGTGAAAAATATAAATAAAATAATAAATAAACAAATTGAGCAATCATTTGAAATAAGTTATTAATCAGGTGACACCATAACTACATGATGTTGTTGTCCATTGCTGCATGTTTAGTGTCTTCCCTTTTCTATCTTTAATCTCCCTGCGCCCCGCCCCACGCACCCCCACCCCCCACTCTGTATCTCCTCCTTGGCTCCTACCACCCCTCTCTTATTTATAAAGCGTCTTGTTTCACTGCAGATTTCTTGCCCAGTTCAGCAGTTGTGTCTAACTGTTGTGTCCCACCTGATGACGGCCGCGCTTGTGTTGCGCCCGAAACGTCGCGAGTTAATTATTAAATTATTATAATTTTTTCTTTTTTTTATTTTTCACCGGCGTGACTTTACCGAAAGAACCAAAGAGTATAGCGATGGCGATGGCAGCAGGTGCAAGCAAACGAAGAATTAGCAAGGAACACAGTGAAGTCTTCTAAATATTACATTTGAAAGACGTTGAATGTCAAGCAACTGGGTCTTGATCAACCGATTAGAACACCATAGGGGCCGTCCATAAATGACGTCACGCACCTCGGGGGGGGGGGGTCAGACATTTGTGACGATGTGTGACGAGGGGGGGTTTGAGAAATGTGACGTCACATCAAAATGCGCAGCTTTAAATAAATATAGACAACAGGTTCTATTTACTTAAATAGATTTTTAATAAATGTTTTCTCCTACAACATCAGAGTGCAGCGCCACATTAAATACACATTGCAATGACAATAGTTTAAAGCGACTAGCAGTTGCCGCCCGCTTCGCGGGCGGTGTGTATATGCTTGGTTGGTGGGGAGTTGAAAGTGGCTGGACACAATAGACATGTTTTGGTGATTGTTTTATGTTTATTTTTGTGAGGTTATATGAATTTTTATGAGACGCTCAATCGACAATATTCAAGAATGCAACTTATTCAACAATAGAATGCAACTTATTGACAGTTTATTACATTTCAAAGTGCATGGGATTGCCACTCCAAAACATCATAAATGTACAGTAACGCCAACTGCATCCGTGGCAAACATGATACGCGGACACATGCTGCATATTATGCAACACATGCCCTTACCAGCAGCAGCATGCCGTCCATGGAGACGTGATGAACGTCAATACATAATAATGGTAATAAGCCGGATAGTACCCATTGTATCCATCAAACAGTCAGCTCGGTTGCCCCATGATGGGGGTATTGACCCATGGGCGAAACTGTAGGGGGCGCTACGCAACTGGCCGTGGTCCCGGCAGGTGAAGCTGCCAGCTCAGTCCGCTAAGACTTACTGTATAGCGAGCCCTGCCTACTCGTAAGGTAAAGTTGTTTGGGGACTCCACTAATCGCAGCACGCAGCACCCATTTTTTACATAAATATACGTAATATTAGCGTAATTACCATTCGCACACTTGCATACACACCACACTCACACAGCGCAGGGTCTGCGCCCACAGTGCACTGCACCACTGCGGCACAGACCTTGCCAAACCTAAGCTATCGCTCTCTTCGGGGCGTGTTAATTATTTATTTTTATCGAATCAAAGTGAGCTGTGGCTTTTTGCCGGCTGTTTTATTTTCATCGAATCAGAGCGAGCTGTTTGGGCGGGTCCGTTAATAAATTAACGTCCAGATACGCACGCAGACGACCAAACCAGCGTAGTTGTTTGCGATTTGAAGCATGTTTTATTTTGAGGGGGGGGGCAGAGCTTTGTGACGTCATATTTGAGGGGGGGTCTGACTTTTTGTGACGCCGTGTGACGAGGGGGGGGGGGTCAAAAATCGTCAAAAATCGCGTGACGTCATTTATGGACGGCCCCATATTTTCAGAAGTCACTTACAACAGCCCCACTTAAAGGAAATATCACAAGCCGCCACTGCTCCTGACCCCCTTTGTCTTCCCAACACAATGCCTCATTACTCCCCCCCTCCCCCCCTCCCCCACCCAAGTTTTCTGTCTCCCCCCAGCCTGGACCAGGACCTTCCCATTAACAATCCCTCCCGTTCGACTTCCATTAAACAACAACACCACTTACAACAAGCCTATTATTCATTTACAATCATTATCATCTTACGTACAATGTTATAATTGCTGTACAGTGCGTTGGAAAAGGTGTTTTATAAATCCATACTCTTTGGTTCTTTCCGTAAAGTCACGTAGGTAGAAAAAATAATAGATCACGACGTTTCGATCGCAACACAAGCAACCGTCATCAGGTGTAAAACAAACACAGCAGGAGGACTGTCGTAGCTAAATCGAGCTAGGATGACGTGGCCCAATATTTTGGTCAACATCCGATAGCTTTTTACAAGGGAATACATTTGAACAAATCGTGTAATTTATTATCTCCAGAATGTTTAATCAAACACCAGTAAGAAGTAATGATGAACCAGTAGGAAGCTTGCGCATTTGAAATGGCTATCATTTTGTGCTGTACACTTTCGTTAATCTCTCCTTTATGACTGTTAAAATCCCACATCACGAGCGGAAAATAAACTCCCCCCATATGTATTCTAGATTTGAAGCTTTCGTGACTACAAGGATTCATACTCTTAGGTTTTTTTCGGTAAAGTCACGTATGTAAAAAATATAATTAATAAAAGTAATAATAGAAATAAAATAACCATGCAAAAAAGATGTATCTATCTTAATTTTGGAGCTTTCGTGACTGCAGGAATTATTCTTTGGTTCTTTTGGTAAAGTCACGTATAAAGATAAAATAATAAATTAAATAATAGCATACGACATTTCGATTGCAACACAAGCAATCATCATCAGGTATAATGAAATAGCGACACAAAATCTAACCAGAAAACCACAAACAGACATATAAGCAGACAGATATCACAAAGATACATAGAGAGAGCAACACAGATTTATCTACACATATTTGGACCATCTTATTTGACAGGCACTATTCTTTAGTTACCGTACAGTTTACTGATAGACAGCTAGATTTGTTTTATCATGTTTAGCTTCTTCTTGGTTCTTTCGGTAAAGTCACGTAGAAGGGAAATAATAAAATAATAAAAATAAAACATAATTAAATAATTCTCACGACGTTTCGGCCACAACGCAAGCAGCGGTCCTCAGGTGAAGACCCCGACAGACCTGGAGAAGATGAATCCCTGCAGTCACGAAAGCTTTAAATCGAAATCTACATGTTTAGCTTCTTCCTTTTTTCACACGCTGGTTACCTGCTTTGAGTTTTACCCACCCAGCTACATTGCACGGGGCTGCTTTGTCCTGACTTGCTTTTCTGCTTCTGCCATCTACTTAACAAATGCTCATTCCCAGTAGCAGCAGCCGTAGCCGCACCAACCATATAACAACTCCTCTCCCGCGGCCCACCCTGACTCCTCTACGCTTAACCAGTCTACATAACAAAGGCTCAGTCCCGGCAGTAGCCACAGCCGTGCCAACCTTAACATAAAAACTCCTTTCCAGGAGCCTACCCTGGCTCCTCCCCCCCTCAACCAGTATATATACAAGGTCCGGGTCTCTTGGGATTTCTCTTTACTTGATACAGCTATCGTCCTGTGACTGTTCCACATGAAGACGGAAGCTTGTGTTGCCTCCGAAACGTCGTGATTTATTATTTTATTTCTATTATTACTTGTATTAATTTTAATTTTTACCGACAAAAACCTAAGAGTATCCCCCCATATGGTATCGGTCTCCCAATACGAAAAGTCGTTTTGAACACAGCACTCGCTGCAAGTACTGCAGCAAATTGTTGATTCTGTTTTGTTTAAACGAATGGAACCCTGCCGAAGCAGGGTTACGAAAAATTGTTTAAGACTCATTAGAGTGTTCCTCTCCACGGAAATCTTTAGTAAAAGGCGAAAGATTTATTCGCTCTGAAGAGAAACCAGAGTAAAGTTTAACGCCACCACTTGTAGGTACTTATATGAACACCCGCTCTATTTACCCTATGGGATCTTTACCTCGTAACTACATTTTTATTTAATTTTACTTTAATAATATTAAATATTTGTATAACCCATCTTTAAATTAGTGATTGTTTAGTTCTCATTTATATGTCTACGCGAGGGTTATTTAAGAAAAAGAAATAGGAAACATACTCAAATTTACTTTACGCTATGCATAAATTATAGTATTTGACCAATGGGGAGCGGTTGGGCCTCTTCTGCTCTCCTGGCTCCTGGCCAGGTGCGGTTCGTCCACTAGAGGGCGTTGGGGCACCGCACCAACCAAGCAACTGGAGATGAGAAATTATTTTATCATTCAAGTTTCAAGTTCATTTATTAGGTATAGCCCTGTGAGCCATTCGGCTCTTGAATCGGGTGCAATCGCAACAAACAAAAAACAAAAACATGAACAAGAAAACATCTTAAGTGACTATGTGCAAACATAAAATCCAAGAAAAAACTAGCGGGAAGCACCCGGCGTTGCCCGGGGGAAAATGTTTTTGAAAAACTTCTCAAAACTTAGAAAAAAACATAAACAAATGAAAAAAAACTTTGATCATTACCTCAAATTTTTTATAAAACCCAACGCCCGGTGGAAAAAAAACTTACGCTCGCGGGCCAAGATTCAATTCTTTAAATCGAGCAAAGAAATCGAAGGTTGTAGATTTCTTTAGAATCGGCCTATTCCCATTTAATCGATACCACAAACGTTTACCAGATATCGATTCTGGCCACACACTTCATGGTCATTCCCCTCCCCCCCAAATACAAAAGTAAATTTTGATACGTTTTACATTGTGTACAGTATGGGAGCTAGCCACGTGGCTAGTTAAAAGTTTTTTTCTATTTCCCCCCCCAGCCGCGCATTTGTGCGGGATACAGGGCCGACGCGGAGGGTTGGGGGGGGGGGTGCGTGACGTCACCAGGCACACTGCGTCACGCTGCCACATGCGAGTGACATGACAGAGTTATGACGTTACCGTTCACTTGCGTGCAAAATATATCCATTATTGCCTCCCCCGCCCCCCCAAAAAAATGCAAAAGTCTATTTTTATATTTTTTGCATGGTATACAGTCTGGAAAGTACCCACATGGCAAATTTCAAGTTTGTTGCATGTCGGGAAGTACGCTAATCATTTTGAACAGACACACAATGACACGTTTCCCTTTTACTGGTAGGAACGAAGTGGACCAGACCACCAATAGATTAATGTGTCCGTCCGTCCGTCCGTGTGTCAACATCGCCCCCTACTGCAAACACTTGGCATGACCCTACAAAAACCTTAAGACTCAGTGACGCTATCCTGGTAGCAACATCGCCCCCTACTGCAAACACTTGGCATGACACGTGTAACATTCCCTTATTCCCTGAGATAGCTTTTATTAAAACTTTGAAATTAAAAAAAACTCACAGCGCCCTAAAGCCTACAGCTAGGCCTAAAGCCTAGAACTAGGCCTGAAACTCTCCCTTCGTATCGTACCCCCTCGTGTGTGAAAGGGAGTTATGTTTAACAATGTTACATTCCCTCATGTTTTTAAATAGAAACATTTAAATTTAAAGCTTTTACATAAATCATTAAAACATTTAAATTAAAAATTAACTCACAGCGCCCTAAAGCCTACAGCTAGGCCTAAAGCCGAGAACTAGGCCTCAATCTCTCCCTTCGTATCGTTCGATTTGGTGTAGCAACATCGCCCCCTACTGCAAACACTTGGCAGGACCCTAAAAAAACCTTTTGACTCAGTGGGGCTTTCCTGGCTTAACAAGTGTAATAATAAACTTCGCTTCAAATTTACTTTACTAAAACGCAGCACGTTTTTTTAACACAGAGACAAGATGCATTTATTAACACAGAGACGAGATACATTTAATTGCCTGAATTGTGCACGAAAAGCACGGCGCGAGGCCTAGTGCGGCAGGCTTCGCGAGGCCTAGTGCGGCAGGCTTTGCGAGGCCTACTGCGGAAAAGGCTTCGCGAGGCCTACTGCAGAGAAGGCATTGCGAGGCCTACTGCAGAGAAGGCTTCGCGAGGCCTACTGCAGAGAAGGCTTCGCGAGGCCTACTGCAGGGAAGGCTTCGCGAGGCCTAGTGCAGAAGGCTTCATGAGGCCTACTGCAGGAGGCTTCGCGAGGCCTAGTGCAGAAGGCTTCATGAGGCCTACTGCAGGAGGCTTCGCGAGGCCTAGTGCAGGAGGCTTCGCGAGGCCTACTGCGACAGGCTTCGCGAGGCCGTCCGTCTCTCTGACAAGATGGCCGCCCGCTCCCCCTGCGATCCGTGAACTAAATGAACTAAACAAGATGGCCGTCGCATCCGGCGCAGCCAATGACATCGCCTGTTGCAATCCTTGCTGTGGGCGCGCGAGTCAGTGAGGAGGGGGGTATGGACGTCATCGCTCTGTGGGCGCGCGAGTCAGTGGGGAGGGGGGTGTTGACGTCATCGCTCTGTGGGCTCGCGAGTCAGTGGGGAGGGGGGTGTTGACGTCATTGCTCTGTGTGCTCGCGAGTCAGTGGGGAGCGGGGTGTTGACGTCATTGCTCTGTGTGCGCGCGAGTCAGTGGGGAGGGGGGTGTTGACGTCATCGCTCTGTGGGCTCGCGAGTCAGTGGGGAGGGGGGTGTTGACGTCATTGCTCTGTGTGCTCGCGAGTCAGTGGGGAGCGGGGTGTTGACGTCATTGCTCTGTGTGCGCGCGAGTCAGTGGGGAGGGGGGTGTTGACGTCATTGCTCTGTGTGCGCGCGAGACAGTGGGGAGGGGGGTGTGGACGTCATCGCTGACCCCCCATGCACAAATTATTTTCTTTTTAACTCCTCTATACCCGGTCGATATCCCTGTACCGGTATTAGTATTATTCCTACCAGCCCACCCCGCAGGGTCCTGTTATATATACGTTGTGTCGATAACTAACCACACGGAGACTGCTGGAGGCAACGCTTTTATTATAACAACTCTGTTAATCGCAGCTGTAACACGAAGGGGTACGGCCCCTTCAACCCGATAGCCCTTCTAGCGCGTCCTACACACTCCGGGCTACTCTACACACGGCGGCTAAGGGGAGACTGGACTGACCCGTCCCAGGCAGGGTACGGGGCTCACCCCTGGTCCGCTACACCCCGGCTCTGACCAGAGCCTCGGGGAGGGTCCCAGGGGGTTCAAGCTCACCCCTGGTCCGCTACACCCCGGCTCTGACCAGAGCCTCGGGGAGGGTCCCAGGGGGTTTGAGCTCACCTCTGGTCCGCTACAACCCGGCTCTGACCAGAACCTCGGGGAGGGTCCCAGGGGGTTCAAGCTCACCTCTGGTCCGCTACACCCCGGCTCTGACCAGAGCCTCGGGGAGGGTCCCAGGGGGTTCAAGCTCACCTCTGGTCCGCTACACCCCGGCTCTGACCAGAGCCTCGGGGAGGGTCCCAGGGGGTTTGAGCTCACCTCTGGTCCGCTACAACCCGGCTCTAACGAGAGCTTCAGATGTCTTCAAGATTGAGTTGGCGAACACTGCTGGACCCGTTCAGAGGGTCGGCTTTTTTACACACTTTTATTTAACTCACTCTGTCTGTTGTCGTTGTT
Source organism: Lethenteron reissneri (assembly GCF_015708825.2). Lineage (NCBI taxonomy): Eukaryota > Metazoa > Chordata > Hyperoartia > Petromyzontiformes > Petromyzontidae > Lethenteron > Lethenteron reissneri. Next base: position 2,896,457 of record NC_083832.1, read on the forward strand.
GTCGTTGTCATATCCTCAAATCTTGTAACTCAATTTTAACCCACTTCCCAATGTGGTATCGACTGCAAACTTGGTATACTTATGTCATACTGATGACAATACCATATTCTATCATAAAAAATAAACAAAACATGTAAACTATCTTTTTACACGCTTTATATTAACTCACTCTGTTATTGTTGTCGTATCCTCAAATATTGTAACTAAATTTTAACCCACTTCCCAATATGGTATCGACTGCAAACTTTGTATACTTATGTCATACTGATGACAATACTATATTATGTCATAAAAAAATAAACATATTTTAAAATATTTTTTACATGTTATGTTTCGGCTTGGGTCTAATTGACCATGCTCAACTGACGTTGGCTGTAAATCACCCACGGCCCCTTACGTTATGGCAAGCTTTGCGGCCACTTCCTAGAGTCGTGGAGTTCTGCCATTACGAGTAGGAAACATTTCATTAAAGCGTGTTTAAAAAATAATATTTTTAAACATTACTTATTGTCCCCAGATCGGGCTTACCCCTCCCCTCATGACCCCCCCCCCTCAAGAACCTTCTGGAAGGTCTTAGAGGGTCTTAAATCTTAAGGAGTCTTAGGAAGGGGTGGGGGAGCCCATCCCCCTCATCATCCAGCCCCTGGGGTTCTGGGGTGTCAAAGCCCGGGCACGGGCCTCCCAGGGGGGAGGGGGTTTGACCTTTGGTCAACCCCTACGCACCTCGCTCTCTCTCGGCTGCCCCCTGTCGGCCCGTGAGCGTGGTGGCAGGTAAGCTGCTTACAGCACCTTGTTATGGTGCAACATATATAGATGTCACAATTCTTTCAACGCGAATTGCCAAACGAAGATAACATTTTAAGTTGTTCGTATTAGAAACCGCTGCTTGCAACGCCGCGGTTTGATTTGTGTCTCAGGGAGGTCTCGGGGCAGCTGTGAAGGCGTCCGAGTGAGAGATATCCCCCTTCATCGTTGCGATCAGCTTCGCATTTTAGCCACGCCGTTTGAGACCCATTCAGGGCAGTGAAAAAGGCGCCCGTGGCTGTAAATGAGACGATGTCACAACGCGAGGTTGCACTGTGCAAATATAGCAGCTCATGGCCGACACGCTCCAGGAAGAAACAACAGCGATGGCGATGGCAGCAGGTGCAAGCAAACGAAGAAATAGCAAGGCACAATGTGGAGTCACTTCTAAATATTAAATTTGAAAGGTTGACTATGCAGGAGAAGTTGAATGTCAAACAACTGGGTCCTGATCAACCGATTAGAACACCATAGGGGCCGTCCATAAATGACGTCACGCACCTAGGGAGGAGGGGGCTCAGACATTTGTGACGATGTGTGACGAGGGGGGTTTCAGAAATGTGACGTCAAATCAAAATGCGCAACTTTAAATAAATATAGACAACACGTTCTACTTAATTAAATAGACTTTTTAATAAATGTTTTCTCCTACAACATCAGAGTGCAGCGCCACATTAAATACGCACTACAATGTTTTATTTTTTGGGGGGGGGGGGGGGCAGAACTTTGTGACGTCATATTTGAGGGGGGGGTCTGACTTTTTGTGACGCCGTGTGACGAGGGGGGGGGGTCAAAAATCGTCAAAAATCGCGTGACGTCATTTATGGATGGCCCCATATTTTCAGAAGTCACCTACAACAGCCCCACTTAAAGGAAATATAACGAGCCGCCACTGCTCCTGACCCCCTTTGTCTTCCCAACACAATGCCTCATTACTCCCCTCCTCCCCCCCAAGCTTCCTGTCGCCCCCTAGCTAGGACCAGGACTTTCCAACTCCTCTGTAACAATCCCTCCCGTTCGACTGACATTACAACAAGAGCACTTACAATCAGCCGAATATTCATTTACAATCATTATCATCTTACGTACAATGTTATAATTGGTGTACAGTGCGTTGTAAAATGTGTTATATAAATCTAGTTAAGATGACGTGGCCCAATAACTTGGTCAACATCCGAAAGCTTTTTGGAAGGGAAAACATTTTAACAAAACTTGTAATTTATACTCTCCAGAATTTTAATCAAACACAAGTAGGAAACATGCGCATTTGAAATGGCTATCTGCAAACTTTCGTTTATGACTGCGACAACACACCAATCACGAGCGGAAAATAAACTCCTCCCATATGGTTTGGTCTCCCAACACGAAAAGTCGCATTGAACACATAACAGCACTTGCTGCAAGTACAGCATCAATGGCAGCACAGTGTTGATTCTGTTTTGTTTGAACGAATGGAACCCTGCAGAAGCAGGGTTACGAAAAATTGTTTAAGACTCATTAGAGTGTTCCTCTCCACGGAAATCTTTAGTAAAAGGCGAAAGATTTATTCGCTCTGAAGAGAAACCAGAGTAAAGAATCGTTACCCACTCTCCCGTTACTTATACAAAGCACGTATACATTTACCTTATGGGTCGTTTTGCATAGTTTACTGTAGTTAAATATTAACTATTCTCGCACGTCAAATATTAAACTACCATTTATATTATATAATCAAAAGTAAAAACTAATTATTTCGTTAGAGTGAATCGTTTGAATTAGTCTTCCGCACTTGTTTTTAACAGTGCTCATTACATATGCACGAATGACATCACATGGCGGCCCGTCAGACACGCCTTCTTTATTGATATCCGGCGGTTCATCTTCTTGGTTCTTTCGGTAAAGTCACGTAGAAGGGAAGTAATAAAATAATAAAAATAAAACATAATAAAACAATTCTCACGACGTTTCGGCCACAACGCAAGCAGCCGTCCTCAGGTGAAAACCAGGTCCGTCGAGGCGACAGAGTCTGAATGAAACAGCACACGAGCTTGGAGCATATATATAAGCTGGGCGCATTGACAAAGGAATTTGCATATCAAAATGAATTTAGCATATTTATGGGAAATGCAGGAATGTGATTAGTACTGCATATGCATGTGCATTATGCAGGATTAACAGCATCAAAGGGAGCTGCAGTTACTGCTGCTGCTGCAGTTGCTGCTGCTGCTGCAGTTTCTGCTGCTGCTGCAGTTGCTGCTGCTGCTGCAGTTGCTGCTGCTGCTGTTACTGCTGCTGCTGCACTTGCTGCTGCTGCTGCAGTTGCTGCCTTATCCATTTTAATATAACACTATGTATTATTCTACCCACCCTAATGTGTATCACACTGCTATATATTTACTATACAATTACGACACCATACATTACTCTGCACACTGCACCATGCCAGTGAGTGGAACGCGGTCTGAAAGTCACCGTAAACGTGAACACAATCAGTTAAGATCCGAAATGGTTTATTACGTCCTTCCAATGATTGCTAAGCCAGAATCCATCTTCTCGGTTGAAATTGTCTCTGTGTTTGTATATGTGGATCGCCTCATGAACGAATCTCTCATGATAGCCAGATGGCTTGCAGAGAACCTCTGTCTTGGAGAAGTCAATATCATGTGAGCCCACTGAGTTGTAACAGTGATCTGCCACGGCTGAGGTGTTTGTCCTACCGTGTTTCAGGTCTGCCTTATGTTCACGGATGCGGTCCGAGACATGTCGTTTGGTTTCTCCAATGTAACTGCTACCACAGAGGCAACTTAGTTTGTAGACGCCAGGGTACTGTATGTCTGGAACCACATCTTTTACAGACGGGACCAGATCACAGATTTTATGTACTGTGTTGAATCGGACCTGGATCTTGTGTTTAATCAGGATTTTGGAGATCTTTTTTGTGACCCCAGCAATGTAGGGTAAGGTGATGGTCTTGAAAGGCTCCTCAACAGGATCCTTCTTGATGGTTGGAGTGATGGCTTTGCGGATTGTGTAGTCGGAGTAACCATTAGCCTTAAGAGCTTGGCGTACGTGTTTGAGTTCACTGGAAATGTGTTCATGGTCGGAGATGCATTGGGCTCTATGATATAGAGTCTTGATGAGGGAATTCTTCTGGGATGGATGGTGGTGGGAATCCGGTTTTAGATAAGCATCCGTGTGGGTGGCTTTCCTGTAGACAGAGTGGCTCATTGAACCATCAGGTCTCCTTTTGATTAGGACATCCAAAAAGGGTAGCTTGCCATCATTTTCGACTTCCATGGTGAATCTGATGGCTGGGTGTATGGAATTGATGTGGTCGAGAAATTGGTCTAGAGCAGGCCGGCCATGTGGCCAGATGACAAAAGTGTCGTCTACGTACCTCTTCCATAAGGTCGGGCGTAGAGTGGCAGTCTGGATGGCGTCCATCTCAAATTTCTCCATGAAGATGTTGGCTACAACCGGAGATAGGGGGGAGCCCATTGGGGTGCCCTCAATTTGCTTGTAGAAGGTTCCATTCCAGGTGAAGTATGTATTGGTTAAGCAGTGTCTCACCAGGGGGGGTACCCCAGCATTCAGTCCTTGATGAACCAAGTCTTCAATGATTGCGATGGTGTCAGGCATCGCCTGACACCATCGCAGACGTAGCAAGATCTGAAATCTCTGTAACCCTCAAAAACGCTAAGATGCCAGCTAGCAACATCAGCAAAGATGAGCGTTTTGAATTAGCTCAATTAAAAAAGAGGGATGACATTGTCATCCTCTCAGCCGACAAAGGCAATGCCACTGTCATCATGGACAAAATAGAATACAACAACAAAATTCAAGAACTACTCAACGATGGCAGCTATACAAAAATAAAAAGAGACCCCACCAACAGCCTCGTCTCCAAAACCAACAACATCATTTCTGCTTCAACCGCATTAATTGATCAGACCAAACAGTTCTCGTTGAAACCTTCTGCAGCCAGGCCACCAAGATTGTACGGCTTGCCAAAGATACATAAAGAAGATACACCTCTTCGTCCCATTGTTTCTACTATCAACTCCCCCACTTACAAACTGGCTCGTTTTTTGTCCGAAATCCTACGGCCTTTCACTGGAAAAACCACCTCTGCAGTACTAAACTCTACTGACCTGGTATCGACAATCAAGGGGATTGCCCTGTCCCCAGACGACCTGCTTGTCAGTTTTGATGTGGTTTCCTTGTTCACCAAGGTGCCTGTGCCTGACACCATCGCAATCATTGAAGACTTGGTTCATCAAGGACTGAATGCTGGGGTACCCCCCCTGGTGAGACACTGCTTAACCAATACATACTTCACCTGGAATGGAACCTTCTACAAGCAAATTGAGGGCACCCCAATGGGCTCCCCCCTATCTCCGGTTGTAGCCAACATCTTCATGGAGAAATTTGAGACGGACGCCATCCAGACTGCCACTCTACGCCCGACCTTATGGAAGAGGTACGTAGACGACACTTTTGTCATCTGGCCACATGGCCGGCCTGCTCTAGACCAATTTCTCGACCACATCAATTCCATACACCCAGCCATCAGATTCACCATGGAAGTCGAAAATGATGGCAAGCTACCCTTTTTGGATGTCCTAATCAAAAGGAGACCTGATGGTTCAATGAGCCACTCTGTCTACAGGAAAGCCACCCACACGGATGCTTATCTAAAACCGGATTCCCACCACCATCCATCCCAGAAGAATTCCCTCATCAAGACTCTATATCATAGAGCCCAATGCATCTCCGACCATGAACACATTTCCAGTGAACTCAAACACGTACGCCAAGCTCTTAAGGCTAATGGTTACTCCGACTACACAATCCGCAAAGCCATCACTCCAACCATCAAGAAGGATCCTGTTGAGGAGCCTTTCAAGACCATCACCTTACCCTACATTGCTGGGGTCACAAAAAAGATCTCCAAAATCCTGATTAAACACAAGATCCAGGTCCGATTCAACACAGTACATAAAATCCGTGATCTGGTCCCGTCTGTAAAAGATGTGGTTCCAGACATACAGTACCCTGGCGTCTACAAACTAAGTTTCCTCTGTGGTAGCAGTTACATTGGAGAAACCAAACGACATGTCTCGGACCGCATCCGTGAACATAAGGCAGACCTGAAACACGGTAGGACAAACACCTCAGCCGTGGCAGATCACTGTTACAACTCAGTGGGCTCACATGATATTGACTTCTCCAAGACAGAGGTTCTCTGCAAGCCATCTGGCTATCATGAGAGATTCGTTCATGAGGCGATCCACATATACAAACACAGAGACAATTTCAACCGAGAAGATGGATTCTGGCTTAGCAATCATTGGAAAGACGTAATAAACCATTTCGGATCTTAACTGATTGTGTTCACGTTTACGGTGACTTTCAGACCGCGTTCCACTCACTGGCATGGTGCAGTGTGCAGAGTAATGTATGGTGTCGTAATTGTATAGTAAATATATAGCAGTGTGATACACATTAGGGTGGGTAGAATAATACATAGTGTTATATTAAAATGGATAAAGCAGCAACTGCAGCAGCAGCAGCAAGTGCAGCAGCAGCAGTAACAGCAGCAGCAGCAACTGCAGCAGCAGCAGCAACTGCAGCAGCAGCAGAAACTGCAGCAGCAGCAACTGCAGCAGCAGCAGTAACTGCAGCTCCCTTTGATGCTGTTGTAATGCGGGCGTAAATGGGCGGGGCGGATATGACGATCCAAGAGGGAGGAGTCAGGGTGACGTGGGGGAGAAGTTATAGTGGGGAGACAGGAAGCCATCTGGGGCAGTCGGGGGAGTGAAGGGTGGTGAACACGTTGGGTGGTCGCCGTGCCTCAGCCTGGTGGCTGAGGGGCTCATGACGGCGCCAGCCAGCGGGGTGGAAGAGAGAGTGGAGGATTGAGGTTGGAAATGGCGAGATAGCCATAGAGGCCACGAAGGGCTGACATTGGGAAGTGGCGAGATCGCCACGCACGGAGGAACAGGGAGCAGCGATGGAGCTGCTGGGGGAGCAGCCAGAGGGCTGCACCAAGAGCCTGCAGCGGAGCTGCAGGAGCGTGGAAGGCTACGGGAGCGAAGGCAGATGTGGGGCTGCCAGGGAGAGAGTCTCAGGAGGAGTGCCGTGTGGGAAGGAGAACGCGAACCCCAAATAAAGGACACGGAGTCAGCAAGAAGTGTTCGAGTCCTTTTTATTACACTGTTAATCCTGCATAATGCACATGCATATGCAGTACTAATCACATTCCTGCATTTCCCATAAATATGCTAAATTCCTTTTGATATGCAAATTCCTTTGTCAATGCGCCCAGCTTATATATATGCTCCAAGCTCGTGTGCTGTTTCATTCAGACTCTGTCGCCTCGACGGACCTGGTTTTCACCTGAGGACGGCTGCTTGCGTTGTGGCCGAAACGTCGTGAGAATTGTTTTATTATGTTTTATTTTTATTATTTTATTACTTCCCTTCTACGTGACTTTACCGAAAGAACCAAGAAGATGAATCCCTGCAGTCACGAAAGCTTTAAATCGAAAAATCCGGCGGTTCCCCTCTCCAAGCACCCACATTCAACTCTGCTGTGAACGGACGCCCGTTCTCTACCGTGACCATCCCGTGTACAGGGAAATTTACTTTTCAGGTCCATACGGCGTACAGACGTTTCAATAGGGGCAAAAATGTATAATGTTTTTCTTTCTTGGGGCCGTCCATAAATGACGTCACGCACCGAGGGGGGGGGGGGGTTCAGACATTTGTGACGATGTGTGACGAGGGGGGGGGGGAGTTTGAAAAATGTAACGTCACATCGAAATGCGCAACTTTAAATAAATATAGACAACACGTTCTACTTAATTAAATAGACTTGTTAATAAATGTTTTCTCCTACAACATCAGAGTGCAGCGGCACATTAATTATTTTTTGGGGGGGAGGGGGGGCAGAGCTTTGTGACGTAATATTTGAGGGGGGTCTTACTTTTTGTGACGCCGTGTGACAAGGGGAGGGGGTAAAAAGTTAACCCGTAAAAACAAAGTTTTTCACTATAAATCCTTTATATGCGTGGCGGCTAGAGTCCTCTCGTCCTCTGGCTTGAGATGGCTGCCACCTATGGGTCAGATGATTGCATGCCACCATTAAGCAATTGGTAATTAAATATATTTTTGTCCTAAAAAGTGTAAAATTTTGGGGAAAAAATTTCACGAAAATTAATTGTCACGCACAACGAGTCTGTGTGGAAAATGTCATCTCGATTGGATCACGGGAAGTGGGTTAAAAAACGACTGAAAGATTTGCACAGTCGTAAGCGCGCAAGCAAGCAAGCGCGCAAGCACGCAAGCAAGTGAACTTAATATAAAGGATTAAAAAAATCGTCCAAACTCGCGTGACGTAATTTATGGACGGCCCCGTATGAGTGCTTCAACTGCTGCTGCAGGCTATTTGCTGCTGCAACTGAAGGGTGCTGCTGGTGCTGTTGTTGTCGGCATCTCTGCCGATGCTTCTGCTGCGCATTTCAGCTGTTGCTGCTGTGTTTTATGCTCCTGCTGCTGTCACTGCAGCAGCTTTAAGTGGTCCGTGTTCGTTGTCGTATGTTCGTGCGGGTTATCTGTACCTCACCACCTGGATGTGAGATTTTAGTTGTTGCTCTGCGTCTACGTAGGTCATACGAAATAAAGAAGTGCAGTGCTGTGTCTACATCTGCAGCTGCTGCATCTGGTTCGGCTGCTAATACTGCTGTAGTGGTTTAACGCGCGCCAAGGGGGGTAATTGTAAACACGTGCGGGCTGGGAACAGTGGGGTCGTACCGGGGACAGGCTGGTGTTGCTGGGGGACAACGGAGGAGACGGAGACGGCCCGTTAGGCGATTATGGGATGCAGGGCAGTGATTGGCCGGGCGCGGGGCGTGGGGGGGAGACGCTGGTTAATTGGAAATTAATGAGGAGGGGGGATAAATAGGAGAGCGTCAGAGTGAGACGGGGAGTTGTGCGGGGAGCTGGACGGAGTCGGTCGGAGCAGAAGAAGAAGCGTAGAGGAGCAATGGGGTAGAAGTAGAAAAAGTGTAGAGTAGTAGTGGAGTAGAAGAAGAGGTATAGGGTAGCAGTAGAGATGGAGAAGCTGAACGGGAGAGACAGTCGGAGTGAGAGGGAGAAGCCGAGAGAGAGCGACAGTCGGAGTGAGACGGAGAAGCCGAAAGAGAGCGACGGCTGGAGTGGGACGGAAAAGCAGAGAGGGAAGTCGGGAGAGACGGAGAGAGAGAGGGAGGAACGGAGCGAGCGAGGCCAGCGGAGCGCGGCGAGCTAGCGGAGAACACGCTGGAGAATGATGGCGAAATGTGCTGTGTTGGATACAATAAAGTGACGACAGAAAAGAAAGAAGTTGTCCGCGTCAAGTTCAGCACATAAACTTATATTGCTGCCGCTTCTACTGCTCCCGTTACTTCTATTGCTGCTCCTGCTGCTTCTATTGCTGCTGATGCATCTATTGCTGCTGATTATATTGCTGCTGATGCATCTATCGCTGCTCCTGCTGCATCTATTGCTGCTGATGCTTCTATTGCTGCTCCTGCTGCTTCTATTGCTGCTGATGCATCTATTGCTGATCCTGCTGCTTCTATTGCTGCTGATGCATCTATTGCTGCTCCTGCTGCATCTATTGCTGCTGATGCATCTATTGCTGCTGATGCATCTATTGCTGCTGCATCTATTGCTGCTGCTTCTATTGCTGCTGCTGCTTCTATTGCTGCTGATGCATCTATTGCTGCTGATGCATATATTGCTGCTCCTGCTGCATATATTGCTGCTCCTGCTGCATCTATTGCTGCTCCTGCTGCATCTATTGCTGCTCCTGCTGCATCTATTGCTGCTGATGCACATATTGCTGCTTCTATTGCTGCTGATGCATCTATTGCTGCTGATGCATCTATTGCTGCTGATGCATCTATTGCTGCTGCTGCTGCATCTATTGCTGCTGCTGCATCTATTGCTGCTGCTGCATCTATTGCTGCTGCTGCTTCTATTGCTGCTGATGCATCTATTGCTGCTGATGCATATATTGCTGCTCCTGCTGCATCTATTGCTGCTGCTGCATCTATTGCTGCTGATGCATCTATTGCTGCTGATGCATCTATTGCTGCTGATGCATCTATTGCTGCTGATGCATATATTGCTGCTCCTGCTGCATCTATTGCTGCTGATGCATCTATTGCTGCTGATGCATATATTGCTGCTCCTGCTGCATCTATTGCTGCTGATGCTTCTATTGCTGCTGATGCTTCTTGCTTTGCTTGCTGCTGCTGCTTCCGCCCACATTCAACTTCCGGGGCAATGCTGTTCTGAAATGTGGTGGAGGAGGTGCCCGCCTAATAATGGCTTGGAGTATAACATTTGTTTGGGCTTTTTAATTGTTTGGCGTATAAACGAAATATCTTAATAATGACGACGGTACCGAATTATCAAAACATGATTTTGTATTCGCAAACAAATGAGGGTATGAAAAGTAGCCCTGTATAAAATGCAACTTTGGGCGGGGGGGGGCATAATGTAAATTACAGTTCGTATAAGCCGATACGAGTGGCCGTAGTAAATTCTACTCTGGTTTCTCTTCAAAGGGGCCGTCCATAAATGACGTTACGCGATTTTGGACGATTTTTGCCCCCCCCCCTTTGTAACACGACGTCACAAAAAGTCAGACGCCCTCCCTCAAATATGACGTCAAAAAGCTCTGCCCCCCCCCCCCAAAAAAATATCGCTTTAAACTATTGTCATTGTAGTGCATATTTAATGTGACGCTGCACTCTGATGTTGTAGGAGAAAACATTAAAAAGTATGTTTAATTAAGTAGAACGTGTTGTCTATATTTATTGAAAGTTGCGCATTTTGATGTGACGTCACATTTCTCACCCCCTCCCCCCCTCGTCACATCGTCAGAAATGTCTGACCCTCCCCCCCCTAGGTGCGTGACGTCATTTATGGACGGTCCCTTAGCATATTTTGTTGTCTTTGCTCCGGCAGGGCTCTCATCGCAAAAACAATACAAGAGCTCTGTGTTTTTGTTTGCATGCGGTATTTATAAATTCACGACTACCCTCCCTTAATTTTATTGACCGTGTAATTGCTACAAGTTTTTATTGTATGTCGAACGAACCTAATAGAAGCTCAAACCGGCTGTCAAAACTGGCGTTTTAATAATTAATGCAAATTGTGTGTGTACATAATAGATGACGATATATTGTTTGAAATTTATAACATTTAAGAACTTTCAGACGTCTATTTCCTGAGCCATTAGTTGCTGATAAAGATATCGGCTACGTCACGTGTCCGCCATTGGTCGAATGCTGTAATTATGCAAATAACACAATGGAGTGCAAATATACTATTTCCTTTACTGTAATTACTATAATAATTACTATATGTATAAAGTTTTATGGAAGTTTATTATTCAGATGTATCGAACAAGTTGTACATACTCGAAGAAATTTAAATGTAACCAAGTCCGCGAAAGAAAGGTCCCATAGGATAAATGTAGTCAGTGCCCATATAAGTGCCTAGGAGTGGAGCGTTAAACTTTACTCTGGTTTCTCTTCAGAGCGAATAAATCTTTCGCCTTTTACTAAAGATTTCCGTGGAGAGGAACACTCTAATGAGTCTTAAACAATTTTTCGTCGTCCTGCTTTTGTAGGGCTCCCTTTGTAAAAAAATATCAGGTTTAACGTGCGGTGTTTGATTTAACCGTGGTCAGTAACTGTCGCTCTTTCTGCCGATACGTGTTCTCTCTCTGTGTGTCTTTGTGATGTCTGTCTGCTTGTGTGTCTGTCTATAGTTTTCTGGTTAGATTTTTGTTGCTATTTCTTTCTTTTATGCCTGATGATGATTGCTTGTGTTGCAGTCGAAACGTGGTAGCATGCAACTATTTAATTAATTATTTTATCTTTATACGTGACTTAACCGAAAGAACCAAAGAATAATTCCTGCAGTCACGAAAGCTCAAAAATTGAGATTTACTGTCTAAAGTTTGCATTTTGTTAAGCATACATAAGCAGCCCAAACAAGCTGCAAACTAGTTTATTTCCGGTCCTTGTGTCAATTACAAACGGCAATGAAATGTAGAGGACAATGTTTAATGGTCGTATAAGGCCGAGTTTCGGCGCGAAAGTAAACGCTGGTTGAGCTACGGGCGCTCTACCTCACCACAAGCCGTCGTACATCAGCAGCAGCCCAAGGTTGAGCAGGGGGACACTCCCAACGCTCCTTCGAAGGCCGTGGCTTGAGCTTCCTGGGCCCACTCGACACTGGTCAAGTCTCCATTTACCCCGAACCACCCCGATCATCTCGTGAGGCAAGGGCCACAACCCCGCTGGACGACAAGCGCAGAGTAAAACACTGAAATGTCGGCGCTTGGGAGAGGCGGAAATGTCGGCGCTTGGGAGAGCCGGATGTAACGAAGGCGTGACTTGGACGTCATGGTTACGTCATTTGTGCATACGTAATGAACACGACTGAAACGCTTAAAGAAGAATTTAAACGAGTCAATACAATTAAACGAGTCGATACAATTAAAAATGTTACGATAGCATAATATAAAAGCTGTATTGACGTTTGAGAATAGTTAATATTTAACTACAGTAAAGTATGCAAAATCACCCATAAGGTAAATGTATGTCTGCGGCGTATAAGTACTGGGCGAGTGAGCTGGATGTTTTACTCTGGTTTCTCTTCAGAGCGAATAAATCTTTCGCCTTTTACTAAAGATTTCCGTGGAGAGGAACACTCTAATGAGTCTTAAACAATTTTTCGTAACCCTGCTTCGGCAGGGTTCCATCCACAAACAAATATTAGAAAGTGCGTGCTGCGTGCGGTTCACAGTTGTTGGGTTTGTTCACACTACATCATGACTGGAAGCTGTAGTCATTTTTCTTTGACGTTGCTTAAAGGTTTTTTTTAAGATGATTTGTACGTTCCGCGTATGCGACGGGCCTCATACAAAAGAAAATTGATTCGTGTTGCAATGTAGCGGCGGTGGTGGCTATTGTTAATCATTTGCCCGTCTTTCCTACATTTTAGGCTGAACCAACAGCTTTTATACTCTGGTTCTTTCGGTAACGTATTTTGTTTTATTTTATACCTACGTGACTTTACCGAAAGAACCAAAAAGTATGGATTCCTGCAGTCACGAAAGCTTCAAATCAAGGTTAAACAGCATTTAGTTTCTCCTGATCGTAGATAATGTAATCCTTATTTATGCATCTCTCTCCATGCTTCATGATGCATTTTACAGTTTTTCTATTTTTATTTTTTTGGTAGTGACCAAATAATACGCACCGAATAAAACATTTACGCACATTGTAAACGTGTTAACTTTCCCTTATCAGATTTGTGCAAACAATCCATTTAGTAGATCGCTACCTTTGTCAGATGTTAACAGAGGGGGCTCTCGTTACGAAAATCTCCAAAAAGTCCTTGTTAAACACGTTATGCAAAAAGGTGATCCTCCCAGGGAGAATGTTCATTGACCTGCGATTTCCCCAAATACGGGAAACTCGACTGTGTAGTTTGTGGATCGTGCTATCACCACCCAACATTAAAATATAGTTCTTAAAATATAACAGCGTTTTTTTCCACCTCAGTACAAAATAGCTGTATAACTTTGGTGTAACAGACATGTATCAAACTTGTTGCTAATTTAAACAGGACGGTTATTCAAACTATGAACGCTTTAGTCTTAGGCATATCAATCAAGTTCAGCTCCAGTTGTATTCACCCAGCAGGAGCTGAATTCGCTTTGTCCGCTTGAACAAAACTGTCTACTTGCGTACTTGTATCTCCAAAAACGAAAACTGAGCATTCGATTGCTCCATCACATGGCACGAAGAGCAATCCACGGCTTTGGAAAGGGTCTTGCCAAAAAGTCGTACTAGCAATCTAGCAGTTAAAATAATGATCAGATAATACATAGCTGCATATGAACACAGTGAAAGGGGATGAACTTTTAACTGCAATACATCCGGTCCTTGGACGGGCTATAGGCTAGTCAGATAATAAATAGCTGCATAACTTTGTCGCTATGAACACAAAGTGTCCCCCCCTCCTCCCCCCTCTTTTTCCATGACTTGAAGCACCCGTACACAGCAACCTCAATCTTCTTTTTATTGTAAAGGAAACCCTGCCAGAGCAGGGTTACGAAAAATTGTTTAAGACTCATTAGAGTGTTCCTCTCCACGGAAATCTTTAGTAAAAGGCGAAAGATTTATTCGCTCTGAAGAGAAACCAGAGTAAAGTTTAGCGCCACCACTCGTAACTACTTGTATGATCACTCTGTGCATTTATCCTATGGGACCTCATTTTCGCGACTTTAGTGAAATTAAAACGTGCTTTAATACAACTTAAAATCAGTAATTATTTAATTCCCATTCATGTTTTTACACGAGGGTTATTAAAGTAAAGGTAATAGTATACTGCACATAGTTTACTTTGCATTGTGTTCATTGTACATAATTACAGTATTGGACCAATGGCGGACCCGTAAACGTTGCCCAATAACTTCGTCAGCATCCGTTAGCTTTTAAAAATACTGAATATTTTTACAAATATATTTTAATAAGTATACTGTATTGATGTTTATTATATGTATTATGCATACCAACTGTCATCTATTATCTACATACGGCGCTGCATGTTTTCTTTAAACATTACTCCAACCAAAGAAAGATCCCACTTTAGCAGTAGGGGGCAAGCGTGTCCCCACCAGCCACCGCAAACATGAACCCAACCCCAAGCGATCCTCCACCCACCACGCGTCAGAAACTTTGACGACCCACGCGCTCGCTGATGCCCAGAGTGTTCAGGTCGCTTGCGGTGCGGGGTGCCACGCAGAGCAGTGAGTGCTGACGACAACCTTGGGACTGACCACGGGTTGACAGTTGAAATAAAATACATATTACTAGCTGTACTACCCGGCTTCGCCCGGGACTTGTATCCACCACGGCCGGCCGCCTTTGTCTCCCCAGTGGCGATGTTAATACGCCACACCAGTTACTCGTTTGAGGCTGAGTCGACCTAGGGGAGGTTCAAATAATCTTGACCGGTGGTGGCCATGAGCGGGAATCGAACTGGGTTCGCCGGGTTGGTAGCGCAGCGTAGCGTTAACCACTACACCCACCGCTCCTCACACACACAGACGCACAGACACACACACAGACACACGCAGACACACACAGACAGACACAGACAGACACACAGACACACAGACAGCACGCTAACCACTACACTACCGCTCCCCACACACCACACACGCACACACACAGACACACACACAGACACACACACAGACACACACACACAGACACACACACACAGACACACACACAGACAGCACGCTAAGCACTACACTACCGTTCCCCCTACACACCACACACGCACACACACAGACACACACACAGACACACACACACAGACACACAGACAGCACGCTAACCACTACACTACCGCTCCCCACACACCACACACGCACACACACAGACACACACACAGACACACACACAGACACAGACAGCACGCTAACCACTACACTACCGCTCCCCACACACCACACACACACACACAGACACACACACAGACACACACACACAGACACACACACAGGCAGCACGCTAAGCACTACACTACCGTTCCCCCTACACAACACACGCGCACACACACAGACACACACACAGACACACACAGACAGACACACACACACAGACACACAGACAGCACGCTAACCACTACACTACAGCTCCCCACACACCACACACGCACACACACAGACACACACACAGACACACACACACACAGGCAGCACGCTAAGCACTACATTATCGTTCCCCCTACACAACACACGCGCACACACACAGACACACACACAGACACACACACACAGACACACAGACAGACACACACACAGACACACACACAGACACACACACACAGACACACACATACAGACACACACACACAGACACACAGACAGCACGCTAACCACTACACTACCGCTCCCCACACACCACACACGCACACACACAGACACACACACAGACACACACACACAGACACACACACACAGACACACACACAGGCAGCACGCTAAGCACTACACTACCGTTCCCCCTACACACCACACACGCACACACACAGACACACACACACAGACACACAGACAGCACGCTAACCACTACACTACCGCTCCCCACACACCACACACGCACACACACAGACACACACACAGACACACACACACACAGACACACACACACAGACACACAGACAGCACGCTAACCACTACACTACCGCTCCCCACACACCACACACACAGACACACACACAGACACACACACACAGACACACACACAGGCAGCACGCTAAGCACTACACTACCGTTCCCCCTACACAACACACGCGCACACACACAGACACACACACAGACACACACACACACAGACACACAGACAGACACACACACACAGACAGCACGCTAACCACTACACTACCGCTCCCCACACACCACACACGCACACACACAGACACACACACACACACAGGCAGCACGCTAAGCACTACACTACCGTTCCCCCTACACAACACACGCGCACACACACAGACACACACACAATACACACACACATACACACAGACATACACATACATACAAACACACACATACATACACACAAACACATACACAATACACACACACATACATACAGACACACACATACATACACACAAACACATACAGACACATACATACACACATACATACAGACACACAGACATACACATAAACACATACACACATAGTCATGACCTGGCTTTGCCCGGGACTTGTATCCACCACGCCCGGCCGCCTTTGTCTCCCCAGTGGCGATGTTAATACGCCACACCAGTTACTCGTTTTGAGGCTGAGTCCCTCCCTCGCCACTCTGCCTCCCTCGCCACTCTGTAGAGGACGTGAAATTTGTATGAATTTACCTCAGAGTGGCGTGTTGGGTGTCGAGGCCTAGCACCGTGCAGAGCCTCCCGCCTTGCCTGATTTTCCCACCCGGCGAACGCTGGGTACGGGTGCCGGTCCCCCCCCCCCCCCGCGCTATTAAAAATGGCGTCCACCCCGCGGCGAAAAGTTGCTACTCGTTGCCAGGGGCAACCGCCGTCCAATGAAAGCGGCGAAGGCGTCGTTAGCTGTTGCCAGGGGCAACCGCCGTCCAATGAAAGTGCGTATGGTCCGAAATCCACACACACATACACAGACAGACAGACAGACATGCACGATTTTATATATATAGATGGTTCTCTAAGAGTACCTTTTGCCCTCGCGTTTATACCGATACTAGCTTTACTACCCGGCTTCGCCCGGGACTTGGATGTTTGCATTCTGACCACAAGTATTGTGGTTAATGCAGACATGATTCCTTGTAAAACGTTTCAGTTTGGTGCTTTAACATCTTAACACCTATAATAGTAGGGTTTTACCCTTTCAACTGGTATAAAACTGACACCTTTATAAAAGGGATAATGTTTGCAATAACCACAACACAAGCAGTCAAAATGCAAACAAAAAGAAACAACTCTGATAATGATATGCACTGTCCTTGAAGTTGATTGGTCCACACCCGAGACAGCTTTTCTTAGAGCCTAGTCTCCATTGGTGTTGGACCAGATGACGCCAAAAGGCGTACAACTCTTTTTGTTTGCATTTTGACTGCTTGTGTTGTGGTTATTGCAAACATGATCCCTTGTATAAAGGTGTCAGTTTTGTACCAGTTGAAAGGGTAAAAACCTACTATTATATTTTGCCACTGGTAAAGGAGGTCTCATAGCGTAAATCTTAACACCTGTTTTGTTGCCAGAAAAAAAGCAAAAAGCTATTCTCATCTTTTGGTACTGGCAAAGGAGGTCCCACGATGATGTTTAAGATTGACCTTAACATTTAAAAAATTGACTGCTCTCATCCGTTATTATTTTATGCTTTAGCTCGCTGGGGTTGAAGGTTGCCTTGCACGTTTTAGACACTATACATGGGCAGTGTGATCGACAGAGTCGCCAAATTTTGCATTAAATTAGCAAAAAGCATGAAAATTGGTGAATGTTTTGACGAGGGACTGTTCTGTTTCTTGTGCAAGTGCAAAGGCAAGCAATCTCTGTCACTTTATAATTAGAACAAACACTTGACTTCACTTTAGCACCGTTTTCAACTGACCTGCAGCTTTGAACTGACACTTTTTTCATCCCCGAAGGACGATTGATAGCGAAGAGTGAAGAAAGTAGGCTGCTGATACTGCCGGAAGTAACTTTGCAATTAACAAAGAGCAAACAGGAGCATTAAAGGTCGGACAAAATTGACCAGAGTATACTTGTATGTGGAAATTAAATGGCAGTGAATATTGCACAAAAGTATGTCAGCAAACACTTGACTGCATTACACTGTAGCGCTGAATTAATGGCAGTGAATTTTGCACGAAACTAAGTCATAAAACACCCCACTGCATCTCACTGTAGCACTGTATGAATGGCAGATATTCTAGCGCGAAATTATGGCATAAAACAGCAGCTCACTTAATGTGACTGTAGCACTGCATCTAAGTGACCTTATATTTGTTCAAATTAACGGCTCTTATACTTTATTATCTTCTTCTGCCACTCGCTGGGCTTTAAAACACATTCCTGCGGAGGGAGCTGGTAGGAACGTTGGGTTGCTCGGTCAATGGCCAGTGTCAACGGCGGCGTGGTGTATTCCGCAAATATGCCCGACTGTGAGGGCGGGCACAAGCCGGCGTGAGTAGGTTAAAAGTTTAGTTTTATAAGGGCACCACGGGGTGACCAGCCCGATCCCCACCCCTCCCACCCCCCACCCTCCCCACCCAGCCCCTCCCCAGCCTCCCCCAGTGCAAATTCCACCTCTGTGACTGTCTCCACTGAAAAAAAAAATTGGATGCACGACGGACGGACAGAATAATCCCCTGTGGGCTGGTGTAACCAGGAGCTTCCTCCCAGTAAAATAGCTGCATAACTTTGTCGCCATGA
This sequence comes from Lethenteron reissneri, assembly GCF_015708825.2. Lineage (NCBI taxonomy): Eukaryota > Metazoa > Chordata > Hyperoartia > Petromyzontiformes > Petromyzontidae > Lethenteron > Lethenteron reissneri. The sequence continues at coordinate 2,915,299 of NC_083832.1, forward strand.
ACACACAGTGTCCCCCCCCCACTCTTTCCATAACGTGAAGCACCCGGACCCAGCTAAAACCTCAATCTTTTATTTGCTTTTAAACACAGCAGGAGGACTGTCGGAGCTAAATATTGCTAAGATGACGTGGCCAAATAATTTGGTCAACATCCGATATCTTTTTACAAGGGAATACATTTGAACAAATTTTGTAATTTATTATCTCCAGAATGTTTAATGAGACACCAGTAGGAAGCTTGCGCATTTGAAATGGCTAATCATTTTGTGCTGTCCACTTCGTTAAACTCTTCTTTATGACTGTTAAAATCCCACATCACGAGCAGAAAGGAAACTCAACCCCTCCCCCCCCCCCCATATGGTTTGGTCTCCCAATACGAAAAGTCGCATTCAACATAGCACTCCTGCAAGCACAGCATAAACAGCAGGAACATGTTGATTCTGTCTTGTTTAAACGAATGGAACCCTGCCGAAGCAGGGTTACGAAAAATTGTTTAAGACTCATTAGAGTGTTCCTCTCCACGGAAATCTTTAGTAAAAGGCGAAAGATTTATTCGCTCTGAAGAGAAACCAGAGTAAAGCTTAGCGCCACCACTCGTAACTACTTGTATGAGCACTCTGTACATTTATCCTATGGGACCTCTTCTTCGCGACTTTAGTAAAATGAAAACGTCCTTTGATACAACTGTAAATCAGTGATTATTTAATTTCCATTAATGTTTTAAAACGAGGGTTACTCAAGTAAAGGTAATAGTATACTGCACAGTTTACTTCGCATTGTGTTCATAGTACATAATTACAGTATTGGACCAATGGCGGACCCGTAAACATGGCCCAATAAATTGGTCAGCATCCGTTAGCTTTTAAAAATACTGAATATTTTTACAAATATATTTTAATAAGTATACTGTATTGATGTTTATTATATGTATTATGCATACCAACTGTCATCTATTATCTACATACGGCGCTGCATGTTTTCTTTAAACATTACTCCAACCAAAGAAAGATCCCACTTTAGCAGTAGGGGGCAAGCGTGTTCCCACCAACCACCGCAAACATGAACCCAACCCCAAGCGATCCTCCACCCACCACGCGTCAGAAACTTTGACGACCCACGCGCTCGCTGATCCTCAGAGTGTTCAGGTCGCGTGCGGTGCGGGGTGCCACGCAGAGCAGTGAGGGCTGACGACAACCTTGGGACTGACCACGGGTTGACAGTTGAAATAAAATAAATATTATGGTTATCTAAGAATACCTATTACCCTCGCGTTTATACCGATACAAGCTTTACTACCCGGCTTCGCCCGGGACTTGGATTCATGTATGTTTGCATTCTGACCACAAGTATTGTGGTTAATGCAGACATGATTCCTTGTAAAACGTTTCAGTTTGGTGTTTTAACATCTTAACACCTATAATAGTAGGTTTTTACCCTTTCAACTGGTATAAAACTGACACCTTTATAAAAGGGATCATGTTTGCAATAACCACAACACAAGCAGTCAAAATGCAAACAAAAAGAAACAACTCTGATAATGATATGCACTGTCCTTGAAGTTGATTGGTCCACACCCGAGACAGCTTTTCTTAGAGCCTAGTCTCCATTGGTGTTGGACCAGATGACGCCAAAAGGCGTACAACTCTTTTTGTTTGCATTTTGACTGCTTGTGTTGTGGTTATTGCAAACATGATCCCTTGTATAAAGGTGTCAGTTTTGTACCAGTTGAAAGGGTAAAAACCTACTATTATATTTTGCCACTGGTAAAGGAGGTCTCATAGCGTAAATCTTAACACAACTGTTTTGTTGCCAGAAAAAAAGCGAAAAGCTATTCTCATCTTTTGGTACTGGCAAAGGAGGTCCCACGATGATGTTTAAGATTAACCTTAACATTTAAAAAATTGACTGCTCTCATCCGTCATTATTTTATGCTTTAGCTCGCTGGGGTTGAATGTTGCCTTGCGCGTTTTAGACACTATACATGGGCAGTGTGATCGACAGAGTCGCCAAATTTTGCATTAAATGAGCAAAATGCATGAAAATTGGTGAATGTTTTGACCAGGGACTGTTCTGTTTCTTGTGCAAGTGCAAAGGCAAGCAATCTCTGTCACTTTATAATTAGAACAAACACTTGACTTCACTTTAACACTGTTTTTAACTGACCTGCAGTTTGAACTGATACTTTTTTCATCCCTGAAGGACGATTGATAGCGATGAGTGAAGAAAGTAGGCCGCTGATACTGCCGGAAGTAACTTTGCAATTAACAAAGAGCAAACAGGAGCATTAAAGGTCGGACAAAATTGACCAGAGTATACTTGTATGTGGAAATTAAATGGCAGTGAATATTGCACAAAAGTATGTCAGAAAACACTTGACTGCATTACACTGTAGCGTTGAATTAATGGCAGTGAATTTTGCACGAAACTAAGTCATAAAACACCTCACTGCATCTCACTGTAGCACTGTATGAATGGCAGATATTCTAGTGCGAATTTATGGCATAAAACAGCAGCTCACTTAATGTGACTGTATCACTGCATCTAAGTGACCTTATATTTGTTCAAATTAACGGCTCTTATACTTTATTATCTTCTTCTGTCACTCGCTGGGCTTTAAAACACATTCCTGTAGAGGGAGCTGGTAGAAACGTTGGGTTGCTCGGTCAATGGCCAGGATCAACGGCGGCGTGGTGTATTCCGCAAATATGCCCGACTGTGAGGGCAGGCACAAGGCGGCGTGAGTAGGTTAAACGTTGAGTTTTATAAGGGCACCACGGGGTGATCAGCCCCACCCCTCCCACCCCCCACCCAGCCCCACCCAGCCCCACTCTCCCCCCCAGCCCCTCCCCACCCAGCCCCCACCCTCCCCACCCAGCCCCCACCCTCCCCACCCAGCCCCTCCCTGCACGACGGACACAATAATCTCCTGTGGGCTGGTGTAACCAGGAGGTTCCTACCAGTATAAACGTGAATTAGATGCACTATGTGGAAAATAACCGAGAAAATTTCTTTTTTAGCATAACTTCGAAGCATAGATGAGATTTGCCTGTTGTTTCAAGAACGTAATAAATAAGTGAAGACAAATAATGCACTGTGATGCTGCGTAGAAATATTTATTTCCCTCACTTTCTATAAAGAGACGTCAAATCTGGAACGCATTTGGGGGGGGTTGGCCTCATGTGGAGTGACATCACGCGCGGGACACAGAGACATTCTTGGCTCATTATCGTAGTAAATTGCTGCTGTACCACCACCCTTTTTTCCTTGCCTGAATGAATTTGCAAAACTGTAGCACAGGGGTGAAGCTTCAATCAGCACAGTGGATCCATTACTATTTAGCCAGGTTTCTGTTAAAAACATGCAATCGAGTTTGTTATCGGTGATTATTTTATTTATAACAAATTATTTATTGTTAAGTGAACGGAAATTGAATAATTCAAATTTTAGCGTTAAGTGGCTGTTAAGGCTTTTTGATGGGTCAAACTATTAGTGGAATGTCGGCTAAATTGCTGAAATTGACACCACCGGAGGATAGTTTATAACGTGAGGTGTGTTTTACCTGATCGATTCGTATTGGGACCTCACTTCAAGAAACCATATGTGAATTAAGAGAATGCGAGGCTTGGTATAGACGAGTTGAGAGACCCCTGCCGCCTCTGCAACTGCGATGGTGGCGACAATGGTGGTGAAAGTCGCGTGCGATGCCCACTTCAACTATAGCAGGAGTAGGTTGCACCAAGACCGTAGCCATGGAGTCAACATTGGGGGGGGACCAAATCTTCCATGGAGTCTGGGGGTCCCCCCCCCCCCAGAAAAAAAATCTAAATGTGAAAACTAATTTCCTGCCATTTCCTTCCTAAAATATAAAAAATATCAGCAACACATAGGATGGACTTTTTATTTATTTTTTACAATAATGTCTAATAGTGTATTGTATTACATTGCTGTTTTTTTCTTTTTCACCTTTTCTTGTTTCATTGTATGTAATGTCAGAGATTAGGGATGAATAAAGTACAACCATAACCACAATCATGTAAACAGAAATCTATTTTATAGCAATATATTGGGGGGGACATTTTGAGCATATTTGAATATTGAGGAGGGATGTGTGTCCCCCACTATTGGGGGGGGGGTGTGTCCCCCCCCAAATAAATATTCTAATTACGGCCTCGGGTCGCACTGTGAATTTGACGCGATAGTGGACAGTTGCGCAGCGCCATCAAGAAAGCTCTTCGTGACGATCTGGAGCACACGGGGACCCAGATGAAGGTGAACGCCGACAAGGCTTGAACGTCTCCCTGTGCAGTCCCTTCTTTGGGAGTCAAAGCGTAGTTTCTGCATGGCATTTGGAAGGTGGTGGCCAGAGGTCGCAAACGGGTTTTGATTCCTTACCCGTACCCGGCCGCACCAGGGTCGCAAATGGGTACCCGTACCCGGCCGTACCCGTACCCTACCCGGCCGGGTACGGGTAGGGTACGGGTATCGGGTACCTGATTGCGACCTCTGGGATGAAGCCATGTTGCAGGCGCGGGTGGGTTGATTCTAGGAACTTGAATTGTGAGAAGAGACTAGACGTTGGGAAATGAGTGACAAACAATTACTCACCAGTGACTCACGGTCTACCCGTACCCGGCCGCACCAGGGTCGCAAACGGGTACCCGTACCCGGCCGGGTACAGGTAGCCGGGTATCGGGTAGGGTACGGGTATCGGGTACCCGGTTGCGACCTCTGGTGGTGGCTACCTTGCAGGACAGATGTCGCACAAGAAGACCGCAGCTGGAACCCCCATAATCACTAAATGTGTCGTTAAACCCGCCACCACCCGTACAGCCAATTAGGAAGGTTTGTCACATATTCTTGGTTCTTTCAGTAAAGTCACGTAGAAGGGAAATAATAAAATTATTATTATTTTGTTATTCTTCTTATTTTATTTCCCTTCTACGTGACTTTACCTTAAGAACCAAGAATATGAATCCCTGCAGTCACGAAAGCTTTAAATAAAAATTTAAGGTTTGTTACGTAAACAAAACTTGCCAATTGTTTACTAGTACAGCACACCGGTGTGTTGGAGAGCAAATCCACAACTTTTACAATTCGAGTATGACATTTCGCTGGTGATTACAACCATCTTCATCGGGCGATTGTGAAGAAGTCTTCCTGTTTTGGTCTTAAATAGTGGAAAGGTGATGTCAAATCATTGTGAGCTGATCAGGTGCTAAGACCAATTGGAGAGTTAATGTATACTGTATATCAGTGGCGGCTCCTGCAAAATCTCTCAGGGGGGGCAAATGTCTGGATGATTGATAAGGATAAGGTCTACCCATGCAATGAATAAATTAACAGCTTAAGCATGTAAAGGCAACTTCACTTCTTTAATATTAATGAAAAATAAAGTGACTCTTACAATACATCTTGTTTGTTTATATACTCACTATTAAAACAAACCACTCAAGTTTATTTTATTAAAGATTCCACTAGGTAGCGATAAATTATATTGTTGGATGAAACGTGCTTACGTATGATGACGTTAGCACGTATGATGACGTAAGCACGTATGATGACGTAAGCACGTTAGGGCTTGCCCTCCCGGAGCCATAGAGAATGCATTGGAGCGCCCCCGTTCGAAAAAAAACATCTTTGAATGTAAGTCTATGGGGCCACTCGGGGCGATTCTCAGCCGGAGTGAAATCGCCCCAAAAGAGGCGGTACTCCACAGAACGTGACATGACGCTGATTGGACTATATCCAGAGGCTGACAGTGACGGCTAGCGTGACTGTGGTTGAATGACATTGGTGGTGCGTCGCCCAATCGCCCTAATGAAGAAACCGCCCCTGCTGTATATGATATAAATTACAATGGATCATGTTCGTTTCAGAATATGCAGTACAGTGGATCATTGATTATCAAGGGGAGAAGGGGACGTCGCATTTTCAAAAACGCCGGATAATCACTTAACATCATTGTTTAAACAATCTTATTGTTTGCGCATTATTGCATAACATGTTTTAGGGTTTGTGTATATATTATGTTTAAAACATTTGTTCACTTTAAGAAATTGATATAAATTAACATACAAATAAACAAAATAACCTACTGTAAAAATGCACTGCATACATTGTACCACACTTACCACTCCAATCTCGAAAAACATGTTAGCTAGTACGCTCTTGTTTCAACATGTGTGACGTTCGCCGGACTGATGTAAACAACCTCTTGAGCGGGTTTTCCGTGACCGCCGGATAATCGACGATCAACTGCACCTATAATTATTAGTAGGGTTATTCACAGTGAATCAACATGCAGTGGAATTATTCGGTGTTTAGTTTGTTACTCCACCCAGAAACTCCGATGAGCATAGCAGGCCAGAAGCTCAACATTGCATACATTGTGTTGATTTGCGGTCGTTTATTATTCATTAAACTTTGTACATTGCTTTGATGTAAATATATACTTATTTCAGCTTCATTTTATTTGTCCGAGTCGCGTATTTACAGACCGACAAAAAGCTGTGTACAGTATTGTTATTCAACAGACAAAGAAGAATGGAATGTGGGTGCTTGGAGAGGCGAACGGCCGGATGTAAGGAAGGCGTGTCCGCTATTTTACGTCATTTGTGCATATGTAATGAGCACGCATAAAACGCTCGGGAAGAGTAACTAAAACGATTACCCTTCGACTCAATGAAACTACAAACGTTATAATAGTATAATATAAATGTTCGTGTAGCATTTGACGTGCGAGAATAGCTAATATTATAATCACCGTAATGTACACGCCAGAGCCCCCATAAAGTAAATGTATATCTGCTTCATATAAGTACCGGGCAAGTGAGCAACGACGCTTTACTCTGGTTTCTCTTCAGAGCGAATAAATCTTTCGCCTTTTACTAAAGATTTCCGTGGAGAGGAACACTCTAATGAGTCTTAAACAATTTTTCGTCGTCCTGCTTCGGCAGGACTCCCTTCATTGAAAAAGATAGAACCAATATTTTGCTGCCGCATATGCTGTACTTGCAAGCAAGTACGATGTTGAATGCGACTTTTTGCATTGGAAGACCAAGCCATATGCGGAGTTTATTTTCTGCTCGTGATGTGGGATTTTAACAGTCACTAGATATAAGTACCGGGCGAAAAAGGCAGACATCGACCCACACACATAGAAACACATTGACTTAGACGCACACATATGGTTAAACCCAGGATGGATCGTTAGCAGGCCAGCCTAAATGTTTCTAACCGGCAAAGATGTTCCATTAGGGGGGTGTATGTTTCGCAAGCGTAGAGAAGGGAGGGATTTACCGTGGCCGAGAAGACCTGGAGCTTCATGCGGAGCGAGAGACCAGGTAGCTTCCACACAGCGTAACGCAGCCGATGAAAAGATAATGGCGCTCAACTGACTCGGAGTGAGACCTCTGCTGTTAAACCAGAGCCGGTCAAAAGCACACTGGCCAGGTGTGGGAATCTCTCCAATCTCTCCACAACTGCCGCATCACCAATTGTGAGATGTGGGGGTGGATTATCCGATGGTACAAAATACCCAGGCAGGTGCTTAGTTTTGGTGGGGCTGATGGTAAGGCCCACCTCTTAGTGGCAAGCTCCGGATTCAGCAGCAGTGCCTCCAACTCCTCTGAGTGAGCAGAAATCACCATATCATCGGCATACATAGCATGGTTGAGCAATAGGGAGCCATCCCTTGACCGCACCTGGGCATCGATCAGCCTCCCATTGTATCTGTACCATATGGTAATTCCTCCGGTACAGCCATCGAAGGCTTCACGAAGTACGTAGTCAAAATATGTTAAATAATGTGGGAGCCAGAGGACATCCCTGTCACACCCCAAGGTGGAGAGGGAATGGCTCTGACTGACGGGCACGTAGTTTGACGTGGGGCCGCTCACCATCATGAAGGTCCTTAGGATCGTGAGCAAAGGGCGAAGGACTCCGAAAGCATGAAGAACAACCCAGAGTCCAGGCCTACTGATAGTATCATACGCCTTGAGCAGGTCAACAAAACACATACATTCACTCACACGCACACATGGACCTACAGACACGCAAAAAAATGGACTTACATTGACGCACATGGAGCAATGCACCCAAAACGACTAACACACACGGCCAAGGACTGACACACACAGACATATCGACTCACACACACAAACACATGGACTCACACATACATATGCATCCACTTTAGATACACACACATGGAGTTACATACACACATATCGACGTACACACACACCGACTCACACACAGACATGCGTGGACTCACACACACATTGACGTAAACAAACATATGTACTTACACACACACATATCGACTAAGACACACACACTTGGACTTACACACACATATATCGACTGACACACATTACCCTACACATACACATATGGACTGTGACACACAGACATCTACTTTAGATAGACACACATGGATGAACACACACATAACGACTCGCACACACGCATCGAGTTACACACACACATCGAGTAACACGCACACATGTATGGACTTACACACACATGTGGACTAACAAACACACACATATGGACTGACACACACATACACATGGACGTACACACACACATGGACTGACACACAGACACACAACGCACATTGACTTACACACTCAGATGGAGCCATGCACACACGTCAACGAACACGCACACATGGACTAACACACACAGAGCGACTGATACGCACACAAATGGACTGACATGCAAACACTTAGACGTAGACACACACATTGGGCGTTGTCCGTTCGAAAAAAACCGACACACACATGGACTTAAACACATGCATGGACGTACACGCACACACATATCGACTCAAACACGCACACATCGACTCACACTCACACATGGACGTGCACAGCAATCCCCGATGATGGCACAGCTATCAGCATCGCAGTACAATGTATGAGTAAATAGCGTGACGTGAGCAATCGAAATAGAAATGCATAGAAGAAAAAAGTTGAAATGAGTGTATATTAAAGAGCAGCAGTACGCACACGTAAGTTGAGAAGCAGGCTACAGTCGAGATTATAGACTGCCAGTACGCAGACTCAATAACAAGAATTGCTACAATCGCCATGAAAGGCTGGCAGTACACTGAGTGAGGTAAAGAAGCAAGCAACAGATAATAATAATAGTTCAATTTGTAACGCGCGCAAATTTGCAGATATAGTGGCCGCAACTCAGAGGCTCAGAGCCAAGCTCAGAGTCGCTCAAAAGCATGATTGTAGAGGTGAGTTTTTAAGTCTCTCTTGAAGGAGGCGATTGAGGTGATGCTGCGAATGTGCAGAGGGATATTATTCCAGACTGTTGGGGCTGCCACCGAGAAGCGGCGCATAGACATGACCATCCTGGATCTTGGTAACAAAAGGAGGTAGTGAGTCGCGCTGCGCAGGCATCTGCCGTGTGCTGAGCTGCAAGTTGTCAATAATGAAGAAAGGTACGGCGGGCAGGCGGATATGAAGGCATTGTGGCAGAGGCAGGCGGTCTTGAATGTGACCCTACTGGCGATGGGTAGCCAGTTGAGAGCACGGAGATAATAGACTGGCATACACTGATAATGGTGAAAATGAAAATTAGCAGTGTAGAGAATAGGTTGGCAGTGCACTGACGTTAAGTAATCAGCAGGCAGCAGGCGACATCACAGACTGCCAAAATCCTGATTAAACACAAGATTCAGGTACGATTCAACACAGTACATAAAATCCGTGATCTGGTCCCGTCTGTAAAAGACGTGGTTCCAGACATACAGTACCCTGGCGTCTACAAACTAAGTTGCCTCTGTGGTAGCAGTTACATTGGAGAAACCAAACGACATGTCTCGGACCGCATCCGCGAACATAAAGCAGACCTGAAACACGGTAGGACAAACACCTCAGCCGTGGCAGATCACTGTTACAATTCAGTGGGCTCACATGACATTGACTTCTCCAAGACAGAGGTTCTCTGCAAGCCATCTGGCTACCATGAGAGATTCGTTCATGAGGCGATCCACATATACAAACACAGAGACAATTTCAACCGAGAAGATGGATTCTGGCTCAGCAATCATTGGAAGGACGTAATAAACCATTTCGGATTTTAACTGATTGTTGTTCACGTTTACGGTGACTTTCAGACCGCAGTCCACTCACTGGCATTAAATGTGTATCTTGTGTTCTCCACAAGGAATGCATTATTTGCTCCGCTGCGGGTCTCCTGCCACCGTTCTCCCATTCACATGTTTCATTGCTTCTACATACTATTAACATACCCTCCCTTTGTTAATGCTACCCCCCTCCCTTTGGTACTGCTGATCCTGCATAATGCATGGGCATAATATGACTTTGAACCCCCCCCCCCGCCCACCTCCTACGCATTTCCCATAAATATGCTAAATTCCTCTTGATATGCACATTCTTTTGTTAAGGCGCTCTTCTTCCACCTCCAACTCAGCTTATATATAAGCTCCTAGCTTGGCAGTGTCTCATTCTTCACCTGAAGACGGCTGCTTGCGTTGTAGCCGAAACGTCGTGAGAATTATTTTATTATGTTTTATTTTTATTATTTTATTACTTCCCTTCTACGTGACTTTACCGAAAAAACCAAGAAGATGGCAGTAGACTGTCGCAGCGTGATAAAAGCGCAGGGAAAAAAGGAAAATTTAGCAACCTAAAAATAAAGAGTTTTGTGCACACAAACATTATTATTGTAATATGTGCCAACCTTTTTCATAATAGTAAACAATGAACCTAAGTTGTTATCTGCACACAAACATAATTATTGTAATATCTGCCAACTTATTTGTTTCATAATAGTAAGCAATGAACGTGAGTTGTTATCTGCACAAAAACATTATAGTAAGATTTGCCAACTGATTAGTTTCATAATAGTAAACAATGAACCAGAGTAGTTATGTGCACACAAAGATAATTATTGTAATATCTGGCAACGTATTTGTTTCATAATAGTAAGCAATGAAGGTGAGTTTTTATCTACACACAAACTTTATTATTGTAATGTTTGTCAACAAATGTGTTTACTAATATTAAACAATGGACTTGAGTTGTTAGCGTAAGAATCAAGGAAATTTGTACTTACCATAGCCATGTTGAGGCCTTGTGCCATGCGTAGCCCGTCCTGGCCTACATTGGCGAGGCGGCGGAGTTGGCACGTTGCCAGGCTAGGGGCTGGGCCGCTACCTCCCCACTCAGCATCCCCCGCCCGTGCAAGAATAATGCTATGTAAGCACTAAAATATTATTATCTACGGAATCTGTAGTATAAACTGAACGCATCGTGTTGGGGGGGGGGGGCGAAGAGGACATGACACTGTGAAGAAATATCCACAGCGTCATGTGTGTACGTGTTGGCTGTAAAACGCGTAAAAGGAAATGTCCCCGTGAGTTCGAGCGAAGGCGCATCACTTGGCAGGGTCCGCCACCCCCACGCAATTGGTGTCAGTTGGTAGGGTCGATGTCCAGCAGTAAGTAAATCAATAAATAAAGATTGGCACAAATGTGTTAATTAAACTACTTTAAAGTTTACGGATAGAAAATCGGAATAGCCTATTCCCACCGCGGGGATTAGGGCGCCGTTTGAGAGCCAAATCCCTCGCAAGCGCGAGCGTGCAGAGACTTTTATATATAAGAAAGATGATGAAGAAGAGTTTAGCGAAAGTGTACAGCACAAAATGATAGCAATTTCAAATGCGCATGGTTTCTACTGGTGTTTTATTAAGCATTCTTGAGATAATAAATTACAAGATTTGTTAAAATATATTCCCTTGTAAAAAGCTATCGGATGTTGACCAAGTTATTGAGGCACGTTATCTTAGCTAGATTTATATAACGCCTTTTCCAACACGCTGTACAGCAATTATAACATTGTAAGTAAGATGATAATGATTGTAAATGAATAGGCTTATTGTAAGTGCTGTTGTTTTAATGTCAGTCACACGGGAGGGATTGTTACGGAGGGGTTGGGATAGTCCTGGTCCGAGCTGGGGGGCGATAGAAAACTTGAGGGGGGGGGGGGGAGTAATGATGCATTGTGTTGGGAAGACAAAGAGGGTCAGGAGCAGTGGTGGTTCGTGATATTTCCATTAGGCGGGGCTGTTGTAAGTGAAAATGTGGTGTTCTAATCGGTTGATCAGGACCCAGTTGCTTTCAAGTTTTCAAGTTTCATTTATTAGGTGTAGCCCTGTGAGCCATGCGGCTCTTGAGTCGGGTGCAACCGCAACAAACAAAATATGAACAGAGAACATCTTAAAGCGACGACGCGCAACAGAAACATCCTGGAAAAAACAGCAAATCTTCCAGAAAAAAAAACACTATTACAACGCTGTGTGCAAAAATCCCAATATGATGCAAGTCAAACAATAACAACCATAAGACATAATCATAGGGTTTTTCCCCTTTTTCCTGGCAACAAAACTGAAACCTTTTTACAAGGATTCATGTCTGCATTAACCACAATACTTGCAGTCAAAATGCAAACAAAAAACACACTATGATAATATATGCATTGCAGACATTAATCCTTGTAAAAAGGTTTAAGTTTTGTTGCCAAAAAAAAAAAAGGGAAAACCCCTATTATTATATTTTGGTACTGGCAAAGGAGGTCTAATGATGAACCATAAGACAATTTAGATTAAAGTTATCAGGCCAACTCCGCACTTCTGCAAGAAACATGGCTTAACCATATGTTTTCGAAATCACCAAAATAAAGCTATAAATACAATGTAACAACAGTAATCATAGGAACTTTGATTCAAATTTAACAATAAACGATATACATAACATGTACGACCAAACTTGCAGTCATATCTGGCAGCATGACACTCCCAGTGTATGATGTGTGAATGAGTCAGTGTATTGAGTGAATGGGTCAGTGGTTGTGTGAGTGTATGATCTGCGAGTCAGTGTATGATGTGTGAGTGAGTCAGTGTATGATGTGCGAGTGTATCACGGCATCCTCCCCGCCATCGTGGTCTCCTCCACGCCATCGCGGCCTCCTCCACGCGCGCGCGCACCACGTAGCACGTCCACCCAATCCAATGCTTGACATTCAAGTTCTACTGCATTTGAATATTTAGAAGTGACACCACAGAGTTCCTTGCTAATTCTTTGTTTGCTTGCACCTGCTGCCATTGCTGTTGTTTTCTCTTAGACGTGAAGACCGTGAGCTGCTATATTTGCACGGTGCAACCTCGCGTTGTGACATCGTCTCATTGCAACCACGGGCGCCTTTTTCAACGCCCTGAATGGGTCTCAAACGGCGTGGCTAAAATGCGAAGCTGATCGCCACGATGAAGGGGGATATCTCTCACTCTGACGCCATCACAGCTGCCCCGAGACCTCCTCGAGGCACAAATCAGACCGCGGCGTTGCAAGCAGCGGTTTCTAATACGAACAACTTAAAATTTAATTTTCGTTACGCAATTCGCGTTGAAAGAATTGTGACATTTTATTATAAAAATAAATTCTCATCTCCAGTTACTTGGTTGGGACGGTGCCCCAAACGCCCCCTAGTGGCCAGGAGCCAGGTGGTTGGAAGAGGCCCAACCGCTCCCCATTGGTGAAATACTATAATTTATGCACAGCTAGAATTAAATAGAGTATGTATACTATTTCTTTAACTTCAATAACCTTCGCGTAGACAGATGAATAATAATGAAAGGATCACTAATTTAAAGATGTAATATACGAATATTTAATATTATGAAAGTAAAATTTAATTAAAAGGTGGTCACCAAGTAAAGGCCCCATAGGATAAATAGAAAGTGTGTTCATAGAAGTACCTACGAGTGGTGGCCCTAAGCTTTACTCTGGTTTCTCTTCAGAGCGAATACCGTATTTTTCTGCATATAGCCCGTGGGTATATACCACTGCATTTGCTGTCAGAATTGGATGCGAAAATGGTGACGGTCTTGTTGTACAATGAATCGCTACAGCATTGCCATCTGTTGTCAAACCGTAAACGCGTCCAGGACTCACTGGGCATCTGGACTGGTGCTCGACAGTGGCGGCTGAGGCTCAGAGCTGCTGTCCTCTGAGACGACAGAGGACGATGGAGAATGGCAGAAGAAAGTTGACAAGAGAGTGTCATTCGAGAGGACAGGCTGGCAGAAAGCAAAGAGGACGAGGAGAGCACCGAGTGCCTCATCATGGTCTATTTCCGGGAAATTCCCCCAATTGTCTGACTCTTCAACAGAAAACTTGGCTTTATCCGAAGAAGAGATAACAGCTAAGCTAAGGTCTTTCCCGAAATCTGTGAATGCCGAGAGTTTGTTGGACCTTGTTGATGAAAATTGCTATTCATTGTTGGATGACTTTTTTGCTGAGCCGGACTAAACACCCTGAGCCATGGCGCTCTCTGTTGTATCGGTCAACGTGCGAGGAATCTGGGGAGCAGCTGAACGTAAAGCAACGGTTCATTATTTGCGGACTCTAAAGGAGAGACATTTATTTTTTGCAGGAATGTCACCTGCCTTATTCCCTCGACCAGGCAAAACTGGCTGAATCCTGGGATGGACAATGTTTTTGGTCTGGGAGCAATGTTAGCATTGCAGACTGCATTATGTCGATGCCATATATAGAGGAACTGCAGTACGTCTAATTAATGTATATGCTCCTACGCAGTCTTCGGAGTGAGTGGAGCTGTGGGGAAATATATCTGCCCTGCTGGTCACACAGAGACATGTTGTTCTGGGTGGAGATTTTAACTGCCCACTCAGCTTATCAGACGTTCTGCCTGCCACTGGGAGTTGGAGGATAGATCCTTCCTTTAGAAAGCTCAGTGCTTTAGTCAAGAATTTAGATTTGACTGATACTTTTAGGTGTTTACACCCAGCCCAGAAAGCTAATAAACAAACCTGATTCCAGAAGTTGCCTCCGCGACCTTTATTACAAATTTATAACATTTTTGACATGCGTTTTTCTGGATTTTTTTTTGTTATTCTGTCTCTCACTGTACAAATAAACCTACCATTAAAATTATGGACTGATCATTTCTTTGTCAGTGGGCAAACGTACAAAATCAGCAGGGGATCAAATACTTTTTTCCCTCACTGTATGCCACCTTCAGATGTTTACCGCCTAACCTGCAGGCTGCTTTGGCGGGTGGTGGAGGTGGATAGGGTAAGAATGCGCAGTGAGGCAGCAAAAAAGAAATGGCAGTGGCCTCCGCTTCCATGCCGCACATGTTGATACAGGCAGCACTTATAAAAAATAGCCATAGTACTGGGAATTGAGGAGTGAGACTCGGGTCGGCAATTGCGGATTCTTGTTTGCTATATATCTGATAGACCAGGAAAGAGTGTTGTGGTTGTCAGTACTTTCCATGTGTTGTGGAACTGTGGGCGATTCTGTATTGGTGGCAATGTCCATCTCGTGGGTTGTTGTTATTTTTAAACTGTTGACTGTATATAACTGAAATAAAAGCTTTTAAATACCTTTACTAAAAATTTCCGTGGAGAGGCGGGTACCCTGGCCGTCAGGCCAGTGGGTGCTTTGCCAATAGATATGGAGAACTGCCAAGCTGTGGAGATTATCCGGGATGAGCAAGCCACGTCGACTGCTGCGGAGGTGAAAGCTGCCACAGCTCAAGGGTCAGTCTCGACTGAGGGGAGGCAGCTGCTGGGGAGGCTGGACGTGCCTGCTGGCCTCGACAGGAGTGCTACGGACATTGGGGAGTCTGCTGGCCAGGGGGCACAGACTGCTAAGGTGAATGCAGAACCTGCATCGGCGGAACAGCACCAGGAACGTGCAGGGTGTCGGCGCGGTGGGCAGGGAGCAGGCTTCACACCGGGTCGTGCCAGACGCCACAACTGTGTCCGGGTTGCCTTCAAGGAGGAGGTGACGGAAGAGGTGACTATGGACCGCTCGATTTTTGTGCGAACGTACGGTTATGGGAATGTTGCAATTTGAGCCCATGGACCTATTTTGTTTGATAGCTTTGCCGGGCGGCAGAGCCTTTGATGTCAGTTTTAAGACGAGCAATTCACTACAACGCTTTCTGACACGTTTTGAGGAAAAAGCAGGCGAGAGGCCCCTGTCTCTGCTCAAGCTGCATTTACTGTCAGAATTGGACGCGAAAATGGTGACGGTCTTTTTGTAAAATTAATCGCTACCGGATCATGATGTGGAGGTCTGGCTGCGACAGCATTGCCATCTGTTGTCAAACTGCAAACGCGTCCAGGACTCACTGGGCATCTGGACTGGTGCTAGACAGTGGCGGGTGAGGCTAAGAGCTGCCGTTGGTGCCCTGCAATACATTCCGAGCACCCTCAACATTGGTGGTAGTAAAGGCTTCGTTGTCTACGAAGGCCAACCCAAGCTCTGCAGAAGGTGCGGTGGACGGGGTCATCTAGCAGCGGCATGTGAAGCACGAGTGTGCTACCGCTGCAAGTCTCTGGATCATGCAGTGGATAATTGCCAAGCCCCAGCGCAATGCAACATTTGTGGAAGCAAAAACCATTTATACCGGAACTGCCCTGAATCATATGTAAATATGGTCCGGGCGTGTAAAAACCAGGCCGCTGATGGAGGGTGCAGAGAGAAAGCTGAACCTTTGTTGGAGCACACTCCACATAATTTGGCTACTGACGATGTTGATGGAGCGACAGTCATCCAGAAAACGCCACTATTCGAGCAGGAGAAAAGAGAGGAGCTGTGGATGGGGGAGCATCTCCAAAGTCAGCAGGAAGCTCCAAGGCCAATGTGATGGAGGAGGCAGTCTCTGAGCCAACTGTGGCTGACTGGGCAGTGGAAGTTGAGACAGCAGAGGACGATGGAGAACGGCAGAAGAAAGTTGACAAGAGAGTGTCATTCGTGAGGACAGGCTGGCAGAAAGCAAATAGGAAGAGGAGAACACCGAGTGCTTTCTTCATCATGGTCTATTTCCGGGAAATTCCCCCAATTGTCTGACTCTTCAACAGAAAACTTGGCTTTATCCGAAGAAGAGATAACAGCTAAGCTGAGTCAAGAGATTGGGTCTTTCCCGAAATCTGGGAATGCCGAGTTTGTTGGATCTTGTTGATGAAAATTGCTATTCATTGATGGAAGACTTTTCTGCTGAGCCGGACTAAACACCCTTAGCTATGGCACTCTCTGTTGCATCGGTCAACATGCGGGGAATCTAGGGAGCAGCTAAACGTAAAGCAACGGTTAATTATTTGCGGACTCTAAATAGAGACATTTATTTATTTCAGGAATGTCACCTGCCTTATTCCCTCGACCAGGCAAAACTGACTGAATCCTGGGATGGACAATGTTTTTGGTCTGGGAGCAATGCTAACAGATGCTTGGGTTGCCATCCTCATAAGAAGCCGAAGTGTGGGAGTACAGAAGGCCCAGGAAGTTGTTACTGGCCGACTGCATTATGTTGATGCCATATATAGACGAACTGTAGTACGTCTAATTAATGTATATGCTCCTACGCAGTGTTCGGAGTGAGTGGAGCTGTGGGGAAATATATCTGCCCTGCTGGTCACACAGAGACATGTTGTTCTGGGTGGAGATTTCAACTGCCCACTCAGCTTATCAGACGTTCTGCCTGCCACTGGGAGTCGGAGGATAGATCCTTCTTCTAGACAGCTCAGTGCTTTAGTCAAGGATTTTGATTTGACTGATCGCCATTTCCGATCATTGCTACAACGCTGTGGGCTCTCATGAAATTGTCTTTTCCGAAACCAAGGTGCTCTGCAAACCTCCTGGCTACCATCAAAGGTTTGTTCACGAAGCCATACAAATTTACAAACACAGACATAATTTCAACCGTGATGATGGGTACAAACTGAGTAAT
Organism: Lethenteron reissneri; assembly: GCF_015708825.2. NCBI lineage: Eukaryota > Metazoa > Chordata > Hyperoartia > Petromyzontiformes > Petromyzontidae > Lethenteron > Lethenteron reissneri. The sequence continues at coordinate 2,933,098 of NC_083832.1, forward strand.
CATTGGAAAGATGTTATTAACCATGCAAAAAAGATTTAACTACACATATTTGGACCATCTTATTTGACAGACTATTCTTTAGTTACTGTACAGTTTACTGATAGACAGCCAGTTTTGTTTTATCATGTTTAGCTTCTTTTTTCACACGCTGGTTTCCTGCTTTAAGTTTTACCCACCAAGCAACATAGCAGGAGGCTGTTTCTTCCTGACCTGCTTTTTTGCTTTTACCATCTACATGGCAGGGGCTCGGTCCCATTAGCAGCAGTTGCACTTTAACAACTCTGGCACCCCCCCCTCTCAGCCAGTCTACATAACAAAGGCTCAGTCCTTTGTTATGTAGACTAGCTGTAGTTTCAGCCGCACCAACCTTACCATAATAATAAAAAGGGGGCCTGTCCTGGCTCCTCCCCCCTCAACCAGTATATATACGGGGTCGGATCTCTTGGAATTTCTCATTTACTTGATACAGCAAGCGTGATGTGACGGTTCCACCTGAAGACGGAAGCTTGTGTTGCCTCCGAAACGTCGTGATTTTTATTTTATTTTACTTTTATTAATTTAAATTTTTCACCTACGTGACTTTACCGAATAAACCCAAGAATATGAGTCCTTGCAGTCACGAAAGCTTCAAATCTAGAAATACTTTTAGGTGTTTGCACCCAGCACTTCCTGGTTTCACCTGGGTCAGTAGCTCAGGATCTTTGCATTCGAGAATTGATTTTCTTTTTGTTTCTGCTAAGATTACAGCAGAGCATGTGGAGACTGTGCCAGTCTCTTTTTCGGATAACAAATTGGTTATGGCGAGGATTCAAATCCCGGGTGGAGTAATGTTAGGGAAAGGGATCTGGAAAATTAACACGAGTTTCCTGGAAGATGAGAAGCTGGCGCGGGCCTTCATTCAACATTATGAAGAATGGAGGAGCCTACAGTGTTATTTCGGCACCATGGCTGAATGGTGGGAGATGGTTAAAAGTCGGACTAGGGGTTTCTATCAGGCACACAGCAAAAGGATGAGTGTTGGGAATGCGATGAAGGGCTTAAATGACAAGCTGGAGAATGCATACCGGTTGCTGGAATTAGGCTTTCCTATGGTTGACGAAATAAGGGATTTAAAAGACAAGATTTCCTTGTCACTTGAAAATCAGGCAGGCCAGTTCGTTTTTAGGGCACGAGTTAGGGCAGTGGAAGAGGGAGAAAAGTGTACGCGTTTCTTTTTTAGAAAGTGCAGGAAACCCAACAGTGTCATCCATGAGCTCGATAGCCCTAGCCTTGGTAGGCAGACACAGACGGAAGGTGTTGTTGAGGTTGCACGAGAGTATTATGCAGACCTCTATAGCCATAAAATATCGGAGGTGGACACCCGGGATTTTTTCTTGGGGAAGTTAAACAACAGGTCGAGGCCTCGGATGAGATGAATGGGCAAATACAAATGGACCAGCCAAATTTAACGGCAAGTTAGTGGAAAAGCACAATACAGTGCTTTTCCACTATGTTCCGAGTCAAACTGACACCAAACTGTGATACACTGGATTCACAAGACATCTGTATCTTGCTCGGAGCCAAGCAAGGCCAGGGATAAGTTTAATAACACGTCGGTTGCGTGCAACGTCAATCGGTACACTGTGAGGACACGGCATCACCGAAGTGGCGAGATGTTAGCTACCTCGCCTGGTATGCAGGAGTACATGGGTTTGATCCAGACCCTGACGTTTGTTTAATTAGAGTTTGCATGTTCTCCCCACAGTCGCGTGTATTTTTCTCCAGGTCCTCTGGTTTTTCTCTCCACATTTAGAATCAACATGCGTTTAAAGCATTTGGCTGCTATAAATGTCCACATGATAAAGCCACTTCGTTGAGCAATCAGTTGTGGCTAGGTCGCTTCTTAAAAAGAGTGAAATAGCTCAGTGGGGCCTTACCTGGACAAAAAAAGAAAGTTTAGTTTTAGTATCTACACACGTCTCGGCTTCTTCCATTGCCGCAAACGTCGGCAGCGCAAAAACAACCTGGCGCCTTTTGACCCAACCGGCGATGGCATGGCCACGGCACGGCCCGGTTGCGTAGTGGAAAAGAGAGGGAGGAGAAATTTCCCCAGCCCCCGGCTTGAAGGGCGTTACACCTCCTTCTTCTCGCCGTGCTTCTTCATGTGTATCTTCATGTTGGTCTTGTAGGGAAACGTCTTCCCGCAGAGCTCGCACGCGTACGGCCTCGCGCCGGTGTGCGCTTGCTCGTGCTCCCTCACGTACGTGAGCCGTGTGAACGCCTTGCCGCACTTGCTGCACGCGTAGGGCTTCTCCTTGGTGTGCGTGCGCTGGTGGCTCCTCAGGTAGTCCAAGTGCGAGAACTGCCTCTCGCACACAGTGCACACGAATGGCTTCACCTCCTCGTGCGTTTTGCGGTGCCTGTTGAGCGACGACGTGCTGGAGAAGTTCTTTCCGCAAGCGATGCATGGGAATGCCTTCTCACCTGTGTGCGACGTCAGGTGCCGCTTCAAGCAAGACAGCCGGGGGAACTCCTTCCAGCAAACCCCGCACACTTGCAGCCTCACTTCCTTTTCCTCGTCCTCCTCATCTGGGAAACACATTCCACCGCGACCACAGACGATGTCTCTCGGCGATTGTGGTCGTACATAATTTGCACAGTCAATGAAGTGTGTTGTACAGTTCGGAGACTGAGACGAGATGTGAGAGGTAGGATAGTGCGTGGCAGAGAGTCTTGTGATTTGAGAGGGGAAAATGTGTGGAAGGAAGTAGAGTAGAGATGAGACAGTGTGTGGAGAGTAGAATGAACGAGAAGGGAGAGGCAGGGGCGAGCCCATGAATACGATTTTGATCTTGAAACGGGATCCGATTGCAGTGGGAGCCATTGGAGGAAGTATGTATGATACGTAGCTTTAGCGATTTCATTTAGGGTTACTACGATACGATACATACATTGAATGCATGTTTAAAAATTTCATAGCAGATAGGATTGTTTCCTGCAAAAACTTTATATTAAATTTCAGTTCATATAGGTAGGCTCAGAATTTACCTTGTTTTTTTACTTTACATTTTACTGTGCAATAATACAGTATTGTAATTAATAAATACATACATACAGTATATATACAGTACGGTACTGTAAATTGCTCCGTTTTGCTAAATTATCACCATTCTTTAAGACTCCTGGGTAGGCTAGGCCATCTTCGACTTACGATATTTTTGAATTACGATGGGGTCGTCGTAACGCATCTCCATCGTAAGTAGAGGACTACCTGTAATGGAATTTTGACGCTGCTTTGATCGCACACGTGGGGAGAGAGAAGAATGCCGCCGCTACTCACCATCGCTACTGTCGCTGCTCTCCTCTGCGTCGCCCTCATTGACCATGGGTGCGCGATGACTCCAGCCACTCCCCTCCTCCTCCGCATTGCCGTTCTCCACAGCAGCTCCATCTCCCGGGCAGTCGTCCTCCACCTCTAAGCAGCCGCAACAGCAACAACCGTGGCTTGGACTCTCACCCTCGGGATTGGGAAGAACGTGATTGGTTGATAAAATGATAAAATGTATTCTCAACTAAAGAGTGAAGACTTTGTCTTTCCGACTTCAGGCAGTCCCCGGGTTACGGAAGGGTTAGGTTCCCGAGAAATAATCGCAACCCGAATTTACCATATGTCAGAACATTTCCCCCCCAAAATCAACAATTAAATCGCATATCCAGAAATGGTTGTGCCTCCCCTACCGTTTTCTCTCAGTACTGTATCGTATTGCTGTACATACGCTCTGCACTTCCTATGATTCTTTCATTTGATCGAACATCTACCCTAACACTACCCATAATTAAACTAATGGAACATATATTGAACTGTGTCCAATTGTTTATGAATACCGTCTTACGCCTCGCTCTGCTGGATTCATCTGCAACCTCACCGCGTCGCACTGTTTGCGCTTACGTAACTAATGCAAACATTTACGCATACAGTATTGCATTTTTTTACATGATTTTTGGGAGCATTTCCGTAAGTTGGGTCTTCCGCAACCTGGGGATTTTCCCGTATATTCATGTTGTCCGATTCGTCGAGTAATCGAACCGACTAGTAGTGCAATCGATCATCTAGATAGCCGCATGATTGTAACAGTGACGTCGCCAGTAAGAGGCGAGGGTGTAGAGGTGAGTGCTCGCCTACCAACGCAGGAGAGAGCGACGTTTCTGGGTTCCTCCTGCCAGCCCTCGCCACCACCGCATCCCTCGTCCCCTCCCTCGAGCTCTTCCCCAACTCCAGGTCCCTCTTTTCCCACACATCTCCATGGTGACCGATGCTGCTGTGCTGGAGCTCCACTGCTAACCTCACCCATGTCTGCCGTGCAGGGAAAACAATGGTATGAGAACTGTGATCTCGATTATGGAAACAAGTGAGAAGTCTAACGTCATACTTTGTAAATATAGATTGAAAACTCATCTCTTCAGAACGACTTTGTGTTTAGATTGTTGTCCTTCCCCCGCACCTCTGATTAATCCATGTGTATACATGATTATTTATTATTTTGAGTTGCGTCAACCTTTAAAGATGCTACAACATCGTTTGTAAGCGTAGGGCATTGTGTACCGGTGAAACATCCAAACTGAAAACTTCATCACTACCTGCAGGTAAATCACAACATTCTTTCACTTTATGAACAATTAGGATGAAGGCAACAAAAGGCCTAATGAACTCCAAGACAGTTTGGGAATTGGCATCTGTGTTTTTCGATGGCGGGGATTAATTTTTACCAAGATCTGATGGTAGCAGTATAATGTTGGATCTACTTCAACAAAATTTTTTTTTTTACCAAGTAAGGCCCACTGAGCTACGTAGCTCTTTTGCAGAAGCAACCTGGCCACCAATCACAGCTCAACGAAGTGGCTTACCATGTGGAAATCTATCGCAGCCAAATACTTTAAATGCATGTTTCTAAATATGGAGGGAATAACCAGAGGACCTGGAGAAAAAACCCACGACCGTGGGGAAAATATACAAACTCAAAACATACAGCAGGCGTCCGGGTCAGGATCGAAACCATGACATCCGGCATACCAGGCAAGCTAGGTAACACCTCACGCCACCACAGTATACTGCATAGTTTTTATTGACCTAGGCCAAGGGTCGGCAACCTACGGCTCCGGAGCCGCATGCGGCTCTTTACGGGCTGCTTCTTGACGATGAGTACGTATGTACTCAGATGCATTGCGGCTCTTGAAATACTGAATTTTGTACCGAATTGGAAAGAAATGGCTCTTCTTGTTATTTTGGTTGCCGACCCCTGACCTAGGCCGTGGTCTACTGTGGAGAACGTGACAGACTCAAAAATGGGCCTCTTGCAACAACCTAAGGCCGTACTCCTGAGCAGCTGTGGGCAAATACTCCGGTGAGCGAAAAACGGACCCTCATCGCTGTTTTCCTCCATCTTCACCTCCGCGTGGGCAGCATCGGCTCCTCCGCCTCTCCGCGAATCCGACATCTCTGCACGCGACAACGCCAAACGAGAATAAGATATCGGTCGCTTAAACCTCGGCTCATCCGATAGCAGCCCAGAGGATTTCCACCAGTTGGGACGTCTGAGAAACAAGAAACAAGCACAAGGAAGAATGTCCACGAATCGGGAAAACCTCACGGTCATTACCACCTAATAACACAATTTGCATGTACAGCCCTTTTATAATTTAACTTATGATTCGTAGGGGATATTTTGATCATACTTATGCATACTAAAATAAACTTTTTATTTTAATAAACTTTTTATTTTAGTATGCATAAACTTTTTATAAACTTTTTATTTTACCAGGTAAGGCCCACTGAGCTATATAGCTCTTTTTCAGAAGCGACCTGGCCACAAATGACAGCTCAACGAAGTGGCTTATCGTGTGGACATTTCTAGCAGCCATATACTCTAAACATGCGATTTTAAATGTGGAAGGAAAAACCGGAGACACGCAAACTCCACATATACAGGCGTCAGTGTCACGATCGAACCCACGAGCTCCTGTATACCAGGCGAGGCAGTTAACATCTCTGACGCTGATTGGTCAAACCCTGAGCGATTAATCACAGAGGGCTCACACCAAGCACAATAACCCCCCCCCCACCCCCATTGTGGATTACCACTGGATCAATCCCAAACGGATAAAACCTTGATGTATCAACTCCTAATAGATGATATCCCAAACTTACCAATAATCCCTGGCTGCATCAGACAACCGAGGAATTACTGATTAATCAATCCACAATAAGTCATACAATGAACTGCTCAAAGATCAATCTCTGATGGATCACACTCATAGCTCAGGCTCTTGATGGCCCACATTGATGATGGCCCACATTGATGATGGCTCTCCGATGGCTCTCTCTGTGATGTCTCTCTCTCTCTGATGTCTCTCTCTCTCTCTCTGATGATGTCTCTCTCTCTCTGATGATGGGCTCTCCGATGGCTCTCTCTGTGATGATGGCTCTTTCTCTGATGGCTCTCCGATGGCTCTCTCTGTGATGATGGCTCTCTCTCTGATGATGGCTCTCTCTGATGATGGCTCTCTCTCTCTGATGATGGCTATCCGATGGCTCTCTCTGTGATGATGGCTCTCTCTCTGATGGCTCTCCGATGGCTCTCTCTGTGATGATGGCTCTCTCTCTGATGATGGCTCTCTCTGATGATGGCTCTCTCTCTGATGATGGCTATCCGATGGCTCTCTCTGTGATGATGGCTCTTTCTCTGATGGCTCTCCGATGGCTCTCTCTGTGATGATGGCTCTCTCTCTGATGATGGCTCTCTCTGATGATGGCTATCCGATGGCTCTCTCTGTGATGATGGCTCTCTCTCTGATGGCTCACATCTCTCACGGCTCACATCTCTCACGGCTCACATCTCTCACGGCTCACATCTCTCACGGCTCACATCTCTCACGGCTCACATCTCTCACGGCTCACTCCCCTGATGGTGGCTCACCCGCCGATGGCTCACAGCTCTCAACACTCCTGACAAGTTGAAAACCACGGTGGCGAACGGTGGAGGGCTCGAGGTGTCGACCTTCACGCAGCAGTCGACAGAGCCTGGCCCCAGTCGCTCTCTCACCTGGAGGCAGCCGCTGGTGTTGGGGGGGGGGGACGGCGGCGAGTTCCCTGTCCACGGCTCGACGGCGTTCGGAGACGAAATGGGCCGCGAATCACCACCGCCGCCACCGCCGCCTCTCACGGCCACCATCAGTGGCGATTACCGCAGACTCGACAACATCGGCGCCGGGGAAACAAAGACGGCCGGACGCGGCGATGTCCAGGGCAGCGCCGGCACCGCCGTCACCACGTCGCGCGCCATTGCCGACCGTCAATAGGCGCTCGCTAACTGCACTTTGCCTCGGCGGCCGTGTGGTGGTGGTGGTGGGGAGGCTACACGGGGGACCTTTGTCTGTGTGGTGGTGGTGGTGGGGGGGTGCGTTCGCGAACTAACAATTCACGCGTGCGTCAAACTGTTTTACGGGGGTGCGTTCGACAATTGCAAACGCTACGCCGAGTGTTTGTGGCAATCCCGTGTGGGGGGTGGGGTTGCGTTCGTGAGCCACACAACGCCAGCGAGAGAAATGTTGACGGGGGAGGGGGATGGGGGGGGGTGAGAGAGAAGGGGGCGTTCGTGAACTGCAACTGTGATGTGGTTGGATAGAGGGCCTCTTCGTTGTGTGATATATTGGAGGCTTTCGCTACCAATGTTATTCATAAGTCAAGGGTTTTTTTTGGGTTAGATCGCGGAAATGTGTCGTTAACCCACCACTGATTAGTAAACAAGACGTGCCAATTAGTTACTACTTTGTAAGGTTTATGGGGGCTTACTCTCCAACGCGACCGGTGTGCTGAAGTGGTTTAGGTGGCAAGCCTTACGAATTGTCTGTGTCGGGTGGTGGTCGGTTAACGACACATATTTACGCAATCTAATGGGCCCCACGCCCAAAATTGTGTTGGGCAGTGGTCACCTGCGTGACGAGTGCTGAACCAGCGGTGGCAATTCCACGTTCCTGTGGCAGGGGTCAGTCTAGTAATGGGTTGACTGCTCACGAAGTGGCACTCATGTTAAATTTTGATTTTAAACTTTCGTGACTGCAGGAATTCATATTCTTTGGTTCTTTCGGTAAAGTCACGTGGATGGAAAACAAAATAAACAAAAACTCACGACGTTTCGATCGCAACGCAAGCGGTCGTCATCAGGCTTATGGTTATGTGGAAACCCTCCCCGTAGAGGCGGTAATATTTAGATTTTAATCCAAAATCTAAACGTCGTGAGCTTTTGGTTGTTTTATTTTGTTGTTTTCTATCTACGTGACTTTACCGAAGAACCAAAGAATAGTGGCACTCATGTTATCAAGACCAGAGCGATGGTGTTCTGCTTGCAGACTCGCCTCCGCCGTGGCTGAAATGTCTGGATGTGTTGTCTCTGCGTGGCTTTTTTTGTTACGCAGTTTTGAAAAGATCAGATTTCCTTTTGCTTCATTGTTGCACTTTATTTATTTTGTAGTGAACAGGTCGCCCACAGCATCGTGTGTGGCCTGGGGTGTGCATTCCACTTCCAACGTTTCAGTGACCCAGATCCCTCATGCAAATGAGGCTATCCTGCTCGCATTGTTTTTTCTTGGGATTTATTTTTCTCAAAACTTTGTTTTTTAGAGTTTTCCTAGATTGGTATTTTGTACCTTTTATTTGCACCCCAGGTTTCTGAACAATAGAGGACGTTGTCTCAACGAGCTCTCATCTGGTCATAAAGTTCATGGCTAAGATGATTAAACCTACAAAAGTATGAACCGTAAAAAATAAATCTAGATTTGAAGTTTTCGTGACTGCAGGGATCTATACTCTTTGGTTCTTTCGGGTAAAGTCACGTAGGTATAAAATAAATTAAATCACGACGTTTCGATTGCAACACAAGCAATCATCATCAGGTGCTGTGGTTTTCCCACCTGATGATTTAATTTATTTTATTTTATACCTACGTGACTTTACCGAAAGAACCAAAGAGTATGAACCGTTAAGTTACAACAGTCCAACCCATGGACCTTCTAGACCAACATACATCATAATTTTTTTATGGAAAAAAACCAAAGCGTTATTTCGGCGACAGGTCTCTACAAATCTTGAATGACTGCAGGAATTCATGTCAATAAAAACACACAAAGAGCACAGAGACGAGGCAGTTTACTTATTTTCATTTAATTCCGAGCTTGCGTCAAAACGACCTTCTTACACGCCGAAGGGCGCGACTGCTTACGTCGTAATTTATTCGTCAGAGCAGGAAACGTGTTCCACACGATCAAACGACGAGACAAATGTATGAGCGCGACAGTACTAAGTCGGAAAGCCATTTGATCAACCCTGTGAGAGTGATGGACCGTGTTCAGGTTGTACGTGCACAACACATCAGTAGACTTTAGCACATTTTAATACAGGTTTCCCTCGCTTTACGTGGGTTAAATTTGTCCAAGTTCGCATGCGTGCGTGCGATGAGCCTCTTTAGACCACAAGTTCGCTCTATGCTCTTTGAATTCACTCATGCGGCTACGCGATTGGACGTGTGAGACGCGACTCGACCAGCAGCCGTCTCGTGCTGTTTCGATCTGTGTGCCCTTTTTTTGGAACTCATCTACTTCATAAAGCGAGGTAAACCTGTATGTGGTTCTTTGTACTGAGAAACCTTATCCATACGTCAACTGTTTCTCTGAATTATCTGTTTAACCACCGCACGATTGTATAGGACAGCACATTAGATTGAAAACAAATTTTCGAGATTGAAAATTAATTTCTTCCGAACTTATTTTTGTCTTTAGTTTACTGTCCTTCCCCCGCATCTCCGATTAGCATGGTTGGCTACAGACAGTGCTGAAGAACTTCAACATACGTATTTGTGGAGACTATAAATATGAAATAACATTCCGAATGAAGGAAATCAACAAACATAATTCCCCTTACGTCTGCTAATCACCAAACATGATTTTGGTATCAACTAAAAAATACCTTTTAAAACTCACAAATACTGTCAGGCACCTAACATGATGCAAAAACCCAGTATTGAGCCACTACTGCTTACTATCAAGAGTGATATTTGCAGTCTGATGCTAGGTTCACACTTAAGTGCGATCATTTGTCCAAATTGCTTTTGAACTAGCACAACCAAATCAACTGTGATTTGATTTGTCCACATCTGAGCCCAAAAATAGGAAATTAAACGGCGTATTCAGGATTGTAACATAGTTCCCAAATGTGCATATGAAAAATGTTACGACATTTCACTGAGCAGATAACTCCAAAGTCGAGTGTCTCAACTGTAACCGGTCTGCAACTATTGGCAGACGTCACCATGTAAGGCATTCAGTTGCAAGCAACCAAGTTACAATGGGTAACCAATGGTGTTTTGACTACTTTCAAGCACCGCAAGACGAGCTACTATTCACAGAGCCCTGGCTTCAATGTGAATAAGCGATTTTTAATGTCTCTTTTACAACGCAAGTCTCATACGTTGATAGCAATACGCCCTTTTGGCCTGCTTATAATTGTTGGGACTAAATTATGTTAGCAAACACCTATTTGGGCCAGCAAATTGCACGATGGGGTGGTTTGACCAACAATTATTTCCTTTGGACTCATGGCACCAGACAATCATGCTGTCAACCAAGAGGAGAGACCCATTAGGTAAAATTGCTGAGAGTGCTAAGAAGTTTAACTTTGACAGCTGGGATTGTAGTGTAAGTACAATGACACCACTCCCCACAAATCACACCATGTTTTTACAGTGTCAAGCCAAATAAAATCAATAAAATACCTTAAATCATATCCAGAAATTGTGCATTTCATCGCACGGTTCTGCTGGATATATCGCACCACTCGTAAAAAAGACAGCTCCTCCAGAAACACTCATACAACTTTAGACGCGTAAACCCGCACGCAAACCAGGCTACTTTGAGTAACATGTGCTCCGGTAATGTTCCCATGGCATTGTGGGTACTTCTCATGATGCAGCGCAGCCAAATAATCAAACTCCTGCGCTTGGGACCGTCAGCAGCGTAAAGACGCAAGCGAAACAACCAAACGTAACGTTACGGAGCGGAATAACATCTTAGGAAGGTGGCGGCATTGATCAGGTCTAGCGGTCACTGCCGCAACGTTGAGGGTGCGGCCGGAGGAGGGACGGCGTAGCCCAGTACCCTCTGACGTGCGTGCTGCTTGTGCTTCTTCAGCGCCTGGTCCCTGAGCGCCATAAGCAGGTAGACCTCGCTGTGGTCCGTGTCGGCCTGCTCCTGCGCGTACTCGATGGCGCGGCTCAGCACGCGCACCGCTTCCTTGTGAGTGATCCGGCTCACGGGCACCGTCTCCTCCTCCTGCTCGCTGTTGTCGCCGTCGCTGGCGTCGCCGCCGCCATCGGCGCCGCGTCCGCCTGCGCCGCTACCGAGCGGCGCGCGCCCCGGGTCGGCGGCGTCCACCTCCAACCACTCGGCGACGTCGCTCTCCCCGACGCGGTCGCAGCCCGGCACGGCGCGTAACACCTGCACAAAGCTGCGCACACTCAGTCCCTCCTCGTCTTCCTGCACCCCGCGTGTTCCCTCCCCGTGCGCTCCCCCCGCCGCCTCTCCCCTGGCAGCAAGGTCGGGGATACCGGGCTCAGCCACCCCCCACGCACGCGGCCACAGCTTCCTCCAGCAGCGCTGCAGCGTCCTCTCGTGCACAGCGTCCCAGGCGGTGGCGACAGTGTACAGGGCGTGCTTCACGGTGAAGTCTTTCCAGTAGGACTGCAGGTCGGCATCCACGCCCAAGGCAATCCCGCGCGCCACTTCACGGCGGTACAGCGCTTTCAGGTGGCCTACGGCGCCCTGCTCCAGGGGCTTTAGCGCTGGCGCCAAGTTCGGGGGGAGATAGAAGACGGTGATGTCCCCGCAGCACAGCGAGCCGTCGTCGGGGTGTGCGGGTGAGTTGTCAAGCAGCAGCACGGCCTTGGGCGGTAGCCCCAGCGCTTCCAGGTTCTGCGTCACCTCCGGCACGAACCTTTCGCGGAACCAGCGGCGGAAGATGTCGGTGGTGACCCACGCACGCCTGTGGTTGTAGTAGTGCACGGGTAGCAGGCTCACGTCCAGGTTCCTGAACACCCTCGGGTGGGCAGCCCTGCCCACGACGGCGAGGGGCAGCCGGTGTGCACCTGCTGCGCTGGCGCACAGGAGCAGCGCGATGCGATCCCTGCCGACCCGGCAGTTCCCGGCGGCGGTGCGCGCGGGGAGGCTCTTCCAGTAGAGCCCCGTCTCCGTGGCGGCGTACACCTGCTGTGGGCTTAACCCCTGCTCCTCCAGGAATTTCATGAAGCTCTCCCGCGCCGCCAGGGCCTCCGCCGCATCGTCCGACACCTTCTCCACCACCACCTGGGGGTACGGCGCAGGGAAGGCGCCGCCCATGCGGACGCGTGCTAGCGGGTTGGCCAAGTCCTCCTTGGCGTGCGCCAGGGTGCTCACGAAGCTCTCCCGCCCCAGGTCCATGCCCGACACGCCCAGCTCGCCGATGCAGTAGCGCCGCTTGAAGTTACGGAGCCAGCCGGCGCTTGCGGCGAATGGCTCGGTGAGGCCCAGGTGTTCGTGAAAGTGCCGCGCCTGCTCGATGAGCATGGAGCTGGTGATGGGGAGGCCCATGGCACGGTGCTGCCGGAACCACTTGTACACGGCCTCCTCGAGCTGCGGGAAGCGCGACTCGCGGATCACTTTCATGTACGAGAGCCCCGTGTCGACATCCAGCACCTTGTTGAGCCGCCACAGCTTCTCCTTGGCCTTCTTGATGTCGTAGATGGTGCGGTGGCCCAAGTTGAATTCCAACGCGAGCTGCTTGGCTGTCTCGCCCTTCTCCAGACGCCGTAGGATGCGCAATTTCGTCTCCAGGGACAGCACGATCCTCTTCCGGAGCAGCGGTGACGCGCCGGGTGTCAGGTACGCTTGCTTGCGCTTGCCAGAATTCATCTCTGCTTGGAGGACAGAGCCATGTGTCAAAGGGCGCTGCAACATTGCCTGCTGCACCCGTCTCGCAGCCACACGCGCGGGGATTACACTGAGAAGCTGGACAGTTGGGAGCCAAAAATGTTGATTGATATGGAGTGGTATCGGGCAACGAATAATTACGTGCACTCCTAAAGTACAGAGACTGAATGCTGGAACCCAGAAAATGCTTTAATCAGTTATATAGTTCAGTGAACTGCATCTCCAATGACTCCACAAAAGAATAAACGTCAACATTTTATGCAATTTGGCACTAAGATGGAAGATGCACAACCCATTAAACAAACATCTCTTGTAGACAGGTAAATAAGCGATCTGTCTTGATGCGGGGCCCGGGGTAAATCACAGTGTGGGCCCCCCCCAACGCCTTCACATCTGCAACCACTGTGACATCGAAGCGCGGGGGGCCTCCCAAAGTGCGGGGCCCAGGGTGGCCGCCCCAAGTCGCCGTTATCCCGAGGGGACAGCCTCCATGTCTCAGAATGTCAAGTTTAGAGATTCACTGGATCAGTGCAGAGAGACGTATTAGACACTTACGCGAGTGATTCTGCAGTCACGTCACTCACCAACTGTGATGGCTCTTCTTAATAGAGCCTCAAGACTTTATTTAGTTATTAACAAAGCTTCAACCTAACTCTGATTAGCTCGATTGGCTACCTATTTTCACCGTGGCACAGATGGGAAGCCACATGTCTGAGGATCCCTTCGAGTGACCTCCCTACCCCATACACCAGGGGGCACCCTTTCCCACATTGTCACCTGCGGGGCTATGTTCGTCCTCCAACAGTCGAACATTCACACAGGAACATCACGTGATGGGCATGGGCGGAGTTTGCGGGGGAGAGGAGGGACGTTGCACGCTCGTGCCCCCCCCTCACCCCCAAACTGGACACCTTTATAAATTTCGTTTCAGTAGTTTACAATAAAGATTTTTTAAAATATTAATGATATGCACCCGCGATTCCTAAAGTGAGGGAAAAGCGATCCCCTGCCTACCCCAACCCTCCCCCAAAATATGGAAGTAAAACTCCACCGATGGTGATGGGCATTTAATTATTGACAACCGGGCCGAGACTGGAAACTCACTGCGCTTAACCACATGTGATAGAATCCCGGATTAGAATTCGGTGCTCCTGGCCTAGGAGCCACCTCTCAATTTGCCCAAGTTGTTAAAATGTCACGCTCATCGAGAGAAATTATGAATTCATAAATGCCTCCAACCAGATGACAGCGTATTGATGTGCATCACCTCTTTTTTTATCAAGGAAGACCAGTTTATCCGAGGTTACATAATTACAGCTGTATATTATTTAGTTGTGAGGGGCCGTCCATAAATGACGTCACGCGATTTTGGACGATTTTTTACCCCGCCCCATCTCGTCACACGGCGTCACATATTCGTTTCCCTTAGGCAGTTGCATCGACGTGTGTAACCTACGTGAGTGAATCTCAACAGCCACCCGCAATTCGGGACGGTTCTCAAGATCAGCGAGTTACCAATGGCTGCACAAAATCCTCCACGTGAAATATGGTTGGTTGATGGCTAACTGCACCTACATTTTGGTCGGGTTATCACATTACTTGGCATACGAGAAAATGTGGTTCGAAGTGGTGAGCCGGGATACGAAGGACCGTGGTGGAGTGGTTTGCAGACAACGAACCATGTCATGTAATGGGACACCTATTGGGCAAAAGAGACCCGCTGCAGCTGCTGCTGCCGATGATGACGATACGAATAATGACAACTCTGATATTGACGATGACACTGCTGCTGGCTGATGACAGTGCTTATCAAGCACCAACGCTGGGCACCTCGATGGCGAGATGTTAACGACCTCATCTGGTATACAAGTCGTGGGTTCGATCCTATGCTTGTATATTTGGAGTTTGCAAGTTCTCCCCGTGGTCGCGTGCATTTTTCTCCAGGTCCTGAGGTTTTTTCCTCCACATTTAGAAACACGCGTTTAGAGTATTTGGCTGCCATACATTTCCACGCAATAAGCCACTTTGTTGGACTATCATTTGTGGCCAGGTCGCTTCTGAAAAAGAGCTAGAGTATTCTCTCGATTATATCCATGCTAATGACAGGGAGGACGGCCGAGGATAATTTAAACTCCGGGATAATCTAAAATTATCCATTTTTCGCGGATCTCTAAGAGAAAAATCACTAATATAGGTATAAATTATGGTTAAGTTAAGAAAATGTAGTTTGTTAATTAATATTACAGAAATAGTAGTACTGACGATTTTTATTGTTACTCTTTAGATTCATAACAAATACTAACGATCGACCGATTGATTCTCGTGCTCAGTGATAACACTTCCCAGCTCCCACGCAAAAGACTCGGCTCGCTAAGTGAACAGCAGAGCCACGCCAATCAAAATCAAACTCCGCCCACTGTTGTAATGATATGCAACTACTGTACTGAAGAGACGATCACGTGGAATTCAGATTAACGGGAGCATATATTTGTTAGGTTTAAACAAGGGACTTGTAATAAACATTTCTACGAATAACAACGTATAACCGTTTTTCGATTATTAATTTGTGATTTAGGGAAAATCCACGAGTCATTAGTTTGTCAAAATCTCAGGTGCGCAATTAATCCGCAAACCGAATAAACTGCACAAGGATAATCGAGAGTTTACTGTATATAGCTCAGTGGGCCTCACCTGGTAGTAACAAAAAAAAAAACTTTTATAGCTGTTTGAGGTCCGTGAGCGATACTCACCATCACCACTCGAGTCTTCCAGTGTTACCTCCACTTCTCCCCACGACTGCGATGGCGTTTCGCTCGTCATGTCGCCCGCCGTCTCTCCTGCTGTCTCTCCCGCAATTCCTCCCGCCATCTCACCATAGTCGGCATATTCGCCTTCCTGTCCTGCGGGCGGGTATACGTACAGATGGTGGCAGTTAAAAATCAAGGCTGCAGCGCTAAAATAACTGTCACTGTCTGTCCATGCAATAATAAAATAACAATTTAGCCCATCAGCCTATGGTTCTTCTACATGAGGGTTCTTCAACTATATTTCTAGTGAGCCGCATTCACACATTCAGCATGTGCTGGCGGGCAGCGTGACATCATGTCACGTGAACAGACGTTATGACATCACATGAGGCACGTCTAACTTGTACATCTTCATCTCCAGGTCTCATCCATCTCTTGTTTAGTCTGTTCTCCTATAACATGGTAGTTGCGTTCCTGAAGAACACCGCGTTATGGAAAAGCCGCGTTATAATAAAAAAATATATATAATATAGGGTAAAGCACAGTCCGTGATAACACGTGAGATGCGTACGCAGGCTGAACAAAGATCGAGGCACGTGGGTAGCATCTAGAAGCATCCAGCCGCAACCCGCATTGTGACGCTACGCCGAGGCAGCTGTACAACCTCTTATTCCTATTCGCGCGACATCGTTCCAGTCACTCGATCGTGTTATATTGTGTTATATCCAATTCGCATCCGCGTTATAAGAAAAAATTGCGTTCCCTAATACATTCATCGCGTTATATCCAATTCACGTTATTAAAGCAACACACGGCGTTATAGGAGAAACGACTATTTCTCTTTTATTTCACGAATCTTTACATCTCGTCTCAGCTCTCTCATCTCTCTTTTCCTTATCCTTCCATTTCAATAATCTGTTTAGATGTATATCTCTTGGATCTCGG